>NC_089505.1:354654385-354963476 GCF_036850995.1 Saccopteryx leptura
AAGGACATGTGGCTACTCATGCAGGCACCCCGGTTCCTCCTGATGGTCTAGGACCTTTCAGCTGGGGACATTTGGTTTTGAGGAATCTCAGCACGGTCCCATTTAGAAGTAACACTTGGCAGGGAAATTAAGGCACTAGAATTTGCCACCACCCCTTTCTCTGAGGAATCTCAGGCCAGCTGGGGCTTTACCCGTCTCTTCTAACTCTCTGAACCGATTGCCACTGTTGGAAATACTTGTCTAGGCTTCTGCTTCAAGCCAAGCTGGTTCAGGTGTGCAGGCAGGGTCACGCTCTGGAGGTAAACAAACCTCAAGTCATGCCTCAGCTCCGCCATTTATGAACTGTGTATGGTAGGCAGAATTCTAAGATAACCTCAATGCCCCACATCCTGCATACGCCCCCCTGCCTCATCCCTGAGTGTGGGAGCACTCCTGTGATTAGGTTACTAACTAGTTGACTTTGAGTTAAAGAAAGGTGGGAATATCCTGCCCGGGGCCAGATGGCCTGGAGAGCAAATAGCCAAGTTGTGAACTTCCTACTAGAGTCATGTGACAAGGAGGTATGTGACCTTTGCTGGCTAGAACGAACTCCGCCAATCACCAGTGAGCTTGGGTGAGGACCACAAACCTCAGCCAAGAAAAACAACCCTGGGCCAACACCTCGATCACAGCCCTATAGACTTGAGTGGAGGACCTGGCGGATTGTAACTACGTTCCTGGTCTATAGAAGCTATGAGATAATGCGATTGTGTTGTTTTAAGATGCTGAGGTTGTGGTAATTTATGGTGCAGAAAGAACTTAGTAATGAAGACAAATGCAAGGTGTGATTATGTGACTTTAGGAAAGTGACCTACCTCTTCTGAATCTAATTTTTATCATCTGAGAAGTAAGCATGATAATCGTGCCCCCTCTCGGGCTGTTGTTGAAACCAGTAGACATAGGATATGCAGAGCACCTCATAGTTCCTCAACAGGCGTGAATTATCCCCTTGGTTGCCCCAGCCCCACCAGCTCTACCATCCATGCCAATGGCTTTTCTGAAACGTTCTGCCCTGGTTGTCCCTTCAAGAGACAGCACTGGGATGCAGGCTGCCGTCGGTGTCGTTTGCCTAGCAGCGTGTCCTAGCCGGTGTTCTGATGAAAATCCTCATTGTCATGCACAGCCACAGAGTCTGGGATGAATTTGCTCTGGGAGCCTCTGTGTGATTAATACTTCAGCTGTTTATGGAGTCTTTGCCCTATCATTTTCCATTTTAAAAATTAATGTGCTACTTTCTTTATTATTAAAAAACCAAGAAGGGGAAGTTCAGCTGGAGCACAGAGGAATTCTGTATGCTTTAAATTAAAGTTTCTGAGTATAGGGCATATTCGGAAGACCTTTTTTGACATGCAGTTCCTTTTTAATCACTATAATATCTTTTCCTCCTTTCTTTCTTCCTTCCTTCCTTCCTTCCTTCCTTCCTTCCTTTCTTCCTTCCTTCCTTCCTTCCTTCCTTCCTTCCTTCCTTCCTTCCTTCCTTCCTTCCTTCCTTCCTTCCTTTCTTTCTTTCTTTCTTTCCTTCTTTCTTTCTCTCTTACTTTCTCTTTCTCTCTCTCTTTTCTTTCTCTCTCTCTTTCTTTTTTTTGACAGAGACAGAGAGAGAGAGATAGAGAGAGGAACAGATAGAGACAGACAGGCAGAAAGGGGAGAGACAAGAAGCATCAATTCTTCATTGTGGCACCTTAGTTATTTGTTGAAAGTTTTCTCAAATGTGCCTTGACTCAGGGGACTACAGCAGAGCAAGTGACCCCTTGCTCAAGCCAGTGACCTTAGACTGAAGCCAGCAACCATGGGGTCATGTCTATAATCCCATGCTCAAGCCAGAAACCTTGCACTCAAGCCAGCGACCTCAAGTTTTTGAATGTGGGTCCTCTGCATTCCAGTCCGACACTATCGATGGTGCCACCGCCTGGTCAGGCTATAACTTGTTCTTTCTGCGTCACTCCCCCCCCCCCCAGCCCCAGCTCCTTGGCCACTGCCTTTTATCCTGAACTCAAGCGGGATAAAAGGCATCTGAGTCAAGAGGTTGTGATGTGGTCATCATGCCAATGATATTGTGTATGACAGTGTCGTGTAAACCATTAAATTAGAGTTTAGAGTCAGAAAAGACTTGGCAGGCCATGTGGCTTGACTCACTTTACAGATTTTAAAACCCCTGAGCTTTAGATGTTTGATTGCCCAGGAGACACAGCTAGTTCGTGACTAAGTTTTCTCTGAAGGAACTCAGATCTCTGACATGCTTTCCGAAAGTAATCTGAATCAACTCTTTTATTTTATGTATAGAAGTTTAAACCCTGCCCCTTGGACACGAGGATGTGATTGTTTTCCTCTTTGTGATATCCCTCAGCCCGGACATCATCGTGGCCCCTGGTGACCTGTGACACCACCACCATCTCATCTTCCGAAGGGCTTTCTTAAGCCCAATAGAAAGACCCAGTTCAATAAGGAGGAAAGATTGAGGTTCGATTGGAGGGGCAGACATATCTCAGTTTCCAGTACTAAGTCTCAAGTGGTTGAGAAATAATGTTCTTTAAAGATTATCAATGAAACTACAGAGTCGTGTAACCATCAGTGGATTTAGTCATCCGCTTTTCTTGGTCTGACTCTTTTTCCTGTATCTACACTACCTATATACTTCTCATGACTGGTATTTGCATACTGGAATAGTCTGAGCTCTGTTTTTCTAAAAGGGACAAAATCAATTCTGTCCTAGAGCCCAATCAGCTTATGACTGTAACAAAGCTTTGGGCTTTGATGGAATATTTACCAGGTGGGTAGGAAAGTTATCCTAGCAGACCTGGACTGCTATCCTTCGGAGGTCCTGCTTGTC
Organism: Saccopteryx leptura; assembly: GCF_036850995.1. Classification (NCBI taxonomy): domain Eukaryota; kingdom Metazoa; phylum Chordata; class Mammalia; order Chiroptera; family Emballonuridae; genus Saccopteryx; species Saccopteryx leptura. The sequence goes on from NC_089505.1 coordinate 354,657,255, forward strand.
ATGTTGGCCGTGGCTGGCACCTGGGGACTTGAATGGTTAACAGTTTCCTCTACTGATATCAAATTGCTGCCTACTGGTAAGATTGGCTCACTGTGCCTGAGCTGTCTGTACAAACAATATAACGCATGCTGAACACCTGCTGTTCTTCTTGGATTCTGGCATTTTGGTCCATGCTAGGCAATGTACCTATGTGTCCAGCTCCCAGGACAAACGTAGTCACTGAGTCTCTGGTGAGCTTCCATGGGAGACAATATTTCCCAGGTGTTGTAACAACCCGTCGTTGCAGGAACTAAGCATGTCCGGTGTGGCTCCACCGGGATGGGTGTCTTGGAAGCTTGCACTTGGTTTACTTTGGACTTTGTCCCATGAACCTTTCCCTTTTTTAGTGTCACTTTTTATTCTTTCACTGTAATCAGTCTAAGCTGTGAGTAAAGCTAAATACTGAGTCATGCGATTCCTCCTAGCAAATCATCACACCTGGGGCTGGCAGGTCTTCAGACTTTCTCTATTTCTTAGGGGAAATTTATTTGTTTAATTTTACTTTCTGAGAACCATCCCCAGCACCGTGAGAGCAGCAGGCTATGGCCTCAGGGAGCTCAAGTTCGAGAGCCAGTATGATGAAAGACAGTCTACTCTAAGATACTCAGATATCGTATATAATGCCATACCTCTTTTCTACCCATCATTTCCCTCTTGTTTGCCCATCCTGCCCTTTCCAGATCCCACATGTTCTACCTTTTAATTTCCCAGCTTACTTTTTCCTTTCTCTTCTCCATTTTCTGTCATTCTATTTTCTAGGGGTGCAGGCTCAGACCTCCCTTTGACTCGTCTGTCTGCCTTAGATCACAGCCTGGGCTGTGAACTTCATGAGGCCAGAGACTATATAAATAGGAAGCTGATTTATATAAATAGTGTATGGAGACTCTATTTTTATAGTCAGAACTTGTATTATTTGTCTTCTAAACAAAAGAAATCACTTAATATTTGTCTTCTAATCAAAAGAAATCACTTAATATTTTTGTTCCCCAGTTTTCTACTTCGATAAAGGGGGCTAATACCTAGCTACACTGCAAAGTTACAGAGCAGATCAAATGATATATTTTTATGTAAAGATTCAAAATTTTTTGGCCACATGAAAATGCTGAGGCTTGTTATTCCCCTGGAGGTCTTCACAAGTAGATTGCATTAGAATAATATGTTCCTGAGATGTATGCATTCTCTGTCTTTGTTCATAAAATGACAGAGAAGAGACTATAAATATTCTCAATGAGCAAGGACCATAGGAATACGTATCTCTGAATAAAACAAGGCTTTGATGATTGGCTCTAAGTATTTGTGACTAAAACTGACAAAGAAGAAACAATACAATGATTTTGTATGATCCTGCAGAGTAGTCACGACAAATGGGGGGGGGGGGGGAGTATGTAAAGGACCTGGCTGAGGCATGGGAAAAGGGTTCGCAGGAGAAACACATCATTGGGAGGTGTTCAAGATCAAGCTGAATTGCATCTTGCATGTTGCAAAAGGAATTCAACATTGGATTTATGAGTAAACTTCTTCAGAGACAGAGTCAGATAGAGGGACAGACAGGGAAAGAGAGACAGGAACGGAGAGAGATGAGAAGCATCAATCATCAGTTTTTCGTTGCGAGACCTTAGTTGTTCATTGATTGCTTTCTCATATGTGCCTTGACTGTGGGCCTTCAGCAGACCGAGTAACCCCTTGCTTGAGCCAGCGACCTTGAGTCCAAGCTGGTGAGCTTTTTGCTCAAAGCAGATGAACCAGCGCTCAAGCTGGTGACCTCGGGGTCTCAAACCTGGGTCCTCCGCATCCCAGTCCCACGCTCTATCAACTGCGCCACCGCCTGGACAGGCATGAGTAAACTTCTTTTGTGAACCACCCCCACATTTTTTGCTCTAGTGCTTTCTGTACTATCTTTTTCTTTAAATGCATCCCTCATTTTTATTAGATCTGTTTCTTTAGATACTATATTTTGTACACTTGAAGCTTTGGTTATTTTGTGCAATGCACCTTAAAATAAAAAGACCATAAAAACGCTTCTGAGAGCAAACCCCAAACTAGATGCCTTCCAAAGCTGACATTCCATGGGAATTGTTGAGCCAAATGAAAGGCAGAAACAAAAACAGAACTACAGCCTGGAGATGACAATTTCTATTCCTGTGAACCCTTTGGGCACTTGGCATCACACACTCTTCCTTGAAGAAAAGGATGGTACTTAACTCGTGGAACTGATAAGAACCACCTATTCATTTGCTCACCACTTTCTCACAGCCCACCAGGACAAGAGGTGCAGACCAGGACTACAGCAGACTGGGTGTACAGTAGTCCTACTCTTCCTCCCTCTTCCTGCCCTGGTTTTGTACTTCCCAAAGAAAGCATCAAGACTCAATTCTTCTTCTTCCATCTTTCTTTTTCTTCTTCCTTCTTCCTTCTTCCTTCTCCCCTCTCCCTTCTTTCTTCTTCCTTCCTCCTCCTTCTCCTCCTCCTCCTCGTCCTTCCTCCTCCTCCTCCTCCTCCTCCTCCTCCTCCTCCTCGTCCTTCCTCCTCCTCCTCCTCCTCCTCCTCCTCCTCCTCCTCCTCCTCCTCCTCCTTCTTCTTCTTCTTCTTCTTCTTCTTCTTCTTCTTCTTCTTCTTCTTCTTCTTCTTCTTCTTCTTCTTCTTCTTCTTCTTCATAGAGACACAGACTCCCACATACTCCCTATCCATCCAGCTAGGGATGATACTTGAGTACTGAGCTATTTTCAGCACATGAGGCTTGTGTGCTCAGACCAGCTGAGTGATCCTCAGCACCAGGGTCCACACTCCAACAAATAGAGCCTCTGGCTGCAGGAGGGGGAGAGGGAGAGAAGAGGGAGGGGGAGAGAGGCAGATGGTCACTTCTGTGTGCCCTGACCAGGAATCAAACCTGGGACATCCATACACTGGGCCAGCACTCTATCCACTGAGTGACTGCCCAGGGCCAAGACTCAATTCTTGATTCCTGCTCTATTTTCTAGGGACATAGTCTAAGACCTATCCCTTACACCCCATTTTATATGCATACCTGGCCTATAGAAGTTATAATCCTGCCTCTATGATCACAGTTGATGAGAGCAGAGGACACCTGATATAAGATGTACCAGTTTTCTTCTTGCTGGAATTTGCAATTTCAACCTAGAGACAGTGTATAGTTTGCTAGGGCTGTTGTAACTAAGTACCAGAAACTGGGTGGCCACAGGGAAGGAGCAGTGAATAGTTTGTCCCAGGGTCGGAACAAAAAGGATGTTGATACTATGTATTTAATGGAGAATAAACTGTGACTAAATTAGAGGAAGTGATGTTGCAAACATCTCAAATATAATCTGCAGAAGAAAGTACTTGAACTAGCCTTTATTAACTAATGTAGAAATCTTATAATACCTGTTGATATCTTCAGTGTTCCTTAGGTATGTTATATAATATATGTTACTTAATGGAGTGAAGAAAGCCATGTTTAATGAATGGTGCTTAAAAACAGCTGATCAAACAGAAGTACTTAAACTCAGAGCCAAGTCAGGTCTTTCCACTTCTTAGCCTTCTTTATTTTTAGAGGCCCATGTCATATAAAATGTACATTAATAAGGGAAGTGGTGCATTGATACCTGTATATAACTGTGTTAAGATTTAATTATCATTTGATAGTTAACAGAAGGATGTATTCTGTAGATATAATAGCATTCATTAATTCCTATTTTATAATATTATTTTCCTACTTTATAGCCAATATATTTTTATTTCATTTTTGTGTATATGTATGTTTTGAAAATTTTATAGGCTTCATACATTGTGCACTTGGTGCCTAGTAGAAGAAAGGGATGTTTATATCTTAATCTTTTTTTTAAAATTTGACCTTTTTATAATTACATTTTTCTTTACAACTATAAAACATTATTAACAAGGAGTATAGTATTTAAACTGCTGACATATTTACTCTCAAGAAACATCTAGAACTAATCCCATGTTTCCACAAACATGAGGGGAGTTCTGTATTAAAAAACCCACTGTTAACAACTTCTGCCACAAAAATGTCTCTCATTTTAAAGAACACTTTATTAAAAAGTGCAATCAGAACGAGCCACATTTCATAATTAGCTGACTTCCATGAGCATCAATCTGTCTCATTCAAAGTTAAAATGTGTTCAGAAGCACAGCATACAATCAGCCTGCTTATGTAGTTTCTATATTTTTGACATAAAATAAATTAAGCCCAAATGAACCATTTTTATGATAGGGAAATAAGAAAACCCCTCCGTAGTGTTGCAGATATTATTTCCTGCTTGAAAATAAAAGCAATTAAAAATATTGCCATTTGCTTATTTCTAATTATAGTTGCTATATACTTTTATCTTAGTTTCACGTGTCCAACACAGAGATTAGACATTTATCTAATTTACAAAGTGATCACCCCAAGAAATCTAATGCCCACCTGGCCCCATACACAGTTATTACAATATTATTGACTAGATTCCCTGTGCTGTACTTCACATTCCCATGGCTATTCTTTTTTTTTTTTTTCAGAGACAGAGAGAGAGTCAGAGAAAGGGATAGATAGGGACAGACAGACAGGAACAGAGAGAGATGAGAAGTAGCAATCATTAGTTTTTCGTTGCAACACCTTAGTTGTTCTTTGATTGCTTTCTCATATGTGCCTTGACCGTGGGCTACAGCAGACCGAGTAATCCCTTGCTCAAGCCAGCGACCTTGGGTCCAAGCTGGTGAGCTGTGCTCAAACCAGATGAGCCCGTGCTCAAGCTGGCGACCTCGGGGTCTCGAACCTGGGTCCTCCGCATCCCAGTCCGAAGCTCTATCCACTGCGCCACTGCCTGGTCAGGCTCCCATGACTATTCTTATAATTGGCAATTTGCTCTTCTTAATCCTTTTACCTTTGTACCCATCTCCAAGCAACCCCCCCCCCCAATCTGGCAACCAGAAATTTATTGTCTGTATCTATGAATTTTTGTTTTGTTTGTTCATTTATTTTGTTTTTTCGATGCCACATGTAAGTGAAATCATATGGTGGTTGTCTTTCTCTGTCTGACTTGTTTTACTTAACACACACACACACACACACACACACACACACACACACACACACACACTATTGCCCTTTGCAAGCATTTCTACTTTTCCTGAATTAGGTTTCATCCAACAGTAGGCTCTCCATTGCTCAGCACGATGTGTTCAACCAATTCAATATCATCACATAAGACGAATCTCACAGAATTTGTTAGGGTTCAGCTTAGGGCCTCGCCCTTGCAAGTTTTCTCCCTTCTCAGACCTACTTTAACGCTTGATTTCATATAGTTCCTGACTGGATGTCATCTTGTGTTATTTTTCAACTGCTTTCTATCTGACCCTTCAGAAATAAGCTTCTTGACGGAGCGTTTGTCGGCTTGTGTCTGAGTTCAGAGATAAACCTCATGGAATGCAAGCATGGATGCGGTGAGTGTGCCTGTAGACACGATCAGATATCTGCCTTCCCTTAGTGGACCAGGTGGCCGTACTCTTCTTTCTGCTAGCCTCTGTTCCATAGTCTGCAACAGGACAGTGTCTGTCAGTCTGCTTGCGTCAGTTGTCCTTTCTCCATTCATTACTCAATCAGCTAACAAATATTAATTGAACTTGAATGTGTCCAAAGTACAATTTTCTCAAAGAACAAAAGTGTCTGTATAATTCAGAAAAAAAAGAGATTAAAATGAATAAATGCAATTTAAAAACTAAAATTTTGGGACAGACATTAGAAGCAATAATATTCTGTGCTGGTGAATGTAAGGTGGTATAAGGTAAGGTATGTATGTGCATATGTGGTTGTCTACTGTATATTCTTTATGAAAATGGATAATATCTATGAGAAACCTGGCCAGTTTTCTTAGCAGGCAGCCAATGTTATTAAAGGAAAGCACAGTGTCTAGTCAATAGTATGTGCTATATACCGTATTTCCTCATGTATAAGACACATCCTTTTTTGAAAAATTTGGGGTCTAAAAACTGGATGTTTCTCATACAGTGGTTGCAGATTTTTTTTACTTGAATTTCCCGCTTTTTTGCGCTTGCTTTTTGCACTCACTGTTGAAGACAGTGATTCGTTATCAGATACAGATGAGGACAAGCTAATGGATGGGAGTTTTGACAGTGATGAGGAGTTGTATGAATTTTATAATAAATAAAACTTGAGTTCAATGACTTTATGTGATACATTTTTTTTTCAAATTTTGGGCCCCAAAATTAAGGTGCATCTTATACATGGGAGCGTCTTGTACACGGGGGAAATACAGTAGGTTTCTAAAGTATCTTTGCACATATTCTTCTCATTTACAGAAACTTTGAAAAAATAATCAGAGCTCTAAGTTTAAGTCTGAAAAATTAAATGCATCTTAAACGTCTCACTGGGTGGACATGGTTAAATTATGAAGGCACATTCATATGAGAGAGTATTATACAACCATTGAAAATCAGGTATTCAAAGAATATAGAAATAAAGAAATTCTCAGATATAATACTGTATTTTAAAAACAGTATTTCAAGTGACCTGTATATATGATTATCCTAATGCTATTAGAAAGCACGTGTGAAAAGTTCTAGAAAGAAATATCAAATATTAATGGTAATTATCACAGGGCATTAAAATTAGAAATAATTATTTATTTTGTTCTTTATGTTTTTCTATAGTTTCAAAAATTTTCATAATTATTCTGTTTAGAAAAAAAATCTATATTTAAAAAGTGACCCAGGGAAAGGGAAATTGGTGATTAAAGAATTATAGACCCTAATTTTTTTTTGACTTGCTGGATAAACATGCAGAATGGAAATCTTGAATATTTTTAAAGAATAACAATTTTTAAAACAAGAACTAGTTTTAAGATCTAATTCACTACAGAATATTTTTAAATATAGAGTACATACATGTATATGTATAAATAGATGTATATGCATATGTATATGTGAATATAAATATATATTATATTCATTCTCCCCCCGAAAAGTAGAAGAAGCTTAGGTGGTGAATCACACCCTGGCCGGGAGGTGACAAGACAAAACCTGATGAGTTCTGGGTAAACTCAGCAATAATTCAAGTCAGTAGAACAGTAGGAACCAAAGCCAAGTTTCAAGGGGGAAAAAAACAAACCAAAGATACAATGAACTACCGATGGTCTTGGGAACTGGTAAAGTAATTTGCAAAGGCTAAATGTTATTGCAAATCTGATAACTTGGATGTACCAAAACTCACTCTATCACCTGTCAGCTAAGTGACAGAGTCCCCTGGCAGGCCTGGGGGTGGTGATGTCACTTTTATACCCAACAAACTCCTTTTCTTGGTGGGGTGAATTATGAGCTCAAACCCCCATGTCTTTTAATAGAAATGTACCTTCAAATGCTTTGAAAAATTTTCTCCTCTCATTTCCCAGTTTGGAGGAAGACATCATATGCCTTCATGGTGGGTTTCCAAGGAATATTTACTGCGTAGGCAATGCCTACCTGGATTTTCTTGAAATAATAAGAAGGCAGGGGTTGGGGGTGGGGAGTGCTCTGAATACTTGTAAACATGCCCACTGAATTAAAGACTGTGTAGAGCAGCTTGGTAGCAAACGTAATTACTGATCGTAATAGCTGACGTGTATATTTTTCCTTTTATGGTAGTTTTGTGCCTATCATCCAGGGATCCTAGAGAAAGTTACATAGGAAAATGTTAAGGTTAGGGACACATCCTTTAAATAGGAGATAGACACAGGGCACATGCTCAGCCACTTTTAAAAAGAGAGTGATAACTAGTTGACTCGAAAAGAAGCATTCCTAATTTATCACCTTTAAAAGAAACTGTCTTTATTATGCTGCAGAGTATTCTAAGTGTGTATCATGGCCACTAATATTTTATGCATGTTTTCTTTTTTTTTTCCCCCAGTGGAAGACATTTGCCATAATTCAGCTTTAACAAACTCTATTCTCAGCTGTAACTCAGAGCATGACATATATCTGTTGTCCAGCAATAAATCTACAGTTATAATACTTCTAAAGATCTGATTCATGCAGAAAGCATTATTCCTGCAATTTTAATTAAGGAGTTAGGAATTTCTCCATTTGAATTCCTAGCATTCTGTACACTTTATTGCATCTTCCCTGAGGAGCCCCAGATGAGATATTTGTATTACAGATCCTTAGAAGAATAAAACCCGTAAGCTCTAACTCAGAGATGGATAAGTGGATTTTATCCAACCTTAGAACTGACTTTGATGGTTCAAATTGTAGTGAGTCTCTTAGGATTGGATGAATCATTAATATGTAACTTCTCAAAGCTGTAATTTTTGCTATTTGTTGATATCAGGATATTAAGAAGCAGTCTCTTGTTTGACTTCTTATTTCTGGGAAGCCCTCCAGTTTCTTACTTGGCTTTTACTAAAGCTGACATTCTGTGACTCCAGACTAATAGAACAAAATCAGATATACAGCCCAGAGCAATCTCTGTATGACCTATTACATTAGATGATGTGACTTTGACATAATGAGGTGGTGAATATTAATTTGTGCACAGGTGCAGGTGATTCTACACAAGTACATAGAAGTTATACATTTCTAATTGCCATTATATAGTTAGGTTGAGTGCATATTTAGACATTTCACATTCTGACCTTGGTCCTGATTTCCCGTTCTAATGCTACAGATACTACATAATAGTAACATGACTAGCTCTTAAGTACCAGCTCTGGTCTAAGGGTTTTACATAAGTTATTTCAATGTTCATAACTAACCAGTGAGGCTATTACTATGATTATCCTCATTTTACAGATGAAAAAACTGAGGCAATGAGAGATGAAGCAACTTGTCCAAGAACGCAGAGGCAGGCAGTGGAAGAAATACCTACGAATTTGAACCCAGGCAGATCTGGCTTCAGAATTCATGTTCTTCCACATTCTGCTATGCTGCCTGAGCTGATGTAACTCTGCCAGCACACACTTATTGAGCACTGCAGCCAGTACAGCCTGTCCAATCAGGGAAGAGACACGTCAAGGAGTTTGCCATCAGGTCATGAGACAAGAAGTACACATAGGGACAACTTAGGGAGGAGTATGTCACGGTAATAACATTTACTGGGTGATTGCTCTGTGTCACATACCACACTAACAATTAAATTCATGCAACCATGGAAGGGACTTTTTTCTAATCTTGGTTTGAAGAGAGAGGAAACTGGAGGTAAGTAACTAAAGTCACACAGAAGAGCTGAGATCTGAACTAGATAGTCTGGACCCAGAGGCCCTGCTCCTAACCACTGTACCCTCCTGGCTGGGAACAGGTCTGCAAACAGCAGGTAGCAGAAAGGTCTAAGAGATTTACAAGGGGAGGAAGGGTGGAGAGTCCAGTGAATCGATTTCTTAGCTAATTAATTAATTTAATATTTATTGGCTATTTTTATTGCTTCTAGCCATACTAAAATGCTTTTGGCTTTCTGAAGTCACTATGTTCTCTTTTGTTTCCAGAACTTTCCAAATTCTGTACCAAGAATGTTCTCCGTGCCCTGCCTCCCTGAGCACCAACTGATCCAGCCACTTTATCACCTCAAGCATCACCCCCCACCACCACCACCATCGTGTGGCTGAGTCCTATTCACTATTCAGGTCTTGCCGTAGGTCCCCAAAGCTCTGGGAAGCCGTTCTGCTACTCTAGAACTGGAGTGGATGAAGTCGCTTGTAAGCCCACCCCATAGGAGCACCCACCGACCACACTGTGGCGTGACTGCGGCTCTGCTCGTCTCGCCATCTGCTTCATACCCTGCTCTACCACGCGCCTCCTGCAACCCACACTTCCTCACCCACCCCACCCACCCCACTAACAGAGCCTGAGCTTCCTGGACACTGGAACTGAATCTTCCTCCACTGAATTGCAAGTTCCGAACACAATGCCTACAAATGCTTTCTATTTTTTGGATGAATGTTTGAGTTCTACATGCCAGGCACTGCGCCCATAAAACACTTACAATGTGACTGCACTGATTTAACTTTTATTTCCATTAACAGTATCTAATTCTCATAATAACTGTCTCCGATAGGTATTATTGAAATTTCCCTTTTACAGACAAGGTTACCAAGGCTCAAGGACATTAAATAACATCCTCAAGGTCACATAGTTAGTAAGTGGGGGGTTGAAATTAGGAATCGGGTCTGTCCGACTCTAATCCTGTGCTACAGATGAACCAATAGTTGCAGAGCAGATTCTAAAAGCTATAACGTAGTTCTAATAAGGCACACAGATGCAGCAAAGGAGTCAGAAGTCATCTCTGCTTGTGGCGGCTGGAGGAAACAGCAGGGTTTTCCCAGGGATGTGACGCAGAGGCTTGATCTGGAAAGATAAGCCTGAGTTGGTTTGGATGAAAACAAAGATTAGCAGGTGCACATGTGATGAGCTGTGACAGCCTAGTCTCTTCCTTCAGGGTGGGATGATGAGTCTTTTGTAACAGGCACGCAGGGGGCAGGGGCGAGGCAGCCAAGGGCACTTGGATTGGAGTGTAAGGAGTAGAGCCCACCTACTACAGGGAGCTGGCAGGATGGGAACAGTGACAAAGGATGTATCCACCTGAATTCTACCAGGTCAAGTGTGGGTGCCTAGGGACAGAGTGGCATTATCAGACCCTGGAGGGATGTAAGATTAGTGTGAAGTCAGGTAGGAAATCAGTTGGCAGGCAGAGGGCAATGATTTCCCCTCCGTATTGTATGAGAAACAGGTTTCCAAAGGCTTTCACTTCGTCAGCGACTCTTCAGATCACATGCTGTACATAGATGGTTGAGTGGAGACCGGAGTGAGTGGAAGAGTAGTTACGTTGTACGTTGGACATCTCCCTTCCTTCTCGTTCCCTTCCAGCAATGCCTGCTGTCTGGGCTACTGTTTGTATCATATTTGTTATTTATATGCTAGATACTGCAGTAAATTTATTCTTTTATTTAGTTTAGTCCTTCCACTCTAAAGGGTGTAATTATTTCACATTTCCAAATGGAAGATCAGAGAGGCTAAGTGACTGGCCAATCCCACGATTAGTAAGTAGCAGCTAAAATGGACTTTTTTGTATCTGACATCAAAATCTACAATCTTAATCAATATCGTGGGGACTATAATAATAACAACCAAATACTCAGGGCCTCCTCTGAGCCAAACATTTATGCAGACAATGCATAACAAACGAGACAAGATGTTTACTCTGTCTAATTATTTAGTCCATTACTTCTTTTTTTTTAAATTTTAAATGTTGATTTGTTCAAAAATCAATTGGGCCTGACCAGGCGGCGGCGCAGTGGACAGAGCATCGGACTGGGAGTGGAAGACCCAGGTTCAAGACCCCAAGGTCACCAGCTTGAGCGCAGGCTCATCTGGTTTGAGCAAGGCTCACCAGCTTGAGCCCAAGGTCACTGGCTCGAGCAAGGAGTCACTTGGTCTGCTGTAGCCCCCCAGTCAAGGTACATATGAGAAATCAATCAATGAACAACTAAGGAGCCGCAACGAAGAATTGATGTTTCTCATCTCTCTCCCTTCCTGTCTGTCTGTCCCTCTCTCTGACTCTGTCTCTGCCACAAAAAAAAAAAAAAAAAAAAAAATCAATTGGAATCAGTCAGCTTCTAACTGGAGGTGGTTAGGAGTCCTTCACTGTCTGGAGCTCAGGGAGAGACTTATAGACAGAAGGCAGAAATAAGGAAGTATTGATTGGCTATAGTGTAAAAACTGGTGGGCTGCTTGGCTAGCTGTCCTTGGAGTTTTGACTTCCTGACCTCGAAGCATTTATAGGCTTAGACTTCGGTTTGCTTACACAATCCACCGCAGCATTAGAACCACCTCAGTCAGATAGCCTCCTTTAATTAATTTCACAGCTTTCCCCTTCGGTCACCCTCTCACATGTGAGCTCTGCATTAACTACCAATCTGGTGTGAGCACTACGCCCAGATACCATGAGAGTTAAGTCGATCTCATCTCATTGTGAAACTCGTAGGTTATGATGTCAGATCCATGGAAGAAATGTTTTTGGTGTTCATTTAATTCATCCTGTTTCTGTTTCTCCAAGTTCACTGAGACCATCCATCTGATATCCTGATGATAGCTAGAACGTGCACTGAAGACCTCTGAGAAAACGTAATGCACCAGCGGTACTGTAATGATGACAGTGAGGAGGGTAATACCGAGAGACCTAGCCAGGCCCTCATACACCAAATCAACTGGTATCAAGTAAATTAAAGGAAGTACCTGAGGAGGATAATACCGAGAGACCTAGCCCAGGCCCTCATACACCAAATCAACTGGTATCAAGTAAATTAAAGGAAGTACCTGAGGAGGATAATACCGAGAGACCTAGCCAGGCCCTCATGCACCAAATCAACTGGTATCAAGTAAATTAAAGGAAGTATCTGAAGGGTCATGGGCCTACTTTGGGCAAGTGGCTACAACACTAGAGGTACAGCAGGAGGTATATATTTGCTATGGCACGGACTCTCCTTGTTCGGCTAGGAAACGTAAAGCAATTCTATTGTCTAAACCACCTTAGCAAGAAGCTCTAGGCTAGGGCCTTTGGTTGTGTGGCTGTGGCCTCAGCACTACATTCAATGGCAGTTGCCAGTTAAAGATCTTTGTCTATCTGTGCGAGAGAGAACGAGCGAGTAGGGAAAAGGCAGAGGGAAGAAAGGTTTCTTTTTGGAGATGAAGATTTTGATCTGTGACCTTGAGAGAGACATGCATTTCAAGATCCCAGCAGCTTCTGGAAAGGAACCTTCTCGGTCTACTTTAATTTTTCATCTCTAGCTGGTGAGCCATCCCAAGAGTCCGGCGGAGCGCTTTTCCGCTGCGGGATGTGGACCCAACGTTCAGTTTCCTGAAGCGTGGCTGCTGTGTGAGTAGTGACAGGGACCTGGTAGGTCCCTTCCAAAGAGGTTCAAGGGCAGTCTTTGTTTGTCCTCGCTAGACCAGGCACCGAGAATAGAGACGTGGCAAGAATTCTTTTCCTCTGCCGGCTTCGGCAAGTCTGCCCAGACTGTCATCCTCAGGGTCCAGAATGACGGGGATGTCCCCACACCTCTCCTAATGACCAGAAACTGAAGCCTCACGCTGGACCTGGCCCAGTTTTTAAGCCAGAACCAGTCTATTCCCGGACCTGGACTGGTTTCTAGTTGGAATTAGTCCATTTCCGGACCCGGTCTGGTTTCTAAGTTGGAAACAGCTGATTCCAAATGGTTTCTGGTCCCAGCCCAGAAAGAGAAATGCTCAAATAAAGTCTGCAAAACTCTAAACGTGTAAGCCGTGGTGCCAGGATCCGGGACCGAGAGGGACCCGCCACCGTCTCCAGAGGCAGCGAGGAGGTGAGCTCAAGGGGCTTCACAGGTACCCACGCTCTCCTGGGGGTCTGTGGGGTTTCCTTCAGTTCCCCGTCCTGACGCCAGAACTGTTCAAAGATAAACTGAGTCATGCTAAAAATATTTGAGCAGAAGTGGATTTGAGTCGGGTGACCCCAAACCCGGCCGTTCCTTCCGAAAGCGTAAAAGATTTGTCTAAAAATTCGCTTACTCTTTTCTCTGCAGCAGCTTCTTCCCTTTCCTCACTTGCCTCCCTCTCCAAGTCCTCCCTGAGAAGCCAGGGGAGACTTTGATGGTTTTCCCAGCTATGGGACATTCTTTTGAACCTTGTAGTTCTCCTTCGAGCTCGCAGTATGAGAACAGCATCATGAAAGCCTTAAAAACAAATGCACGGGGCCCCTTGCTCTCTGTCTCCTTTCGATGAGAAACAGACTCAGCTCATCCTGTTCCCAGGAGCCGTCCTAAGCTGGTCGGGATAATGTGTCTCTCCACTGCATCAACCTGTTGTGTGTTTTTTTCTTTCTTTCATTTTTTTTTTTTCCATAGATGCTTTTTTTTCTCTCTCTCTAAAAAAAGGAGTTTTATGAACAGCAAATGGCTTCCTGAGGAGAACATTGTAACTGCTCAGTCTGGGTTTTCCAGCAGTCCTGGTATAAGGCTGATAAAATGCCCACAGGGCAGTGCCAGTTTGAAAAGGATGATTAACTCCAGATTTTCCAAGCTTGGGACACTCTCAGTGCCTAGATCGAGGTCTGATGTGTTCCAGATGACAGGCAGAGATGTACACACACGCAGCCTTCCATCACGAGGACGCCTGCGAGCCAAAGAGGACACTCCACTCATTTCGTCCACCAACCAATAAATACAGAGTGCCTGCCCGGTGTCAGGTACCAGGCAAGGTGCTGAGAATACATAGTCCCCGCTCTCGAGGACTTTGCCTCCTCTGGGAGAAGACAGGCAATCCACAAATAAACACACCACGTTCTATCAGGGAGAGCAAAGCAAGGTCAGGGAATAAGGCACGATATGGGTAAGACATGCTATTCTCTGTAGCATGAGTGGGGAGAGGTCTCCTTCCGTTTATACTCAGCAGAGACTCCTCACCTTAAAGAAGTGATGGAGTGAGATTTGCAGATGGTAAGAGAAGAGTATTTCAGGCAATCACGGCCAACTCCCTGGAAGAGGAATGTGTTTAAGATGAGGCGGCGTGGACGCCCTTGTGGCTGGAAGAGTGGGTGAGGAAGAAAATGATAGGAGATGTCGTCAGAATGTGGGTGAGAGGCAGAGGAAGGATGGGGTTCAGACCATTCAGCAGGTTAGAGTGATCCTGACATGGAACTATGGAAGTGCTCTCAGACGAAAGATCAGATGGGTCCTAGGGTCTGGGGAATAGAGCCACATCTACAGGAGGGGGCCGGGGAGCTCTCAGTACAGGTGAGAGAAAAAAGCAAGTGCGTTCAGCAGCATTTAATGTCAATTCTCCCTTTCCCCAGGGTAGCTGCTTCCAGCCATCTGCTCACCTGGGCAAATGGTGTTATGCCGATAGAAAGAGAATCAGATTTTCTACGTGGCATCCTAGTTTACTTGGCCTGACCCCAAAATTGCAACTATCTAGAAAAATCAATTGAACTGTATCCTGGGTAAGGCTGGGTGAGACCTGCCACCATCTCCAGGGGCAGCGAAAAAGCAGTGAACTCGAGGGGATTCGCAGACACCTACCCCGGAAGCTTATAGTTCCTGGGGGCCTTCGGGGTCTCCTTCGGTTCCCTGTTCTGACACCCGCTGAGCAAAAGTTGAGTTATCTAATCAATACAGTGATTTACAGAAGTTTCAAATGATCTTGAATGTATGGAGCCTGAGTCCTTTTGTAAGTCCCTTTGTGATGTCTTGAACTTTCAGTCACAGTGTTTAAATGAAGACAACGGCGATTTTAAAACAGACGACACAGATGATAGATACACAGCAAATATGTTTTTTTTCCTCTGCAACTCTAGTGCATGATATTAACAGGGAACAGCAAAATAAGTCATATTTTCCCCCTGAATTTGTACCATGTGTTTATTGCCTTAATTGTGACTGCAATGGCGTACCTTGGTAAAATGCTTAATTTTACCAGAATTAAATCTTGCTACTTTTTCTGCCCCCATAAATGCATGGTTGTTGATATTGTAACCCTAAATGATTATCAAAAATAATATAATTTAAAACTAAAATGTTATGAAATTTAAAATATTCCCTGGTACACAGTATATTGCAAAAGATTTTAGAACAGTGCTCTCTCACATATTTAAAATATATCCAGAATGTTGATTTTATTAATTTGCATGCGTTTTCAAATGATGGAATACGTAGGCTGTTTTTGCACAGAGAAGTGAAAGGGCACATTACAATTTAACTAGTTAAACTTTTTTTTTTTTTTTTTACAATATCCATATAATTGAGGCCAAAGGAAGGCTTCCAGAAGAATTATCCAAGTATCTGTTTTTAACTTTATTCTGTGAATGTATGCAAGTAGTAAAACCATGCTTCTAATATTTTCCTGAAATTTCTTAGCCATACTCTTTTAAAGAAAACAGATGTACTAACATAAGCAAAGATAAAATAAAAATCACCTGTGACTTCACAATCTTAGGATAGCAACAACAACCATATAGGTATATAATAATTTATAGTTTTTAATGTGAAATATCAAAAAAGACCATTCTTGTACAGATTTCCAAAAACCATGACTATATATAGAAAAATATGACCATACATGAACAGATTTTTAATAGAGAATGATCTAATTACAACAATCAGTGTGGTTTCTCAGTGGTTGTCCCTTTGTTAAAAGTTTCATTTTAAATAGATTCTGATTCCTGGTTCTTCAAATGATTTATTTAAATATACATTTTTAAAATTTTTATTTATTGATTTAGAGAGAGTGGGGTTGAGAGAGAGAAAGAGAAGTTGCTCATAGCTGCTTCACTTTAGTTATTCATTGATTGACTCTCATATGTGCCTTGACCGGGCAAGCCTGGGGATTTGAACTGGCGATCTCAGTGTTCCAGGTCGATGCTCCAGCCACCGCCTCAGAGGATTTATTTAAACTAAATTCTTTGACTTTTGATCATCACCAATTAACTCTAGTTTAATCTCAGCAAACTGTAGGATCATTGGAGTAGGAACAGACTTTAGAGGTAATCCACTTGATTCTTGAATCTGTTGCCATAACCTCTTCTGTAATATTTCTGCTTGTATTTATCAAGCCTGGACTTAACTGCTTTTAATCATGAAAGATTCACTTCCTTTTGGGGATATTTTTGTCTTGAAATAATTTTGACTGCTTGGAAATATTTCCTGATGTTGTTTTATAATCTGTTTCTGCATGGTCTCTAGCCCTTAGAAGCGTCAGCTGAATCCCGGTTGTACCTGATGGCTCCCAACCACAGGATTAAATATAGCCTTGAATTCCTTTACCTTCTCAGCTTCCTTCCCTGCTTTCCTCTCTTCACATAAGTGCTACACATCCCCTTAGGCCCTCTTTATATTTCAGATTCAGAACACCTCAGAAACTGTGTTGGAAACAGCAGGTAACTTTAGCCCATCGTTAGAGAAACTATCAGCTTCATGGAGCAGTATAATTTAAATTAGATACAGATTTGTCATGAAAACTAATTATAATATTTATTTTTCCTGGAGAGATAAAATTCAATGAATCGCAATGTTGAAATTGGGCAATGTAATTTGCAGTATCTATCCTTCAGTGATGTTTTATTGGGATATTAAAACTCATCCTTAATTCAATAAATTGGATTTTTTTTAAAGGCCTACTTAGGTTTACTTGGTATATTTATGGACCACCAGCCACTGGCTCTGAGATAATGCTGGAATTCTTAGCTCCTTAACCATTCCAGCACATTGCTAATGCAATATATAATTTCACAAATTATCTAGTACTGAGCTCTGGCTCTTTGAATACACTGCATTGAAAAGCAAAAAAGCTCCAAATCTACATAGTTAATTATACAACATTATCATTTCTATCCCTAATTTCTTAATCAAAACAGTCATTTGACAAAGCAAAGGAAACTGGATTATGAAGGAAATAAAGACTGGTGACTCTAAAATCCACTGGTTTTAGAAAGTCAGGCTGAAATTGGGCTCTATTTGATTGTTCAAATAATACTGCCACACCTTTGTCATAACCCTTTTCAGTCTGAAGGATAAAGCACTCAGTATTTTTGTTTTCTTTGATGCACTCTTGTTGGGAAAACAGCTGTGTTAGGCTTGCTTGCTGGTTTACTGGCTGCAAGCCCTTTGCCCGATTAGTGTGTGAGCATTAATGTAAGGAAGGCCATGGGTGCTTGTGCTCAGTGTGGTTTGCGGGTTGTGGATGGCGGATGGTGGATTGCCTGCCCGCCACGGTGTGGGGCCTTTTTTTGCTATTTGTTCGCCTGCTACTGTGAGAAAAGGTTTTCCCTGCCTGTTTGCTCATTTGCTGTTGCAAGAATTTATTCAACAGGAACAGCCCACTGCTCTCCGGCTCCGCAGTTTCTCTACCGTCTGCCCAGATCCAGTGTGGACCTGCCTGGCCTCGGCCACCGGCATTACACAAACTGCAGGAAGCCCAGGGGTAGCAAGGCATTAAACTAGTACATAAGTTTATGACCTATATGACATATTGACCTATATAATATATTGACTTACCCCGAACCAGGACAATGCGTTTTAGGAGTGTCATGTGTGAAACTGCTGTTTGGTGGATTCAATCAAAGCTATTTTGCCCCAAGGGTTGAATGGTTGTGTAAATAAAGTCTCAGGAGTTCAAGTATTTTAACTGTTCAACTCAGAGCGGTGTTTTACAACCAAATGTGGGTTCTAAGTAACGCACTGGGAAGCAGCAAGCTATTGTAGTACTTGGAAGAGCTATAAATAAGTTTAATTAAGGTTTCTACTAAGGCAAAGATTGGTAAAAGGACCTAGGTTAGCTTCCACATCTGAGATAGTCTTACTCTGTGCCCTGAGGCTGGTTAGACTTACTGGTCCTATGTCTGCATAATGCAAAAATCATCTCTGCTATTTAGATGTCTAGATTGCACATGTTAGTTATATAAATATTAAGAAAAGATTTCTGCCCTTACATATTACATGTCACAGTTAATATTCTCTACTCTCTGTCTAGATATCTGCATTTCAATATTTGCTGTTAGACCTTTATTAATAAATTTGAAGCTTGCCTTTCTTCCTCCTGTGTGCGAATTTTATCTGGAACACTACATCAAAGTACTAAGGGGAAAAAAGATTGGCCATTCATTTATTGAGGGGAGATAGGAATGGAGCATGTGCCCTAGAGTTGTAGCAATATAAGATATTACTGAGATAAGTGTTATCTTAGACACAATGCACTTCATCTTGTGTTGAACACAGCAGAGGGATGTTTCATTGTGTTGTGGAGTGGCAAATCTCTTATATTGATAAGCTAGCACAACAAGGTATCAAGGGTCCTGTCTGTATTTGTGGGACACTTCATGGCGGTGGCTATCGGTTTGGGTGGCCATTGTAACTCCCTTGGGTGTTTACAAAATACTGATGTCTGGGACTTAGCCCCCGGAATTTTTATTTCATTTACCTGGGGTAAGGTTTGGGCATTGGTAAGTCTAAGAGTTTTTCTCAGGTGATTCTATTGTGCAGACACAATGGAGAACAGCTGTTGTAAAATCCCTTCTGAATAGGATTAGCGACCTCATCTAAACCTATTCTATAATTTTAAAACCTAATCTGGTTCTATGGTTTTTAAAGCTGTGCTCCCTAAGAAAACCCTAGACCTGCAAAGTAATCTATAAAAGGGTACTCTGTGGTCAAATAAACTTGGTTAATGTGACATATCTTTCCATCCTCTAGGAGAAATTCAGTTCACCCTGGCATGTTCAAGACAATGGTAAAGAAGCTTATCTTAGTGGTTCCCAGAATTTTTAAACACGATCCTCATTCTTTTTTATGACAGCCATCATGAAAACTTGAGCATTCTGCATTCTACACCTTCATTATGCTGCTCTGTGCTTTGTTGATTTGTTTCTGAAATTTGTGTTTAAAGGGGGAAATTTTCATTAGTGTCTTACCTGTGCATTGCACCACGAAGTGGACTAAGCTCTTATTGATCACATGGTTTGGTATCGGTTATTATTATATCTGCGTGGCTGTTGAGTAAAGTACGTGTTGGTATGACCCTTGCTGGAGATACCTTTCCTTGGGGCCATTCCCTTTGGACCAGGTATTTATGAATGCAAAGGGCATGGTATTAAAGCCATTAATCTTTAGTGCCCTACCTGACAACCAGCAGTGTGTTTAAAAGTTATCGTCTTTCCAGTCACTTAAATCTCCTTTGAACGACCCTCTCTGCAGTTTAAGTCATGAATTACTTGTCTTAAAATGCTTTTCTCTTGTCCTAAGATGTCATACAATCTTGAAAACATTACAGAAACATGTTTCTTTAGCAGGGAAGAGGGCTGGGAGGTTTGAGATGTGGAAAGAGTGGAGAATGGAGTGAGCAGGGTGGTGGAGAGGTAACCAAGAAAAGGAGTTTTACCCACAAATGAGAGTCAGATCGAGGGGATGGTGATCGGCCTTGAGGCTGGAGAGGCAGTAGACATGTCGTTTATCATTTCTCCTTGGGTAGAAGTGCGGATGTGACTAGAATACACAGCAAAAAGCAGAGCTGCTTGTGCCCTCATGCTGTTTAGTTCACATCCCAGGTGTTGTCTTACTGGGTTTTGGGCTGCATGCCAACGTGGCCTCCTCCTAGCCTCCTTTTCCTTCCTTGGCTCTATATGTGCACACACTCCTGGTTTTTCTCGTGTGTCTGTACCTGTTCCTTCTGGTCACAGGTTAGTGAAGACACTCTTGCTCTGTGTGCCCATAACAGCTTCTGACACTTCCATTATGATAATGGCTTCAGGTAATGACAAAGACTCCTTTAATTTTCTCTTGACCATACTGTTTTGGTATTAAATGAATTAGTGATATAACCTTATATGTACCTTAATATTTTTAAGAGTAGAAAGGGTACTGTTTATTCATGTCTTTCCAGATCATGGCAGATAATAGGGTATCAACAAGTGTTTGTCAAACTAAATTAATTGATTGATCCCATACACATTCAGAGCTCCAATATGGAAACGGAGTCTAGGACAGCATAAACACCATTTAAAGGAATAGTGACTTATGTTTCTAATTCACACATGCCTTTAGTCACTAAAAACATCACTCTTTTTCATAGTAAAACCCAGGAGTGCTTATTATAGAGGATTTAAAAAATAGAGCACAAGAAAACAATTCACACACCCACCACCTAAAAATAATCACTTTAAATAATTCTGAATATATCTTCTCAGATCTTTTTCTATGCATAGATAGGGTTCTATCTCTCTGTCTAAATCAGGGGTAGTCAACCTTTTTATACCTACTGCCCACTTTTGTATCTCTGTTAGTAGTAAAATTTTCTAACCACCCACTGGTTCCACAGTAATGGTGATTTATAAAGTAGGGAAGTAACTTTACTTTATAAAATTTATAAAGCAGAATTACAGCAAGTTAAAGCATATAATAATAATTTCTTACCAAGTACTTTATGTCGAATTTTCACTGTTTGGCAGAATGAATCTTTATAAAACAACTTACTATAGTTAAATCTATCTTTTTATTTATACTTTGGTTGCTCCGCTACCGCCCACTATGAAAGCTGGAACGCCCACTAGTGGGCGGTAGGGACCAGGTTGACTACCACTGGTCTAAATTATTCTTACAAGAGAATTTGGATAATGCTGAAAAAATGACTTTGTACCCTTTTTCATTCTATGTTACAGTCTTTTATCAGACAAATATTTAGAGGATTAATACCATGTACCAGATACTATTTTTAGGAATGCATTAGTAAACAGTAACTTGCATGTTTTCCTGAAAGCGTGGTTTTTAGTGACTTACTAGTATTTCGTATTTTAAGTTTAACTATAACCTATTTAGCAACACCTGACTGTTGTTGTTACTATTTTACACTATTATGAGTAATCTTGCAACAAGAACTCTACTTTATAAATCTTTGTGTTTTTCTCTGATCACTCAACATAAAAGGGTGGTTGTTGGATTATAAAGCATGAACTTAAAACAAGTTTTTTATAGGTGCTTCTGTGATAGGTTGTAATAGTTTATAAACCCTGTCTCCCCAGCAGAGTATGAGAGTACCCATCTTATTAACTTATACTTTCATTTTTAAGTATATTTGTCTGCCTATATATTTCTCACATTTTTATTCTAGTATGTTTAATGTCTACATTCTTATACAAATACATAATCTTTGTCTTTCTATTAATTTTGTTGATTTTCACTAAATGTGATCATTCAGAAAATGCAGACTTCAAAGGAACCCCCTAAAAACTCTTTTAAAGGATTTTCTTTGGAACCTCTAAGTTGTATTTTAGCTTAGTGGCAAAATGTCTGGGGGCTTTCAGACTGGTTTCTTGCTAGTTGTTTTCCTTGGTTAACACACTCAGTCAGGTGCTCACACTTCGTAGAGGTACATTAAGCAAGGCAGATGTTCAGTGAAAGTCAAGTGTCCTTCAAAGAGTAATAACAGCTTCCCAGGGGCTCCCTTTGAGTGTGAAACATTCTGAGACTTAGCAGAATAATTTGTTGAGAGAATCCTGTCACATCATTCTCTTCTTGAATAAAAAAATCCAGCTTAACTAAGATCAAAGGTATCACACAGTACTTCCCATCATGGAATGCTGTCTATTTTCACACATGCTAATGGAAAAGGTCCAGGTATTGTCACAAAGTTTTTTGTTTTGTTTTTTAATTTACTGAATTGATTTTAGAGAAAGGGAGAGAGAGAGAGAGCATGACAGAAACATAGAACTATTCCTGTATGTGCCCTGACCAGGGCTCAAACTCATAAACCTTGTGCAACAGGATGATGCTCAAACCAGCTGAACATTCTGGTCAGGACATTGTCAAAAAGTTATAACCCATATCACTAGTAAAATGCTCAAATTTCAGTCCATGGCCATTTGGCTCAGTGGTAGAGCATCAGCCCAGTGTGTAGATGTCCTGGTTTCGATTCTTGGTCAGGTCACACAGGAGATGTGACCATCTACTTCTCCATCCTTTCCCTCCCCCTTCTCTCTTTCTTCCTCTCCCACAGCCATGGCTTGATTGATTCAAGCATGTTGGCCCTGAGTGCTGAGAATAGCTCCATGGAGCCTCTGCCTCAGGTGCTAAAAATAGCTCTGTTGCGAGCATGGCTCCATATGGGCAGATCATCAGCCCCAGATGGGGATTGGCAGGTGGATCCTGGTCAGGGTGCATGAAGGAGTCTGTTCCTCTATTTCCCCTCCTCTCACTTGGCAAAAGAAGAAGAAATAGCCCTGGCCGGTTGGCTCAGCGGTAGAGCGTCGGCCTGGTGTGTGGGGGACCCGGGTTCGATTCCCGGCCAGGGCACATAGGAGAAGCGCCCATTTGCTTCTCCACCCCCACTTCCTTCCTCTCTGTCTCTCTCTTCCCCTCCCGCAGCCAAGGCTCCATTGAAGCAAAGATGGTCCGGGCGCTGGGGATGGCTCCTTGGATCTGCCCCAGGCGCTAGAGTGGCTCTGGTCGCGGTAGAGCGACGCCCGGGAGGGGCAGAGCATCGCCTCCTGGTGGGCAGAACATCGCCCCTGGTGGGTGTGCCGGGTGGATTCCGGTCGGGCGCATGCGGGAGTCTGTCTGACTGTCTCTCCCCGTTTCCAGCTTCAGAAAAATACAAAAAAAAAAAAAAAAAAAAAAAAAAGAAGAAGAAGAAATATGCTCAAATTTCTGAAGGTGAGTGATCAACTTGTTGAAAGAAAAACACATCCAAGGACAAGAAATGACATTCATCAAAGATTTCTAAGTGTTAATATAATGTAATCTAAATGGATGCTATTTAATTAAAGGAGAATTGAAAAATAAATAACTGTATTCCTCATCTTCCAAAGGTCATCTTGTGAATGTGATAAGAAATTAAAGGGAGTTCAGCTTGTCTCAAGAGGAAAGCATCTTTGCTTTGGGTACAACAGGTATTGCTAGGGTATGATTTCATGTTTGGAGTGACTCTAAGTCTAGCATTACAGCTTCTTAGACTTAATTTGCTTCTTTGCTTCTCATGAACACATACCCCTTAGATTTACATAGCTTGTTTTTTCTGTTGTTTCTAACGTGCAATCCAGAAGTCAAAGAGCGGCTCTGCAGAGTACATCAGGGTTTAGCAACCTTGGCACCATTAGATGGAGAACTATTGAGAAGTATGGTCTTATGCACTAAAGAATGTTTAGCAGCATCCGTGGCTCCTCCCTAAATTGATGCCAGGTATTTTCCTCCTATGTGTGGCAAGAAAATAATGTTTCCAGCTATTGCCAAATGTATTGTGGGAGACAAAGTTTGCCCTGACTGAGAACCAGTAGAGTAAATGAAGCCCAGTCTTTCTAAAAGATCCTCAGATCCTCTGATTCACTTCTTGGAAGGACACATTCCATTGTCTACCCAGCAGGCACAGTAGTCTTTCCAAAAAACAGGATCTTGTCACTTTCCTATTTAAATATTTCAATGGCTCCTCATGGCACTGCAATAAAATCAGAAGTCCTTGTAGCATTCTTTAAGTTAACATCCTCTACAACCTGAACCCAGCTCATTCTCTGACATCTTAGGCTAGCCCACTTCATTCCCTTATTCTTCTACATTTATCCTCATCAAAGTTACCACCTCAGTGAGGCCTATCCTGCCCACCTATGAGTGCAAGCCCCCCCCCCTCCTTCCAATCACTCTGTTTTTATCTTCTTGTTTATTTTTTTCATAAGCACTTATTTCAACCTGAGATTGCCTGGTACCTTTCTTCGTTTACTCATTTACTGTCTTTTACAGAGCATAGTAGATGTAAGCGCATGGTTCTGAGGGGCATTTCTACAAACCTAGTACTTCATAGAAGCTCAAAAACGTGTACTTTCAATGAGTGAATGAATGAATGGGTACACAAATAGGCAGAGGTTGCGACGTGGTGTGTGTATTTTTTCTGTTTCTGTATTCAAATGTGACAATTCGCTTTCCGTGGACGCCCTCGTGGTGGTGGCAGCAGGCGCGCCGTCAGCATGCAGAACGACGCCGGCGAGTTCATGGACCTGTACGTGCCGCGGAAATGCTCCGCCAGCAACCGCATCATCGGCGCCAAGGACCACGCGTCCATCCAGATGAACGTGGCCGAGGTTGACAAAGTGACTGGCAGGTTCAACGGCCAGTTTAAAACCTATACTATCTGCGGGGCTATTCGCAGGATGGGCGAGTCAGACGACTCCATTCTCCGCCTGGCCAAGGTCGACAGCATCGTCTCAAAGAACTTCTGACTGGAGAGCATCACAGATGAGAAATTTGTCATAAATAAATGGTGAAAACTCAAAAAAAAACACAAAAAAAACAAAAAAACAACAACAAAAAAACAACAAAAAAACAAATGTGACAATTCAATAATACTTCAAACAGTCGAACCAGTACAATGCAATGAAAGCACCCTTGTGATCCACTATCCAGACAACGTGATCTTGAGGTGCAAAGGATGATGTGTGCCGTTATGTCTTTGACAGAATGGGTGTGTATATGTATGCAATATCTTACATCTATGTAAATCAACATTTATGAGTTAAGTATTCAAAAGGGTGGAATACCAGAAAGAGTACGATTCATTCCCTCCATTGCGGGGCTTATAGGCAAGGAGAACATTAGAGATGGTCTGGAAAGTGCTTCCCTGTGAAGCGATGTATCGGCGACCAGGGGTCTACTTTAGAGAAACTCTGGAGCAGACAAGAGCTGGCGTGTAGGTGCTGACTGGAGTTCTTTTTTTTTTTTTTTTTTTTTTTTTTTCATTTTTTTTTTTCTGAAGCTGGAAACAGGGAGAGACAGTCTGACAGACTCCCGCATGCGCCCGACCGGGATCCACCCGGCACGCCCACCAGGGGCGACGCTCTGCCCACGAGGGGGCAATGCTCTGCCCATCCTGGGCGTCACCATGTTGCGACCAGAGCCACTCTAGCGCCTGAGGCAGAGGCCACAGAGCCATCCCCAGCACCCGGGCCATCTTTGCTCCAATGGAGCCTTGGCTGCGGGAGGGGAAGAGAGAGACAGAGAGGAAAGTGCGGCGGAGGGGTGGAGAAGCAAATGGGCGCTTCTCCTGTGTGCCCTGGCCAGGAATCGAACCCGGGTCCTCCGCACGCTAGGCGACGCTCTACCGCTGAGCCAACCGGCCAGGGCCTGACTGGAGTTCTGACTCACCACAGGCCCTCTGGTGTATTTTGGTTGAGAACCACTTCACTCGGTTAGCGAAAGGAGCATGTCTGTATAGCTCCCTGCCATTGCAAGCGACGAGTAGCTGTTGACAATTGGCCATGCTCTGGGGCCCCAGGAGCCTTTAGATTTGAAATGCTTTCAGTTTTCTCATTTCTTTTGCTTCTCATTTTCACCTTCTATGTGCAACTCCTAGTTTCCAACTTCCAAAAAAAACCTCTGAGCTGGTAGGAAAAAATTTTTTTCTGGGGAACTTTCAAACATTTGTAAATTGCCATTGATTGCTTTCCCGCCACCACAGCTAAGGCATGTCTGCACCATCTACTAGTAGTCTAATGTCGAGAGTCTGCCCTTCGGGATGGCCCCGGTATAATTATTGTGCCCCGCCTGAGCTGTGGTGGCACAGTGGATAAAGCGTCGACCTGAAATGCTGAGGTCGCCGGTTCGAAACCTGCACTTGTCTGGTCATGGCACATATGGGAGTTGATGCTTCCTGCTCCTCCCTCCTTCTCTCTCTCTCTCTCTCCTCTCTAAAATGAATCAATAAAAAAACAAACAAAACTAATTATTGTGCCCAAGCACTGTCTGCCATTTTTTGAGTATGGCACTCTTTAAGGGGGTAGAGGGAGCAGTGGTATTTTCTATAATTCAAAAAAAAAAAAAAGTGACTATGGTACTGAGATGTGGATAAGAGAAACTCCATAAGAGTGGTGGTGTTTTTGTTTGTTTTAATGTTTTTGGAAGAGAGTTTCTAACCTAGCAAGTCTAGCTCATTTGTGCTTCAGTTGAGCAGTTGCTCAATGTGATTTAATTGATCGGGTTCTTTACGGAACAGCCACTGAGACAATGAAGAGTCTTATAATCGTTACATTGCAGTATGATATGAGAACTCCACAGGCAAATACTTCTCACATTAAGTTAATCCATGAGAGGCAATTCATGCTGTTCTTGATTTAGCGGGGGTGGGGGTGGGGGTGGGCAGAAGCTATGCACAGTTTTCCCCCAGTTATAATTTCCACGCGACTTCAAATATGTCAAAAATACTCGGATGTTGTTAATTTGGGGGGACAGGCACAGGGAGGAGCTCAGAAGTAGTTGGGGAGAGCTTTCTACCCCTCACCTGAAGATAAGTGGCTAATCATGTTGAGAATAAGACTCTTTCCTCTCTTTTTATTCTGCTTAAAAATTTAACTATCCAAAAGAAAATCGGAGAGTGATTTGGCTCATTACTCCTTGGTCTCCCCTCCCCTAGCCCCATATTTATTTGTTTATCTAACTATCCATTTGCAACTTCCGTGCTTCTAGTGATGTACTAAGATGGTTTTTGTAGTCTTTGCTTTTGTTATTGTTGGTTGACTTTATGGAGGGTTTTCTTAAACTGACTTTATGATACCGTGTTTCCTCTGCAGGCAAAATAGTCACACAATCTCTGCAAGGCAAAAACAAAACAAACAAAAAAATCTTTTCTTTTCCAAGGATTAAAGATATCCACTTTCTAGTTTGTTTCTGCCCCTGTGGACACAAATGTCAAAATCCATATTGCTGTTGGCATTTGAAATGGTATATGCACAGTTCAGGAAGCATCACTATTTACCCATTAATCACTCTGGGCCACTAGTCAAAATATTTTCTCTGCAAAGATGCCTTTTCCATTTTGTACCAATTAATATTGGATGGAACTCGAGTCACACTTAATCTGTGGCAAAGCTTTTATTTGCTGTCAGGCAGGCAGACATGACAAATGCTCAACACAATATTTTAATTAATAAAAATATGCTGAGAAGTGTATTTTTCTGAAGTAGATTTTTATTACACTTCATTACATTTCCAAATTTAATGGACACATATATTATGTCCTGTCACCATGGGAACTGCATCAAGACAGGCTTTTTATAGGCTGTTGGGTGTAGTTATAAAACTCTCACAAAGACAAAATTGTTTCTTGTAAGTTTAAAAGAAGCTGTGTTCATTTACAGTATGTATAATTTACTACAGAGCTTGAGGCAGTAGAGAAGGTCTTTATTTGATTTAGAGACTAACACTTCTTTTTATGAAGCTCTTAAGTTTTAATTATTTCAGGTCTGTGTTCCAGAAGATATAACTTGGGTTTTTAGAAAAGTAAATTTAAAAACACATAAATTTTGTATAACATAAACAAGATGAAATTATTTTTTTATCACTGTTTAAAGTGCAACACTTTTAAAAACAAAAATCTTCCACTATATGTAAATGAAGCCCAAATATCTAGCTTCAATAAATATTAACATTATCTGTCCTTATTTTATTTATTCTGCTGACACTACCACTTTTTAAAGATTAAAGTATCTTAGAGTAAATCCTAGACATTATATTATTTTACTATCAAATACTTTATAGTATGGCTCTTAAAAAAGAGAGGAGATAAGAAAAAGGACCAAATAATGAATAACTATGTTCAATAAAAACTATCATAAAACAGTACGACAGAATAAAGACCAATTATATAGGTCATACAAATATAACAGTTTTGCCTCATTTATTAAATAGGAAAAAAAAAAAAAAAAGGATTTTCGGATTGCCCAAAAGGGCAAAAAATCTGTTTCCACTGTTTGAAAGGGACATACCTGAAATTAAATGATTTCAGAGGTTAAAAATAAAAGGATAAACAAATATAATAATAAAAAAGAAACCCATCAGTCTAGACGTAGACAAGATGGAATTAAGGCCAAAAATATTAAAATAAATAAAGAAGTATATTCCCTAATACTGAAGGCTGAAAATTATAAAGAAGATGCAAAAGTTATTATTATTGTTTATTCATCTGACAACACAGCAACAACTTTCCAAAAGCAGAAACTACCAGAGAGGAGAAAGAGACACGCCGACATAGGAGGTTTGGAAAACCAGAGGACGAAGCACCGGTGAGAGTAGAGAAACCTCAACTAACATGACCAATAATGTGTTAGCTAATAACTCTGTATTGAAATTTGAACCTTGATAATAAAGATTATTTCTTCTTTTCATGTGAAAAGTCTTTGAAACAGAAATTAGTGAAAGAAAGCTGATGGAAAAAAAAATGTCGGAGTTTGAACCTTGGTTTAACGTTCTGTAGGACTTTGAAAGTTAGAAAATGTGTTCATTTTTTTCTACTCAAAATTATTTATGCATTTTCCGTGTTCCATTCGCATGGCCCGCTCCATCCCAAACAGGGATTTATTCCAGCAATTTATGACTTTCCATATTAAAAGTAAGCACTGGTGCTGATTTTTACAGCAGACCAAGCTTGCAAAAATTTTTCCTCCAAGGTTTCCAACGTTAACCTGCAAACAGCTGTCCAGTGTAGCCTCATTTTAGCTTTCTGCCTTTTAAAAAACGCCAAGAGAACAGTGTGAAATTTTAAAAACAGGGAAATAGCTTTTCCATCAGTCACAAGCCATGCCTGACAAGTGTATACAGGCTTCTTCAACAGACAGGGAAACGCAGGCCTTTTCAGACAAAACGAGGGATTAGGCTACTTCTTAGGGTCACTACTTCTCTCTGTTCAGACACTTCTGGAAATGACATTTAGGATGGAGCTTCCGTAGCCTAATTTCCCCAGGAATGTAGTTTTCTTTTGTTTGCTTGTTTACACACCGCATGTGTTAGAATCCTGTAGGATCTTTCGGGTCCCTAAGTTATAACATTGCTCCCCCCCACACTTTTCATAAAGTGAGTTGAATATGAGTAGATGATGGGCAGTATGGTTTATATCCCAGCAGCCAGTGTGGGTTGTAATGGGATCCCAGTTGGAGACTGGCAATCCATAAAATGGTAAAAAGTTGGAATTGCATAGGAGTTCAAAGCCACTTAAGTGGCTGGCTGCCTGGCTGGCTTGGCATTTATTCATTTGTTTACTCTCCTTCTTTTTTATTTCTTTTGTTTCAGTATCTGGGGGTTGGAGGAGGGGCTGTGACCTGCTGCCAGGGAGATTTGCAATGACAGACAGCAAAGGAGTTGTGGATGTGGGTTTTTGGAGTCAAGTTTCTCTGCACATTAGAACCCCTTCATAGCAATGTGACCGTGACAGTTTACTTAGATGTTGTGACTTTCATGTTTACCACCTGTGACGCGGGAAACAGAGTACTAAGACCCACTTAATGGAGTTTCAAGGATTCAACTGAAGAACGTTTGTGAAATTCTTAGCACAGCCCTCACATACGTTGAGCGTTCTATCAATGCTAAAGGCTATACTAATAACTATAATATGCTAATAGTTAATATTGGATGTTCAAGGTGATTGAAGAGAAACTCCTGACTCCTGTAGCTAAAAATGAAAATGAGATTTTTACATCTTTTAATTATGATAAAAGACATATAACATAAAAATTTACCATCTTAGCCATTTTTAAATGTACAGGTCAGTAATATAAAATATATTTACAGTGTTGTACACTAGAACTCCAGAACATTTTTATGTTGAAAAACTGCAACTCCATTAAACAGGGCTTTTTTATAAGAAACTTGAAAAAAATTTTGTTTTGTTATTCATTTGAGAGAGAGAGAGAAAGGACAATGAGGGGTAGGAAGGGAGAGAGAGAGAGGAGAGAGAGAAAGAAACATCAATTCATTGTTCCACTTAGTTGTTTAATTTAATTGTGTTCTCATTGATTGCCTCTTCCATGTGCCCTGACCAGGGATTGAACCTGCGACCTCGGCACACTGGGGTGATGATGGTCTATCCATTGAGCCACCCGGCCAGGGACAAAACAAATATTAATAAAAAAAAACCAATTTTATATTTACAGAAACATTGCACATATAGTAAGAGAATTTCCATATAATTTCCACATCCAATTTTGCCTATTATTAACATTGAACATAAGTGTGGTACATATGAGGTACATGTGGCAATTAATGATATTGATAAATTATTAACTAAAGTATATACTTTGTTCAAATTTCCTTAGTTTTTAACCCAACGTTTCTTT
Source organism: Saccopteryx leptura (assembly GCF_036850995.1). Lineage (NCBI taxonomy): Eukaryota > Metazoa > Chordata > Mammalia > Chiroptera > Emballonuridae > Saccopteryx > Saccopteryx leptura. The sequence continues at coordinate 354,687,877 of NC_089505.1, forward strand.
TTCTGTTCCAAGATCCCATTCAAAGTCAATGTTACATTTGGTTGTCATGTCTTTTTAGGTTTCTCATGGCTATGACACTTTCTTCGATTTTCCTTGTTTTTGATGACTTTGACAGTTTTGAGAGAACTGGTTGAGTATTTTGCAGAATGCTCTTTATTTAGGATTTGTCTGACGTTTTTCTAATGATTAGACTCAGAGTACTAACTACAATACTAACAATATAACATCCCTCCCTGTTGCTGTTGACCTACGGCACCTGGCTAAGAGTGTGTGACCGGGTTCTAAACTATAAAGTTACTAATGTTTTAATTTAAAATTCCCTACTGACAAAATGATGTTGAGAATCTTTTCATATGCTCTTTTAGTTTTGTATATATATTCTGGTGTATATTCAGTTCTTCTCGCCAATTAAAAACATGTTTTTTAAACTTATTGATTTTATTACTTTTTTTTTTTTTTAGGTTAGAGGAGAGGAGATAGTGAGGCAGGCTCCCATATGAGTCTCAACTGGGATCCATCCAGCAACACCATCTAGGGCTGATGCTCGAGTACAAAGCTATTTTTAGCACCTGAGGCTGATGTATGAGGACTAACCAAACTATTCTCAGCACCTGGGGCCACACTCAAACCAATCGAGCCACTGATTGTGGGAGGGGAAGAAGGAGAGAAGGGGAAAGGGAGGAGGGGAGAAGCAGATGGTTGTTTTTCCTGTGTGCCCTGACTGGGAATTGAACCTGGGATATCAATACACTGGGCTGGTGCTCTATCCACTGAGCTCCTAGCCAGGGCCAAATTTATTGATTTTAGAGAGAGAGAGAGACAGATACATTAATTTGTTGTTACACTTATTTATGCTCTCATTGGTTTATTTTTGTATGTGCCCTGACTGGGGAATGAACCTGTAGCCTTGGTGTGTTGGGACGATGCTCTAACAACTGAGATACCTGGCCGGGCCAGATCTTCTATCCACTTTTAAATGCTGGGTTGTTTTCTTATTGTGAGCTTTAAGAATTCTTTGTATATTTTAGATAAAAGTTCTTTATCAAATATGTGTTTTCCAAATATTTTCTCCCCATCTGTAATTTGCCATTTCATTCTTCTAACAATGTCTTGCATGGACCAAACCTTTTTAATTAAGTCCAACAGAGCAGTTTTGACATTCATGAGTCATGTTTTAGAGCTGTATTTAAAAACTCACCATTGAATATAAATGCTCATGGATTTTCTGCTTTGCTCTTTTCTAGAAGTTGTAGACTTTTGCATTTTACATGTGGGTATATAATTCATTTTGAGTTAGTTTTTGTGGAAGGTGGAAGGCCATATCTCCATGTGGACATTCTTCTTCTTCTTTTTTTTTTTTTTTTGTGACAGAGAGTCAGAGAGAGGGACAGGTAAAGACAGACAGACAGGAAGGGAGAGAGATGAGAAAAATCAATTCTGTGTGCCCCGAGGGAGAGAGATGAGAAGAATCAATTCTTTGTTTGCAGCACCTTAGTTGTTCATTGATTGCTTTTTTTTTTTTTAAATGTTTCCTTTATTTATTTATTTATTTACAGAGACAGAGATAGAGTCAGAGAGAGGGATAGACAGGGACAGACAGACAAGAACAGAGAGATGAGAAGCATCAATTATCAGTTTTTCGTTGTGACACCTTAGTTGTTCATCGATTGCTTTCTCATATGTGCCTTGACTGCAGGCCTTCAGCAGACTGAGTAACCCCTTGCTCGAGCCAGCGACCTTGGGTCCAAGCTGGTGAGCTTTTTGCTCAAACCAGGTGAGCCTGTGCTCAAGCTGGCAACCTCGGGGTCTCGAACCTGGGTCCTTGGCATCCCAGTCCGACGCTCTATCCACTGCGCCAGTGCCTGGTCAGGCTGATTGCTTTTTTATATGTGTCTTGACTGGGGGGCTCCAGCTAAGCCTGTGACCCCTTGCTCAAGCCAGCGACCTTGGCCTCAAGCTGGTGAGCTTTGCTCAAATCAGATGAGCCCACACTCAAGCTGGCGACCCTGGGGTCTTGAACCTGGGTCCTCCATGTCCCAGTCCGATGCTCTAGCCATTGTGCCACCACCTAGTCAGGCTCTTTTTCTTTTCTTCTCCTTCTCCTTCTTCTTCTTCTTCTTCTCTTCTTCTTTTTCTTCTTCTTCTTTCTCCTTCTCCTCCTCCGCTTCCTCCTCCTCATCCGCCTTCTTTCTTTCTTCTCCTTCTTCTTCCTCCTCCTCCTCTCCTTCTTCTCCTTTCTTCTTCTTCTTTCTTCTCCTTCTTTCTTCTTCTCCTTCTTCTTTTTAATGCATACAAATGTCCAGTTGTTCAGCACCATTTTTGAAAAGACTATATTTTCTCCATTTACTCTATTTGTGTGAGTCTATTTTTGAGCTGTTTTGTTCCCTTGATTCAGTTTGTTTGTCAATATTACACTGTCTTGATTGCTGTCACTTTTGTGTATGTCTGCAAATCAGGCAGTCCTTCAACTTTGCTCTTCTTCAGTATTGTGCTGGCTATTCTAGATCTTTTGCATTTCCACATAAACTCTAGAATTGGTTTGTAAATATCTACAGAAAGGTTGATAGGATTCTGACTAGGATGATATTGAATCTGTAGATCTGTTTTTGTTGTATTGCCATCTTAATAATACTACATTTTCCAATCGACGAAAATGGAACCTCTCTCCATTCTTTTTTGATCTTCCTTTATTTCATCCGAATTTTGTGATTTTTCTTATATAGACTCTGTACATGTGTTAAATATATACCTATGTATTTCTTCTTTGGTGCTATTGTAAAAGGTATTGTTTTTTAAAATTCAAATCTTACCATGCAGTACTGATACATAGGAAAGCAACTGACTTTTATACATTAACCTTGTATCATGTGACCTTGCTAAACTTCCTTATTATGTCCAGAAGTCTTTTCTCTGATTCTTCATAATTCTCTACATAGACAATACAATCATGTCACTTGAGAATGAAAGCAATTTCATTTCTTCCTTTGAAACCTGTATTTTATTTGTCTCCTTTTCTTGTCTTACTGCACTATCTAGGACTTCCAATATGATGGAAAAGAAGGGATGTTACTGCTTTGTTCCCTATCCTAGGGAGAAAGAGTTGAATTTCCAACCATAGAATATGATGTTACCTATAGCTATTGTGTACATGTTCTTCATCAAGTTAGGAAAGTTCCCCTCTAGCCTAATTTGTTGAGGGTTCATATTGTGAATGATTGTTGGATTTTACCAAATTCTTTGAATATATTGATATGGTCATATTATTATTATTATTTTTATTTGTTTGTTTTTACTCCTGGTTGTTTTGGTGAATTACATTATTTTTTATACTGAATGAGCCTTGCCTATTTGAAATAAATCCCACTTGTGCATGGTGTAATTAATATTATACATCATTTTATTTTATTTGCTAATATTTTGTTAAGAATTTTTACATCTGATTTAGTACTAGGGTTACAAGACTGGTTTCACGCAATGCACTGGGAAGTTTTCCATTCATTGGAGAACTGGTGTCATATCCTCATTAAATGTTTGGTAGTATTTACCAGTGAAGTTGTCTGGACCTGATGCTTTCTCTTTTTAGAAAGTTATTAGTTATTGATTCAGTTTATTTAATAGAGATAGACCTAATCAGATTATCTCTTTCTTCTTTGTAAGTTTGAATAGTTTGTGTCATTCAAGGAATTTGTCCATTTCATCTAAATTGTCATATTTTTGGAAATGATGTCAGTCATAATATTTGTATACTTTTAATATCCATAGTATCAGCAGTGTTTTTATTTTTTCTAATGTTCACAAATTTGTGTCTTCCTTCTTTTTTCCTGGTTAACCTGGCTAGAGGCTTATCAATTGTATTGATCTTTCCAGGGCCAGCTTTCGGTTTTGTTGATTTTTCTCTATTGTTTTTCTGTTTTCAATGATTCTTGCTTTTTATTCCTTTTTTTTCCTACTTGCATTACACTTAAATTCTTTTTCTCTAGTTTCCTAAAGTGAAGGGTTAGGTTATTAATTTTAGATATTTCTTCGTTTCTAATATATGCGTTCAAAGCTATAAATTTCCCGTTAGGCAGTTTTTGATGGTCATCTTTTCCCTTTACATTTAGCTCAAAATACTTGTTAACTTTTCTTGTAAATTTTTCTCTCACCCATGTTATTTAGAGATGTGTTGATTAATCTCCAAATATTTGGGAGATTTTCCTGCTATATTTCTTTTACTGACTTTTAGCTTAATTCTCCTGTGAAACGAGAGCATACTTTATATGATTTCTGTTCTTTTAAATTTGTTAGGTATAGTTCATGATCCAGAGTGTAGTATATTTTGATGGATATGAGAATTTTTAAATGATTTTATTTAAGTAGTTGATTATTTTTATCTTGCAATAGGAAAAAATATATACTTACAGAACACTTTCACTATTCAAAGACTATGGGGAAAAAATAAAGCCTCTTTCTCAGTCTGAAACCCTTTGACAAGTGTTGTTTTTTTGCAATTGGAACAACTGGTTTTGTAGAATGAGTCTTAATAGTAGTATTAGGAATTTTAGTAGAAGAAGCAGCAGCATTTATTGAATATCTTCTGTGTACCACATAACTGTGCTTTACCAGCCTAAATTCAGTATTCATCACAGCCCTCTAGGATGGGTGCCATCAGGACCTTTATGCTGCAGAGATGAGGGAAGCAAGACATGGACAGGTAACCGAGGTACTCACCTGCCTGACAAGTAGCGGGGGTGGAATGTGAGCCCTATGTAGTCTGACACTGCGGTGCCCTTGCTTTCTGGTTGTCCTGGCACTTTCTTCCACATTGCCACTGCTCAGAATATGATGTTTGTGATCGTAAGGTTTTGCTGCCTTAACATCCCCTCTTAAAACTTTTCATTATTTTATTGAATAATAGTTGATCACCTACTAACTGTCAGGTCCTAGAGCTAAAAGAATGAGCAAGCCAGGCATGGTTCTTCCCTAAAAGAGCTTACAGGAATGTAGGGCAGAGGAACCCATCAATGTACTCAGAAAATAAATGTGGAATGATGTCATAATGTACCTGTGCCTAACATTGGTTGAAATTGATGTGGTAAAAATGGGAAATGAGTTATCTTTTTTGCTTCTGCCTTTAAACGTGCTATGGTCGATTTCCTTCCTTATGAAAGAGATATCTTTGGCATGTCACATATGTTTTCAGTTGAAATTTTTGTATAGGTAATTTTAGATTTACATACAGTTGTGAGAATGAACACAGAACCCATGTCTCTTTGCCTAGTTTTTGCCAAGGGTGACATATCAAACAGTAGCCGGATATCACAAATAGGATATCGACACTGATAAAATCCATTGACCTGGTTCGTAATTTCCCACGCTTATTTGCACTGATTTATGCTTTCATATGCATGTATGTATATTTAATTTGACATAATTTCATCACAGATATAGGTTCATGTATCTGCTACCGAAGTCAAGATACTGAACAATTTCATCTCTGCAAAGATCCCACATGCCACACATTTATAACGTCATTCACCTTCCTTCCTACTTTCTCCTCTATCTGTAACTCCTGGAATCCACTAATCTGGTCTCCATTTCTCAGTCTTTGACATTTAAAAATATATGAGTCTGACCGGTAGTGGTGCAGTGGACAGAGCTTCAACTTGAAGCACTCAGGTTTGAAACCTGAGGTCATCTTTGATCCCTTGGACACCGGTTTGATGCTGGGTCAAGGCACATATGAGAAGCAATCAATGGATGCACAGCTAAAGTGAAGCAACTAGTTGATGCTTCTCTCTCTATCTCTCCCTCCCTCCCTTCCCTCTCCTTCCTTTTTGTCTCAAAAAATGTCATATGAATGGAATTATATAATATGTAACCTTTTGGAATTGGCTCTTTTTCACTTATGATAATTTTCTTGGGATTCCTCCAAGTCATTGCATGCAAAAACAGCTGTGTGAGCTGGGCTTTTACCTTCATTGTTACACAAAATAAAGTACCACTCTGGGAAGCTTCCTGGCACCTCTTTTTCCATGGGATTGACATCAAGGATTTTCAGGTGGGAGGGTGGGAAGTGTAGCTGGTCAGTAAAAGAAGGGAATCCTTCCAGGGTGACATTCTTAGACTCCAGCTACACTGCTCACAAAAATCAGGGGATCGGGGAACCTGTAGCTAGTCCAGTATTTTCAGCCTTCTGTATGGTGCATTTTCACCAATGAAATAAGAGTTGGTTTTGCATCTCATTTGCATAATCAAACAACTTTCTTTGACTTGTCATTTGCTTTTCTGATATTTAATAAAAAAATCAAATGCTTCTTCTTTTTTTTTTTATCACTACATTCATTTTGAAATATCCCCTAATCTTTGTGAGCACTATGTTTTAGCTCCAGAACACTTACATGTGATGACTCAACCGAAGTATAGCAAACCCTCCCAGACTAACCCAACCTACCTTTGTTTCTGTATACATGATCAAAAACAGGCCACATTTTATACTTTATGCCTTTATCAGAAATATTTTATTTTACTCTATTTCTTAATTTACTTCTACTTAGCTTAGTTGACTAAAAGTATAAAATTTACTGTTTGTGGACTGGATAATGCCCGACTCTGTAACTTTACCCTAATTTTCATCAAGGCCTTGGAAAGAAGAAGAAGGAAAACTTAGCAGCGCTAAAAAGTATAAATACTGGCTCTTGTCGGACCCTTCTAGGCATATTACTTCAACGAGACAACCAATTTTCAGCCCAGGTAATTACATTCATCTCCAAGCCCATTCAAACCAATTTAACAAGTAGAATTTTAGGAGACTTTTGTCGCAAGCATCACCAAAGGCCAATTATGAGACGTTTACTTCATTTCCTTCAGTCATTGATTTTCTAATTTGTTGGCAAAAATCTATGGCTTCCGTCTAATGCGGTATTTTCTTTGTAAGCCTATCTTATCTTTTGCTTATGGATCCCATTCTGTTCTAGCTGTTTAAAGATTTTCATCTTATTGTATTTGTTTCATGATATTACTAAGGTAGGGTTTCTGAATTATAATAGCTGCCTCAGCCATTCTTACCTGCTTTGTGGAATGACACCACATTTGTTTCTATCTAATTTTATGGTGTGTCTTGAGTGCTTTGTGTTTCCAGACGATTATAAGCAATTCAATAGATGTTTGCTAATTTTCTTATTATGTTAGGATGCATTTCATCCAAAACAAATGTTTATGTTTATTTTGACTCTAAGTACTCCCCACCTGTTATTTGCCAATACTTATTTTGCAGTGACTCCATTATTCTTATTGTGCAAGTTTATTTTTTCTAATTTGACTTGGTAAACAGGAGATGAAAAACAACTAGAATCATTCAGCTAAGTTTAGAGGCATACTAATTTAGTACTCTCTGTTTTTATTAGCAGACCTGTCTTCTGTAGAGTTTATATTTCTCCCCTGGTATATTTATTTAATCCTTTTAAAATTCCACTTCCTTTTCTCTGTCTCTTAGTAATGTTCATTTTGTTCCAGATTTTACTCACATGATCAATTCTGGCCATACTCTCTAACAGAACAGGTATTTTTTTTTCCTCTTTCTTTTGCTATCCCTCTCTGTGGGGCCATAAAGCAAATTATAGACATTAATTTTTATGACATGGAGACCAAAGTTAAAGGAAACTGTCAGCCAGAATTACGCAAATGACTATAATCATTCGCCTTGATAAGAACTTAAGCTTTTAAATGCTGGCACGTTTAAATCCTATCAGCAAATATAAAAAAATCTTCACTTGGCATAAACTGGGCATTGTAGGAAATTGCTATGGTACTTAATATGTTAAGTAAGGAAAGTGAGAGTAAAAACAATAGGGAGGAAATTAATCCACATGTCGATATCATGATGGACACAGCTGGACACTGTGATCAGAAAGTTAGAAAATGCGCTGCATGATGAGGGCCTGGAGAATTGGTTTCTAACAAAAATAGTAATTAAGACGGTCTCAATGTGTAGAGTCTTTCTTTAAAAAGAGTGATCTCATGTTTTTAAAAATGAGGCTCATAAAAGTTGAGGATTACCCAAGGGGACCACACACACCACCATACGTCAGGTAATCATGGCGAACAGGGTCTGATTGGCCGAAGTCTTTCATCTGGTGGTGGTTAGGCTTGGCCTTCCTCCCAGGCTGTTGCATTCTGGGTATGTTAGTATGGCTGCCTGATCAGTCTGGCTACAGTACAGAGTACAAATGTGGGCCGAGGGGCCTCAAACGCCTGGCTGCTTTATTAGGGGCCCATTGAGAACCATTAACTATATTGAATAGGTATGTTGTATGGTCAGAGATGCCAAGCCTGTCTTAAACCATATTCCCATCTCCCAAACAAGTAGGTTTTGATTTCTAACCACGTGGGCGCACACAGGTACTTATCTTAGGGATTCGGTCATCGCAACGGGGTGGGGGTGGAGGGGGCTGTTTAAGTATTTTTCTAAGGCTGTTTGTTGTCTCTGTACTTGCTACTAGAGCTTGAAGTCCACAGGTCACGCAATCCTGAAGAAATGACGGATATAAGGTGGGATCAAGCAAGATCAAGCTGGAACCCACAAGCATGAACTGGAGCCCACAAGGGTGGCCTGACACCTGTCCATTCTTATGGTCTCTGAGCCGTAAGTGCTATGAGCGCACTAAGGAAGCCAAGCTCTTTGTCATGGGGCAAAAGTCACACATCTGCTCCAGGAGTCCACAGCACTTCTCATAGAGAGATGGACTTCGTTTCTGTTGTTACTGCTGACAGCTGTCAAGCCCTGTCACTCTCCCCTCTGCCACACATCTGGGAAAACTGATAAGGAAGTCCAGATGTTCCCTCATTTGGCGCCTGTGGGAAGATCAAACCACAGAAGCCCCAGCCCAGGTGTGGGAGCTATCACCGCAGCCCCACCCTCTAACCACCATAAAACCCCAAGCGAATCTCTTCTCTGCTTTCCCTCAAGCCATTTTCCAACTTTTGTGAAAGCCTGCCTCGCTTGCTCCAGAAAATCCCATTATGTGAGTAATGGACCTCTTACGGTACATGTGTAATCAAAATGTCTGAAACAAATGTGTGTGTAGGCAGATCCAGTTCACCTCTGTGGTGGGAGCCCCAACAAAGCTGGAGGATCCAGGGAAGGGAAGGGGCAATTGAAGGCCCAGCCACTGTCTCATGCCAACAAAATTATCAGCAACAATGTATATGAACTATGAAAGAACTGATCTCCAAATCTCTCCTAAGGATCTCTATTGTAGTTTAACCCAACATGAAACATACAGGCAAAGGAATTGTGCATCAACCTAACACATTGCAAAGCCACAATGGCACCTCTTCTATTTCTTTCTTTCTTTCTTTTGGGACCCATCATCATTTAATAAATGACAGAACCCAACACATGATTCATAGTTCTCAGCATTTCCTCTTTTTATCCCTTAAATAAGATATTATTAAGGCATCTAACTCAGTGCCGTGTGCATGCATAACCCACCCCATTTAGCTCTTACTCTGTCGTCACAGAATCTGACATGATTGTACAGTCGTTTTGCAGGGCTGATCACTCCCATCCACCACTAAGAAAGGCTCTGACTTCCCTGGCCTGGCCCTCTTTCGGGGGTGGAGTTCAGAAAGCATGGAGGAAATTTGCGTGCTCCTGTGGCGTTTCCACAGAGGAGAAAGTATTCTGATTCTTCACAGAAGTAGATTTCCAGTGCAAGAAACCCATGGTGCCAGGCATCCACTTTCCATGGGAAGTATGTTTTCCGTTAGCTGTGTAAATCTGTGTTTATTACCCTCCCCCTCTCCTCCTGTGCCCCCCTACAATATTAAAACAGATTATACGTCTAGCTCTTCTACTTGATTTTCTTAAGTCCTGCATCTCTCTTGAACACGGCCCTTGGTTCTCCTTTTTGCCCTCTAGTCTGTTTTTCTGGTAGATGACTGCGTGTACTCTGGGTTTTATTTTAAAGGATCCAGGCCTATTAATTTTCTCAAGTACAATTCAAGGGCAAAACCAGACACTCGGAAAAGGGAAACTAATGTGCAGAGTGCTCAATGAAATACGGGTGGTACAATAATTCCTTTGTTTAGTTGTGTCACAGTCGACGGCACATTGAACAATATAGAGAAATACGAGTGTTTATTTGTTCCCAAATAATGTCTCTGGGATGCGAGTCGGGTCCCAGGAAAGCAGACTGTGAGATGGAGATGAGCATTTAGGGCTTTTAGGAGAGAGTGCGCATGGGACCAGGCTATGGACGGGAAGTGGAGGAAGCAGGACGAGGCTGAGGGAGCAGTCAGGCTGAGACCCAGGCTCAGTGGGAGCCTCAGCCGCTCCTCAGGGGAGTTCTGAGGATGCTGTGACCCTTCAGAACTCATTAGTTGAGCTGAGAGGGCCGGTCCTTTAGGGGCCCAGCTTAATCAGTCTTTGGATGCGGGCTGTTTTGGAATTGGGAAGCGGTGCATGACCTTGGGTGACTGTCTCTCACCAAGCTAAGGCCGTCCCTGGAGGGTAGCTGAGCACCATTGGCCAACACCATCTCCAGCAACTGGGGAACTAAGATCTTTATTCTTGATGAGGAATTGGATGATACCTCTGCATACTCTTACAGGAGTGCTGATGGAGGAACAATTTTCTAGAAATACTGTTTTGCTGCCCTATATGGAATAGTCTCTACTCACCCAATATCCAGTACCTACGCCATTAGTGGTTAAGGGAATAAAACCATAATAAAAGGTGCCTTTAATACTTTTTTATTAGTCTCATAGTCAGTTTCACACTTCTTCCTATAATGTCTTTATTGCACAGTCATATAGCCACGTCAGTATGTTACCTTGAAAATTGTTGGGGGGGGGGGGGGAAACATGAGTTTTGTAGACTGCCCAGGGGAAGTAACCATTTTCTGCTCTCTCCTAGCCGTATTTTCTGATCCTGGTCACGTTCAAATGTCTGAGCGGGTCTTCAGAGCCTGAAGAGAGGAGATAGAAATAACTAAAATAATCATCCTTGTACCTGTTGACCTTGATCCCCTCTCTGCTCTGTGTCCTGCAAGGCTGATGACATTACCCAACCCCTACCCCTATTCTGGCTGGCTCTCCCTGGGGTCAGCCAATGGGAGATCCAAGGAAGGCAGTCAGCTTGTGAAAGGAGAAGGAAATGGACCTAGTACTTCCAGGCCACCTCCCAGTGTCAGTGCCACGTCTTTGCAGTAGCCGTATCCTGGGATTGCAGCCCAGCCCTGGGGTCCCTCCTCTGGGTTCAAATCTCTCACTAGTTCATCTCTATAGATGGACCACCACAGTGCATGGCCAAAGTGGCGATTAGTATTTTTTTTTTCAATTTTTATAAAAACCATCGATAACTTTGTTACATATTTCTCAGGAGATCCATCCCCAGGAACCTGGTCAATTACATGCTGATGTCAGCCAGGATCAAAGCAGCACCTGTGAGTGTCTCTATTGTTCGGGATACTCCTATTTCCAAATTGCCAGGTGTTGCCAGAGGGTGATCAGGGCCGGCTGTGGGTCCTGAGGCAGCAGCTTTTATCATCATTAGCAGAGCTGAGCGGGCAGATACCAAGGAAACTGGGAAGGTGTCCTGCAGAGTTAGCGAGGACGCCTGCCATGCTCAGGCTCTCCGCTTCCTGGACACCTTGCCTTAGGCTGCCTGCGGCCACTTCTCCGGGAGTTGGTGCCAGTCACACCCCTGTCCCCCCCAGGCAACTTTCTCCGCCTCTGCTTGTCTCCTCATAACAGCTGTTAGAATTTAGTGACAGTGAATGATTAGGAAGGACAAATACTCTAATCTTCTTACAACATCTGGGCAGTTAACTCTTTCCCGGACCCACAGGAAATTCAGCTGTGGGCGTGCTGGGATGGAGGAGGGGGGTGGTGGTGATGAACTGAAAAACCAAAAAAGCCAGTAATACCCCAACAGTGGGAACAGTATGGGACAATGTCAGGCAGAGAGTTATTTATTTACTTCAATGCATGTAGGAAATACTTCAAACTGTTGTTTTATGGTCATTCCTTTTTTAGACAGAATACATTGATTTGAAAATCAAGAAAATATTAACATAGGTAGTCCCTAGATGTGTGAACGCCTGAAACAGAAGGAAGATTGAGTCGCCCAAGGAGCCAAGTTATTGAGGGCAGCAACCACTAAGACCTGGACGCTCTCCCCATATTTCTGCCGCATGGAATCCCATGGAGGAAGTGAAGGGGACAAACACTTACTGATACAGAATTTCTCTCCAGCTAGGTGGGTAGAGACTGAGAGCAGGTATAAGGCAATCGACCAGGTGTGCTGATAGTCTACATGTTCTATGAATTTGCTCTGCCCTCTCTCAGCCCTGCCCTGTGGCCTGCATGGCTGTATCCAAAGGCTGTCTTGCTCTCTGGTTGAATGGGGTTCACTTAGGGCCAGGTTTAGGGTAAAAGGAGCAAGGTCCCCAGGGCCTCCTAAAATTTAGGGTTTAGTACTGGCCCTGTAGTCACCACTAGCAGTCAGGGCGGAGGAGAGTGAGGCTGGGGTAGGTATTCCCCAGCTCTCCCTGCTGGGTTGCTGAGGGTTGGTTACATTCCTCCACTGAGACCTTGGTTCCTATCAATCAGACCTCTCTGGATAGATCCTCCAGGTTCCCTACGCATGGTCCTCTTACTCCTTTAAGTATGTAGGTGGGGGCCAGTGAGAAGAAATTGGGGGTAATGATGGCTGTTGCTAAACCTAGGGTTCTCTATCATTTCTTATTATCACTCTATAGGACTCAATGATTCCTTGTAGGGGACCACATTCCATCCTGCCCACACTTTTATAAATAGTGTGTTTATTGGAGTCTTTCCTTTGCCTATGGAAATGTGTCTCTGTTTGTTACTGAGATCTGAAGTGATATAGCGTGTAACTTGTTTTGATCTGTAAAGCTGTGACCCAAATTCAATTCTTCTACATTTAATAAATGAAATAACTTCCTTAATATTTGTCTTCCCCACTAGTTTTCTGGCTCCCTTAGGAGGCAGGGCCTCTGTCTGAGCTGTCATCAGTGTGTCTGCAGAACCCAGCAATGAGTTCTGCATATAGTAAATGCTCAATAAATACCCGCTCTGATGGACTATCTTGGCAAAATCTAGGTCACAAGTTCCTCATATAGGAAAAATATCAAGGATTATTGGATACCTGTCTGTTACAATAAAAATCTTGCAACAGAGGAATAGACTGAGAAAGGAGAGGTGACTTTGTCCTCTGTCCCTGCCTCTCTGATATAGCATGGATTTCTCCCTAGCCCTTTAATTTTGTCTGTGTCATTTCCTGGCTGCAAATACCCTTGTCTGGTGGTTATAGAAAAACAGCCACCAGTAAGCAAACTTCAGGAAAAAAAACAAAACAACAACAACAAAAAACCCATGGTAAGTACAGCACATGCACATTTCTCCTTTATTGCTTCAACTTCCATCTGTTGGTCTCGGATAATACTGATAAAAGAATTAAAGATACCACACCATCTCCTAAATAAATGAGAACAGTCATTCTCAAATGACAGAGGATGACACTTTATGTTTTGCAACATGGAGAGGAAAGAGCATTTAACTTATTTTAATGTGGTTAATTTGAAGCTGGATAAGATCATTAGTTAACTCATAGGTTCTTGACTCTTAAGACCAAATGTTGTGCTGCATCTCATTTTCGCCACCACAGTCACTGCTATTGATGTCGCCTTACGTATCATCAGTGAAGAAGTTAACCTTGAATGACAAACACAAAATCTATAAACTGAAAACTAGAGTTACCGTGATTTCGGGCAGAGAGTCGCTCTTGAATAAGAGGCGGCTTCATGTGGCTTTGAAGTGACTATAGCTTGGATGCTTGAATATTTCTATTTCTTTTCATATATGGAAAATGTCTGTTATTTGAAAACCTTAGTTACTTTCTTCTGGTGAGGAGTAGATAGGATGATGAAACTTTTCAAAAATAAATGAAAGCAACACTATGGTCATACTTGAGATCATTTCTATGGTGCCTGGGGAAATGAAATAATTGCTCTCAATCTGAAGATAAGACCAGATGGTCTTATCTTTTTCAATTGGGCTTGGTGAGTTCTCAAGTGGAAGTTCTTGCTTCTCCAGAAAGGGGGTTCTTTCAATCACTAAACTAGATATAGAATTGGTAATAAGCCATAACTAACAATTACATTTTTCCACTGTAGTTTAAAGTGTATGATGTGAATGAAATTGGGCAAATAAAATGTTTCAGTGGCTTAGAATTTTGAGATTCCTGAAGACGTAAGTATAATATTTGAAGACTAGGTGGTAAGAGGTAAAGTTCAATTTCCTTTTTAAGTGATTTTGGGAGCTCTTTTAAAATATTTTAGCTATACAATGTGTATGTGTTTGATTTTAAATTTGCAAGCACTACGATTCTGTTTACCAAACTCCAATTTCAGTTAAAGCTCAAATGTTGCCTGTTTTCAGAAGGTCACCAGGTACCTATCTGCACCCCCTCTCTCCTCCCCCTCCCCACCACTGCCTTTAATCTTACTGTGGAATTATCTGTTTCCCTCCGGCCAAAATCATAGAGTTTCATTGAACTGAGTCCAGATTAATTATGGAATGAGTATCCAGTACATTTTAGTTCACCTTGCCTATCTTCTAGGTATCCTCGAATGACTGTTGTGGATTATTTATGTTTCCTGCAGGCTACTTCTGACGGTATTATTATTATTGTATGCTTTTAAAAATGCCCTGAAATGTGTCTGTCTTTATTTAACTCATCTCTAATTGTTTAGGATAAAAGAAAGAAGAAAATGTTTATGTAACATCCTCTTCATTTCCAAGCCCATATCATGTGAAGTTCTTTGTGATCCACCTTTTCCAGCTTGGGAAGGTGAGAAGCTTAAGTTGGATCTCTAACCATTCATATTAGGACAGGAATGGATTTAAGAGTGAAAAGCCTTTTCATCTGAGTAGCAGAAATCTGAACGCGAGCATATTTTTCTTTAAATATGGCAGGTTGTATTGGTGATATGGGAGCAGGGGAAAGGTTTTGAAAAGGCAAGTAAGACAAGATCGTACAAGGAAGACTTTTATTCTGTACAAGCATCTGTATCACACTCTGCCCGGAGCTCTTCTTTCTTGCTGAAAATGGTGGAGTCAAAATCAATTACCCCTCCCAGCATGTTGGCAGAAGAGACTAGAATGTCAGAGGTATCTTAAGATGAGGATAGACCGATGTGTCTCCGAGTCCCAAGAGTCACAACATATTGATGAAATGATGATCAGGGTTACAGTGTATTGAATGACATCTTGTGTAAGTCAGCATGACTACTCATCAGAGAGTCCCACAATGAATGAACAGCCCCCCCCCTAGAAGAGGGAACCAATGAGCTTCCTGGCTGGAGGTTAAAATGTCACAGCCACAGTTCTCAGAAGTGTGAAGCCTGAAAACGATTCCCAAGGAAAAATGGTCAAGGGGAAAAGCCCGACTTAAAATATAGATGGGGATTGATGGACACAGAAGATCCTCAAGTTAAAGGAGAAGCAAAGAAACTCAGCTTAGCTGTGGTCAGTATATTAGATAACAAAGGATGTTTGCAGTGGTTTGAATTACAAAGAGAAAAGGTGGCCTTCACTGGGAAAAACACAAGGAGATAGTTGTTTAAAAGGTAAATGCAACAGGCCTAGGTTTTAGGATGGAAATTGTGTTTATTCTAACTAGAGAAACCAGTCAGACAAATAGTAACAGACTCAGGATTTGAGACAATCCTTCCAGCAAGAGAAGAGGACAGAAACAGTAAAGATGACGATAGAGGTTTATAAGCTGAAAGGCAGGGGGAGGTAAACAAGGAAACTGCACCGGTGAAGGGCATAGTGATCTGTTACCTAACACACAGGTCGCAAGCCAGCCTGTGCTCTGCATCTGGCCTGCGGCAGCTTGCATTCTTCCTGCTCCCTCTTCAAAACTCGACTAGTTAATAACCGCTTAAAACCAAACGATCTCACTCAGATCAGTCAAGATTTCTGACTCCTGAAAAATAGGAAGATCTGGCAGGTCCATGTGCAGATTCCTGCAGAGCAGCGATGCTACAGAATTGAGTAGCGGTTGCCCCGCCCTCACGAAGTCCCCAAAACGCCCCCCCCCCCCCAGGCCCAGGCTGCTCACCTGAGCTGCTTGGCCTCTTCTGGTAGACATCTGAGTTGGTGAAGGAAACCCTGGCTTAGGGTGCGTATGACAAAGGCTGTCTGCCCTTTGTTTAGGCTGATTGGTGTGCATGTAGTCTTTATTTATTTATTTTTTGTGTGTGGCTGAAACAGGTAGAGTCAGAGAGAGGGACAGATAGGGACAGACAGACAGGATGGAAGAGAGATGAGAAACATCAGTTCTTCATTGCGGTTCCTTAGTTGTTCATTGATTGCTTTTTTATATGTGCCTTGACTGTGGGCCTTCAGCAGACCGAGTAACCCCTTGCTCGAGCCAGCGACCTTGGGTCCAAGCTGGTGAGCTTTGCTCAAACCAGCTGAGCCCATGCTCAAGCTGGCGACCTCGGGCTCTCGAACCTGGGTCCTCAGCATCCCAGTCCGGCGCTCTATCCACTGTGATTTTATACATCTCATAAACATTTACCAAGCATCTGTCATTCACTGAGCTAAAAGACAGCAGAGCTAGACTTGGCTTCACAGAGCTGACGCTGCAGCAGAACTGTACCACACGCACACACCATTGTGTGCAGGCTGTAGCGCGGAGTGAGCTAAGACACGTGTAGATGAAGGGTCATGGGAACTCCGAGCAGGGCACGCCCGCTTCAATCTGAGTGCACGTCAAGAAAGGCCTCGTTAAAGAGGGAATTTTTAAAAAAGTTAGTGGCTTTATTTGTAAATGCCTCAGGGGTTTGAGAACTCCATACAGGTGGTTGTTAATATAGAAACACTTGCTTCTGGATAAACTCCATTGATATGAGTATGACATCGACATCAGGCTGTTCTCAATTGCAGAGGTCAGAATTCTGGTTGCAAAGTGGTTCAGTTGACCCTGACTCTGGCATACACGTCTTCACAAACAAAATCCATGCGTTTGAGGTTGCTGAGGCACTTCTATTCCTCTACGTTTTAAGAAATGAACTTCTTTTAAAATGTTTGTTTAAGTTCCTTTGCCACCCAGTGAGAGAGTCTCACTGTGAGCGGGGGTACTTCCTTCCTTTCCTGGCGCACTGTTAGGTCAGGCTCTTTAGCAATGACAGCAGCAGTCAGTGAGGTGTTGAACTGTTCTAATTTGTTGAAGACAGTTAGGGAAAAAGACAAGTGACCCCAGCAGGTTTGATTCAAGGCCAGGCTGAAATCACTTTCTCTAGACCATTCAGGCTCATCTTCTAACTCAGCATTTCTGTTTGTTTGTTTTGTTTTTTACTTTTCTATTTATAGTCAGGTGTGGGTTTGAGAAATAGATAAGGTATAGTAGGAAGGTGGTTGTCTATGAGCCCAAATCACAGATAATCCTACATCCTATAACTATATTTAAAATCATATCGTAGTAACGGAACTGTTTTTCTGTTTTATTTGCATTGGGGCGATTTTAAAGTTAGCTGAGACATCTGAAAATCTCTGGGTTTGGGGCAAACAGACAACTCTTCCACTCCTCTCTTCAATGTCTCTGGTAGAGTCCAGTCGCTCTGGACCGAGACTCAGACCCAGAGCCTTCTGACCATGGCACTTCAGCAACAGAGGGCGGGCTCAGGCCCCAGCAGAGCTGCCTGTCTTCCCTGCAGAGGTGATGGAGGGGGAAGGCGATCAGGGAACGGAAGTAGTCTGGGTGGAGCCGTTCATTGAGATGCACCATGCGTCAGGCTCTTGCTGGGCATTTCACCTCAATTCTCCCTTAATCTCTACCCATTATCACTCTTTTTTTAGACTTATAAAAAAAAGTGGTTTCCAAGTCACACTAAATTACTAGAGTCTGGGGGCAGGGAAAAGCATTTATCTCATTCCTACCAGGCATTAACAGAAAATCAGTGAACTGAAGAGAACGCCAAGCCCCTCCTCCCCCTTAGCCTTCTCCCTAGGGGTGGGGAGCTCACCGCTCCATTTCGGCAGCAGCTGCACCGATCAGTGTGTCATTTATTGAGAGCCGACACTGCGTCAGGCGCTCAGATCACGCCTGTCTCCCCAGTGCCTACCGTAGTACCTGGCACACGGCAGCTCCTCCACCAACATCTGTTACGTGGCTTACTGAATAAGGCTTCTCCGCTAGGCACGCCCCTCCTCACATGCCGAGAGAGTGAATCTTCTCCAGGAGGCTCCTTCCCCCTCTTTCTAATGCAGTAGCCTCCTCTCCTTAAAAAAAAAAAAAAAAGTTTTTAAATTTTTCTGATCTTAAGAGCAATGCACAAATATTAGAATTATTGAACGTTAAAGAAAAAGTAAAATTAGAAAAGCATAAAATTTTTGAAAATTAAATGAAGACAGCTTGTTAAAAATAACCAACATATCTAGCTATTAACACATCATGGAAGCTATCTAGGCTTTATTTTTTGAGTGGTAAAAAGTGAGTATTAGGACACTCAATATGTTCTGAATGTGACTCCGTTTTCCTCAAGAACAGTAGTAACTGGGATTTGCCAAGGAAAGCATCTGAGAGGGCATACCGCAGTGCATCCTGGGTTGGCCTGGGCCAGTCACGAAGAGTGGAGTATGGTGGCGTCTTTACTCATGACTATATATGCTCGTGGGTTGTTTTGATTTTAACTTTCATGTTCTCTTTTTATAAGTTACAAAATTTTTAAAAATTATCATTTCAGAATTAAACAAAACAGCATTAATCTCTTGTATCAGAGATAACCAATGTTAATATTTTGTTCTCTCTCTCTTTTTTTAATTTGGGTCACACTATACAAAGATTGTTATTTTGACGTTTTTCCCTTAATATGTATCTTGAGTGCTTTCACCTGCCATTCGATATTTCTTTAAGACATTATTTTTAATTATTTAGGGTTTCATCATTTGAGTTTTTCTTAATTTAGCTATTCGTCGGGTGTAAAACCTTGAGATCATGCCCAAGTTTTCTTAGTGATAGAAAGTTTTTCCATCGATATCCCTGGACAGACTTCGTTGTTTGCATCTCCGTTTCGTTAGGTCAGGTTTCTAGAAGTGGAATTACTGGGTCTACTAATAGGAAGACTTGTGATAGACGTTGTTGTTGACCTCTGTGTTGGGCGTACTGTGCTCAGTGGCCCCAGACCTTGTGGCACAGTAAAATGTAGGGAGGGTCAGTGGTGGGATTCAGCCAGTTCCCACGGGTTTGGCAGAACCGATACCTAATTTTTTGTTGAGTTCGGTGAACAAACAGGTTGTTAAAATGGCACCGTCATCAGAGTTCTCTCTAAGGTGTGCGCCTGTGCAGCCACCCAATGTGGAAATCACACATTTATATTCCTTACCCTTTTTTAAGATTCATCTGTGCAACAGAGTAGTCTAAGCACTGATAATATGTTCATTCCATCATAGGTGAAAACAAATTGCAAGTGAGGAGGCCAATCAAGAAGCAATATGGAAATATCTTAAATAACAGTCTTCTTGTTTTTTTGTCAGGTATTATTTAATATTTTTCATTAATATTTTAAAACTCTTATAACATAATCTAGTTTTGTGTACCACTTTTATTGTTCTTGTTTAAGTATTAAATGCATGAAATAATAAACTACTTTCTGGTATATTGTGTTTTTTTTATACTAAAAATGGTCATTAGGGCCCTGGCCAGTTGACTCAGTGGTAGAGTGTCGGCCTGGCGTGCAGGAGTCCCTGGTTTGATTCCCGGCCAGGGCACACAGGTGAAGCGCCCATCTGCTTCTCCACCCCTCCCCCTCTCCTTCCTCTCTGTCTCTCTCTTCCCCTCCCGCAGCCAAGGCTCCATTGGAGCAAAGATGGCCCCGGGCACTGAGGATGGCTCCATGGCCTCTACCTCAGGCGCTAGAATGGCTCTGGTTGCGGCAGAGCAACGCCCCGGAGGGGCAGAGCATCGCCCCTGGTGGGCGTGCCTGGTAGATCCCGGTCGGGTGCGTGCGGGAGTCTGTCTGACTGCCTCCCTGTTTCCAGCTTCGGAATAAAGCAAAATAACAATAATAATAATAATAATAATAATGGTCATTAGGGCAGAGAACTGGTTGTTAAATTATTTGAGTCCCACCACTGGGGTGGATGAAGTTTTCCTAGACTCTCCTGGGCCCCTGGCTGGGTCTGAAAATTAAACTGAAAAAGACAAATTAACAGGAGAAAAGCACACACATTTTATTTTTTTGTATGTACATGGTAGCTGTGATAAGAGAAAGAAAACCCAAAGACATGACCAGAGCAGGGAGCTTTCTATGCCTTTTAGACAACAACCTTGTGAGGCATTGACAAGACAAAGGGGTTGGGGGGATGTATGGCCAGTGGTCGCAGCTGTCACAGTCAGGCATGTACAGGTTCCTATTAGATTCGGAAAGATGGTAAAGAAACTGTGGAGCCAAAAACTGGTGGGCCATTCCTTTATTCTAGCCTCACACCGGGCAGGTGAGTAAGAACACACAGGGCTCCAAAGCCCACTCATTCAGAACTCACAAAGCTACTGACACATCTGGGTTTTCCTAGAATCGAAGGCCCCCTACCAGTCTAAGTCACCTCTGGTTCCCCATCTGCCAGCATGGCTTCTTACTCTGCGAAACTGGCTTTTCTCTCCTTCCCTGCCATCCTGGCTTCTTTCTTCTTCTCCTTCTCCCTCACAAACTTTTCTCGGCACTAACACTCCTCCTCCAGCACACATCAGCATTAACAAAGCCCCTCCCCAAGCAGGAAGGTAGTTAGCAGTTTCACCTGGCAGCATAATTTACCTGGGCAGTGGCCATTTTTAACAATAAAAGTGAGCAAACCCACATACAACAATTTTACAAACTTATCTGCCCAACAGGTGAGGTGTAGTAAATGGTAAAGAAGGGACTAGGAAGAAAAGGGTTAGTTTGTGCAGATTTCTTGGCCCCCAATTCCCTGTGCTTGGTGACTAGAAAGCCCTTCCTCCTCCTGGTGCAGGAGGCTACTTTCACTTGGGAGATTTACCTCCTGCTTCCAGGAGGACCAAGGAGGGGCAGAGTGTCCTCGTACCAGCTGTGTCTTAAATGCCTTTAATTCAAAATATGCCAAAGTGGAATATTTGGGGGTGACATTGTCTGCTCTCTTTCAGTGGACAAGTAAGACTGGTTATCATTATATATGATACTTTCTAGGACTGGGTATGTGTGAACTCCAACCACTACTACATGACGACCTCATACTAGTAAAGAAAAAATTCATACCAAAAACCTGGAAACAGGTCCTTATAGCAGTGTGGTTGTGTGTGCTGGAGGTACAGTGACACAGACGTTCCACTTTGGTCTTCTCATGACTTGGAAGGACTGACTTTTTCCACTTCCCTAAGTAGTCCTCTATTAGGCTATAAGTTATTCAGTTTATTTAAAAAGCTTCCTAACCAGTTTTCATTACTTGTTTTTCAAAAGTACCATCAGCGCAGAGTTTGTCATTTCAAAACAAACGTTGCCAGTTGGTAAGAATGTTACTTATTATTCAATACCACTTAGATTATATATGAGGTTAAAGTTTTGTTCATATGCTTATTGATAATTTGTGTTTCTGAGAGTTGAATATTTAGTTCCCCTATTTTTTACTAGTGCTTGGTTTTTTGTATTAATTTATAAGACCAAATTATATATCATTAATATTTGCCTTTGTCTATCTTAAACATTTTAATATTTTCTGTGGTGGTTATTTGTCTAGTGATTTTATTCATACTGTCTCATAATGTGTGGAAATTAAAATTTTTGTGTAACCAATTCTATTAAAATCTTCCTCTGTGCTTTCTGCTTCTGTGCTTATACAATTTTTATCAATATGAGCTACATAATCTATTTTCTCTGGGCCTTGCTAATTTTTGCTTTTCATTTTTTAATCCACTTGGATTTTATTTTAATGTTATATGTCAGAGGAGTATCTAACTCGGCATATTTCCCCAAAAGTAATTAATCTTCTCTCTTCTGACCCTCCACCTCATTGCTCAGGGAGCAGGGTCACAAGTGCAGAGAATTCATTGCAAAGGAGGACATAGTCAGGAAGCCCACCTCTCCTATGCCCACCATGCTAGAGAAGGGGTGCCTACCCAGCCTTTGTCACTCAGAGAGACACGTAACAGCCCACTGCGTTTTCTAAAGAGAAAGCTCTACAGGGCGCCTTAAGTCCTCATTAACTCCAGACCATCATAGTGTCTCTTTTCTGCTGCTGAATATTATTTTTCCTGGTGTAAGATGTGACTTTGTTTTAATTCCCACGGTCACTTCTGATACCCTTTTCAAACGAGATGGACAAAATTGACTTTCAGCTTCCCCTCGGCCTTGGGAGAGAAGCCATACTTTTATGATAAATTGCACAGAAAAAAGGCAGCAGGAGTCGCTTGTTCCAAAAAGAGAGTGGCTTCTGACTTTGCTTCAGTGACTCTGTTCCACATTTCTTCCCGCACTCCCGGACAAACATGATAATGAGACTTTAATCTCCGGACCTGCGCTATCAGCTGCTTCTTTTCCTTAGACTTTTTAAATTCCTACACGGCTCCAATTTCAGCCACTAGAAACATCACTTTCATGGTCGTTCTTTCCTGGGGTGGAAATCATCAGAGTTGAAAATCCAAGGTTTGCTGTATTTTCCAGCTGTGAGCCGGTATAGTATCACCATTTTGAAAAGAGTGAGGATGCAAACGAAGCTTAATCTTCACTTGACTGGAATGCAGCTATCCTTTTTCACATTAGGAAGACTTTGTTTTTAATGACAGTTGACATGCAATATTCTTCTGTATTAGTTTCAGGTGTACAGCGTAGTGGTTAGACAGTCACGAGAGTCAGCTACCCTGAGGTGTAGTCCTCAGTGTCCCTGTGGAGCTGCTACGCCGGTCGTTTCATTGGTCAGTCTCCCCTCTCCTTCGCTGTTGAGGTCTGGAATGTTCTCCGTGCTTCCCACCACTAGACTTTAGCAAAGCTGTGCGCGCGCTGCCCACAGATGCAGAAGCCGAAGAACTAGGGGTTCCTTCAGTGGAGTCCTTCCTTGAAGTAGGTGGAGCGAGGTCAGAGGAAGTGGCAAGGTCCAAGAAGTGTGCTTTTCTAATGTTTTAAAAGATATTTTTCTAAAGTCTTAAGAAAGTAACACTTTTATTCAGTACACAATGCTTGGGAGGCAGATAATGCCCTATTTACATATTTATTCAAACCAGATCCAATCCGGCCCCTGGATTCTTGTGGCCAATGTGGATGGAAAGTTCACCCTTTGTCCTGCTTTCTCTGGCGCTCTTATATGTGATAAGGGTCTGGGGCAAGTCTGGTCCTGGTCATCCCTCCACAGCGGTTCTGCTACCCTGGTCTCATGGCCCATTGGGGGAGGACCATTTTTCCCCCACTCCACTTCCGTCTTCCCCATGTCAACCACAAAGCCTCTTTGCTGGGCTTTCTGAGGCTCATCAACCACAAAGCCTCTTTGCTGGGCTTTCTGAGGCTCCATGCTTAACACCAAGTCCTGCTGCGCAGCCACACAGCCAACCCCTGATGCGTACCGGCTTCCCTCAGAGGGACTGTGCTTTGAGAAGGGCCTCTGCCATCATCTTGTCATTCAAGTCCAGGAGATTTAATATCTTACAGGAGCCTGGGAGCTTTCCCTGCCAATCTTCAAGACATAAAGCTGCCATCTCTTTCCTCCTTAGGTGACCCCACTCAGTGTCAACATTAACCTAGACCTTTGACCTTCAAGCGTCTCTTTAAGAGTTATCATTAGGGCAGCCTCCTGTTCTTGGAGGAGCTCGGTAGGGTCCATGGGGCTCAGCCTCAAAACCATTACTCAATATGGAGATGCTCTCTCTTCACACCCCCACATGCCTGTTACGACAGGTTGACTTAAGAATGGAAGAACGGCTGAAGAAAGACAGCTCCTGCCTCCACTTAGTCCCCCTGGGAGCCCTCTGTAATGTGTTCCTATGGGATGTTTAGAGAGGGTGGAAGGCTTCATCCGTGGCATCCGCTTTCTAAATTACATTCTCAAAGAACAAGGATATCATCTGAAGCGTGTACCTTCTGTGGTAACTGAAATGTAGAGAGAATTTACGTGCCAGACATGTTTTTAAACATACCACGTGTAGTTATCAATTTTCCTTTACAACTACTTAAATGTGTCAGGTATTGATCTATGAACTCAATGAACGCCAGCTCCTTGTGTCTTTGAAAGAACCTTCCACATAGATACTTTCTTCCTCTCCACTTTCCAGATGGGAAAATCAAGGTCCCCAGAAGAGAGGAGAATCACCCAGAGGCTCACACATCCTGCCAGTGGCAGAGGTGGGGTCATAACAGTGACATGCCGGCTCCAGAGTTAAGGTCCTTAACTTCTATTTCATGACACAAAGCAACTCATTCAGTCTTCCCAAGGAGGGAGAGAATATAATTCCATTTTACAGATGATGAAACTGAGGCCCAATATGTTTGTTATTTGCTTGAAATTATACTATTTCTAATGAAAGAAATGCTAACTAAAATCCAGGTAAGTAAAGTCCACAGCTTGTCTGAATAGCAGTAGTTTAATCTTTAATAGATAAACTTGCCAAGTTCATGCGGCTAGTAAGAGCAGAGCCTGAAAACATCCCTAGATGTGTCACCCAAGTCTGTGTGACAATGACTGTATAATACAGTATAAATTTATCTAAATGTTTTGGGAACCTATCTAAAAATATTTTTCCTGTCTATAAGTAATGATGATAATATTAATGATAGCTAGCATGACTATGTTCCAGGCATTAGTATCAGTATACATATGTTATCTAATTGATACTGAGATAACACATAGGCATTTGACAAAAAAAAACAGCCAATATACAGAAAAGTATATAGAAGAAAGCAAAAGTGTTTGGAAATCCTACAGGTCTAGATAACCACAATTAACATTCTGGTAAGACTTTTTATCGGCATCTTTGTCCACACCTTTCATGCAAGACCATGTATGTGGTCAAATAATTTTAGGTAAATGGACCCATACTATAGCTACTATTTGTTGTTTGCTTTAGTCTGTTCATTCTTTTAGTAGAAATATTTATTAAAAGCTTAACACTATTACAGCAGTATGCTCGAAACTTGTATGTAGTGTGCATTTTCCTATTTCTATTAGCAGAAAGATTGATCTTTCAAAGAGTAATAAGATGCGTTAGTAAGGCCAGGCAAGGTTATTTTGCTGTACCAAGCTAATCCCTACAGCCCAGTGGCTTGGTAAAACAAGGATTAGTTCTTATTCACATAGTCAACGGTGGGTCCAGTGCCCCTCAACAATGACTCAGGGACCCATGCCTCTTCCGTCTCATGGCTCTTGTCTCAGCGTGAGACCACTGCATCACTGCAATGTGGGAAGACAGTATTTTTTATGACTTCAGCCTAGGAGGAAAACAGAACACTTTGTTCATTGTCCTTTAACTAGCACTAGCCATGTAGTGCCACCTAACTTTAGGAGGACTGGGACATGTGGCCTCTGTGTGCTTGAAGCAGTTAAGGAGAATCAGAAAGTAGTGAGCTCTAGTAATGCCTCCCACCAGAGGATTCTCCTATGTGAATGTACCATAGTTCATTTAACTAATCCTCCCTTGATGGGCATTTAAATAGCTAACCATTGTTTCTCTATTATACGCCATGTTGAGATCAACATACTTGCATAGGTATTATGTACTCAGATCCATTAATTTTTAATTTCAATTCCTAGGGAGAAATCACTGAGTCGTTGATAGAAACATTTACAATACTAATATTTAATAATAGGCACTAGGTACTGCCCATGCCTTTGCTTCTAAGTTCCCTGTGTAACACGGGCTCACAGCCCAGCATGCAGATTCCCCAGTTCTGTTTAGAATCTATCCATGAGAGAAAGGAGAAGCCATTCTTCTCTGGACCAGCTAAGAGTCAACACATCGGAGAACTCACGAGTGGAGTTTTAGCCAGGACTTTCGGGCTTCCTCACTGAGGTCATCAGAATCTCCCAGTATCTTCCCAAGAACCACCTATTTCAGTGTTGTAAGAAACTGGTGCCTTCCTTATGATCCTACACTTCCTGGTTTCCTAAAACGGGCCTTTCTGATCTTCACTCCCCCAGACTCCCAGCTGTGGTGTACACCTCTGTGCACATGACTACGGCTCTCCCGGCTGCATCTGGATGGATGCAGCACCGAGAGCGAAATTGCTTTTCAGGAAATATGGACCAAAGGAGCTCCCAACAACGGCAGTACATCAGCACGGCATGTCTTCACACGCGTGTGCTGGGGGCTGTCAATATTTTTCAACTTTGGCAAAGTAATGGGCAAAACAAAGAAAATGAGTAATGGTTTCTATTTGGATTTCTTGGGGGGAAAATACATCTTATTGGCCATTTTTTCCTTCCTTTGTGAATTGTGTGTTAATGCCTTTCGTTGTTAGGTCTCCTCTTTTAATTACCAAACTTTCTTAAATACTTTCTGCTTTAACACGATACTCCTACTTGATGCCGCTTCTTCTGGACTTGAAGGAGGAATCATTTGTCTCAGTATGTTAGATTTGGAGAAGAAATATCACATGCATGTGAGCAGATTACTAAGTCTCCAGGCTGGAGAGTGGCCGAGTGTTTATTAGGACAAAGGTGGGGAAACCTCTCATGGTGAGTCCCTCTCTCAGCACCCAGAAGGACAAACACTTTTACATATGAAGACCATGTTAAAATTAGAAGAACTTTAAATTAAAATAACTTTTAGAGCATTCTAACCGCACTTGGTTATGATTTCCCCCTTTGTTACCTCGTTTCTCTAACCGTCCCTTGAGAAGGAAGAAAGAAAAGTTCTGCAGCCGAAAGGAGTTACGGGGTGTAGGTTTATGCTCTACTGCAGAAGTGAAAGACTCAGACCGGACCTGTGCAATGAAACTTTCTGCAAAGATGGGGATTTTCAGCGTCTGTTCTGTTTCAGTATGATAGCCACTAACCGCATGTGCTGACTGAGCGCTTGAAACATGGCCAGTGTTATCGAGGAACTGAATTTTAAATTTATTTATAAATTTTAAAAATGTTTATTGAAATGACATTGGATAATAAAATTATACAGGTTTCAGGTGTACAATTTTATATAACACATCATCTGTGTACTGCATTGTGTGTTCACCACCCCAAGTCAAATCTTCCTCCATCACCATCTGTCCACCCTCTACTCCCCACCCATCCCCCCACCCCCTGTCCCTCTTGCAGTGCTCAACTGCTGTCTGTGTCTATAAGTTTTATTTTCTTTTGTTTAATCCTTTCACCATTTTCACCTGGCCCCCATCCCAACAATTGTCGATCTGTTCTCTGTATTTATGAGTCTGTTCCTCTTTTGTTTGTTAATTTTATTCATTAGAGTCCAGGTTTAAGTGTAAGTATTGACATTTGCAGCTAGTGGCTACTGTTAGTGATGATTTAGATTGTCATTGTTCTCATGAGTATATATTTGCCAAAACCAATAATTGGAAATCTTATGCCTAAATTTAGTGAAATGATCATATCTAGTTTTTGCAAATAAAGATACACTGTCTTGAAGGCAGTTTGTTGAAAACTGTGGGAATCCTGGATTGACCTATGACTCTAGGTTGTCTTCATTTTCCTCTCAATGGGAGGGAGGGAGTTATGTCAGGCTCCCTGGGAGTGTGAGTTCTAGGATACTGTGACAATTTGCTATGAGAAACTCTTCTAGACTGAAATTTACTTGCATCTGAGGTTTTGAATCAATATGCTACACAGTTATCTGATTTTGGAATCCTTTCACATAATGATTATATCCTGTGACTTGCCATGAAAAGTTTTCCACAGGAAATAAGTAAACAACCTTCTCAAGGTTACAGTTTTTCAAATAAGAGAGCGAGATTGCTGTTTGAAATCAAATAGAAATTGTATGCTGGTCATTAGGGCGTCCCCAGGTGTCTCCACTTCACTTGCTTTGTGCTGAGTAGTACTTCCAAGCTCTGTTGTGTTGAGATCGGGCCATGTGACCCTCTGGCCAATGAGTCATAAGAAGAAGCTATGATGTCACTTTTAAAGCCAGCTTTACATCGCTGATACAGAGACCACAAACTTTCTTTCCTCCAGCAGAGCGGCTCACAGAGTTCAAGATGGCGTCTTCTCCATCGACTTGGCCTCTTGAATGACTAAGCTAAGCAGGCACCTATGGACAACTTGTAATAGCCATGTCATATGGAAAAGAAATAAATCACTGATATTTCAAGTCAGTGGATTAATACAGGCCTAAGTGGCGAACAAAAGTCCGGGTTGTGAACAGAGAACGTGTAGCTTAAAATAGCTACAGAACTCATGAGGAGAGATGAATTATCTGAAGTCGAAATCAACTGATGTCATGTTTGTCAAAAAGCTGCATGACCTTGGATGAGGACATCGGGAGAGGTTGGAAAGCTCTGTGATTCAGGAAATTTCTAAAAGTTCTATTGCTAAACAAATATCAGTGAAGCTTTAATTTGTATAGTGAGAAAGGTTCTGAGTGTCAGTGATGGGGCCCAACAGCTTCTGAAGAAATTGTTCCCACGTTAAGAGGGCCATGCAGAGAACCCCTGGATCTCTGGCGAGGCACGACTGAAGAGAGGAGGTGGGACAGGCACAGTCATGCTTTCACGTGCACTTCTTCATGTTGAAGAGAAATGTGAGCAATGGGAAGAAGATAAACAGGAAGGGACAGGATGTTGGTGAAGATACACACTTCATTTCAGACAGTTACTGTGAATTTGGGTAACAATTTTCATATTGGAAAGACTCTGAGGCATTTGTTGATAACAACAGGTTCTTTTTATAGTGAATTCTAGTTTCATTGAGAAGACTTTTTTAAAGGAAAAAATATAAATTATTCTTTTTAATAAGAAAACTCCTAAAAGTCATTTTGTACCACATTGAGTTCTTCAGGTCCAATATACTCTTAGTGATTAATTACCATTAATAGCACTAATTAATAATAATTAATATGAAATACTATAACACCATTAGTAACAGTGCCAAATATAACAGCAACAACATGACAATAATAATAGTAATTAATAGTTCCTATTTTAATGCTCTACTTCCTTGGCATGGCAGTAAATGTTATACGTGAATTATCTTATTTAATGCTAATGACACTGATTTGTATTTTGTGAAAAAGGCAGTGGTCTCTGGAAGATGGGGAACTGGCTGTAGGTCCCATTCCTGGCTGGTGGTAGAATGAATTCTCATTTGATGTCGGGGCTCTGCAAATCCACAGACTGTGACGTAGTGTTATATACTGTGCTACTGTTTTAGGGCTAAGTTTTAGAATATTAACTTCAATATAACCAATACCTTGATCGTATTTAGTTAAAACTTTTACCCAAGGGCATCACAAATTAAAAATAACTCAGAGGTAAATTTAAAGAAAAAATTAAATTTCTGTACCTTATTGTTAGATGAGTTATGATGCTCTGTTTTCTTAAAAAGGTATAATACTCAAATAAAATGTGCAACTCTGGCCAGTTGGCTCAGCAGTAGAGCATTGGCCCAGCATGTGGAAGTCCTGGGTTTGATTCTCAGTCAGGGCACACAGGAGGAGTGCCCATCTGCTTCACCCCTCCTTCCCCTCTCTCCCTCTCCCTCTCCCTCTCCCTCTCCCTCTCCCTCTCCCTCTCCCTCTCCCTCTCCCTCTCCCTCCAGCAGCCATGGTTCATTCAAGCAAGTTGGCCGTGGGCACTGAGAATGGCACCAAGGCCTCCACCTCAGGTGCTAAAATATAATAGCTCAGTTGCCGAACAATGGAGCAACGACCCCAGATGGGCAGAGCATCGCCTAGTACGCGGCTTGCCAGGTGGATCCTGGTCAGGGTGCATGTGGGAGTCTGTCTCTCTGCCTCCCACCTCTTAATAATAATAAATAATTAATTAATTAAAAAAATAAAATGTGAGTACCAAAATAAAAATTATTAACATAGGTTACATAATAATTAAAAAATGCTTTTTATTGATTTGAGGGAGAGAGAGAAGCATCAATTCACTTCACTTAGTTCCATTTTTAATTGTGTACTCACTGATTGCTTCTGGGATGACACTTTATCCACAAAGCCACCTGTCCAGGGCCAATGACTTTTTTCTTTTTAATAAGAAGGGACGCTATAGTTAATCACATATACTCAGCCTTCAGGGAGGCCTTCGTGCATCAGACCAGGAGTGGCTGCCTGAGAATTTCTGCTTCATGTGCCTTTCTCGAGTTACATATAATGGGTAGACTGGTAAACCGCTTTCTTGCACTGCCTCTGGGTAGTTGCGAGACTGAGCAAGTTTCTATGCCGTCCTAGATCTTATTTTATTTATTTGTAAGATGTAGGGGTAGACTGAGACAACTCGAAGTCATCTCTTGTGTCTAATATTTTCTTTCTCTCCATTATATCCCGACATCACAAAACTGTTGTTTAACTAATAGTTGGATTCATGGAAGGGCCAGCCAATTTCCCTGGAGTGCCAATTCATGAGGGCTAAGTGGTCAATTAATACTGTGTCAATTTAGCTAATCTGGAACTACAGTTCCCAGAAACCCCTTCTGTGTGCAGCTCTGGGCTGCGGTGAGTCATGAAAGGCACATTCTGCTTGAGATTTAGAAGGTGGAAGTGAAGCCACAACAATATTCCCTTCACACTCACGGGGTTGGTGCAGGCCATGAAGTGCTGCTGTAGTACCTACCTGTTGTCACTTACCTGTTGGCACACCTTGCTGGCCTGTGACAATTTTAGCCAGACTCCCTGTTTCAGTTTTTCTAACTCTTGCATCAACTGTAGATTTAGCTCCACGACAAAGGGCCAAGGCATCTCCTTCATATTCTTCCCATCAGCAAAGCTGGAGGCTCAGAGGCGACCAGAGTCTGATGCAGATTCTTGTCCATCCTCCCGGATTTCAGCCTGTCCCTACAAGGTTCGTCCTGAACTTGCTTTCCCCTCTTCACACTCTTCTATTCTGAAGGGCCAGACCTACCAATTTCCCTAGCTGCAGAAGCCAGAGCACGATCGAGTCTTTAAC
Source organism: Saccopteryx leptura (assembly GCF_036850995.1). Classification (NCBI taxonomy): domain Eukaryota; kingdom Metazoa; phylum Chordata; class Mammalia; order Chiroptera; family Emballonuridae; genus Saccopteryx; species Saccopteryx leptura. Next base: position 354,718,947 of record NC_089505.1, read on the forward strand.
CCACAATCATCTGAGATCAAGTCCCTGCAATAAGTCCCTTATTATACAAATCTCCTAGTGGTTCTGCTTCTCTGACCTAACCCTGACTAATACGGGTCACTAAACAGCTCAGCGAAGATAATTAGATGGAGAAAAAGGAATCAAGCAGAATTCTTATCAGAATAAATAATGTATGTGCTTGGAAGGACTTCTTGTTAAGCCACTTGGGGGACTCTCTAATGGGAAAACTAATAATATTTACTAAGTTGCCTTTTAAGAAGACGTGGGGCACCCGTTCATTTCAGCGCTTTTGTTTTTCTGAAAGAGGATGTGAGTTACTGGGCAGGGACTAAACTGTTTGGGAGCTGGGGTGGGCAACAGAGAATGAGGATGTGAGGACGGGTGTTCCCGCTAACCGCTTTTCTCTGGCAGAACTCAACATCATCTCCAAACACGTATTAAAACCTATTTTAGGAAGATAGATTTGAGGAGCTTCCAAATTATTAAGGCTACTAGAGGCAATTTCATGCCTTGCTGAGAAAGCTACACAGTATTTGTGCCCACCAGAGCCCTAAGCATGCATTGGCTTTTCAAAAATGGCACCTCTTCAACCATCAGGGTGTTAGAATGAGCAGCCCGCTCGACTCTTAAACCACCCTAAAGCAACTTTATGATTTCAGAAAAAAAAAATTATACAAGTTCTTTCACTAGCTCATTAAGGCACATTTCTCTCCTTGGTTTGAGTAATCTTTTAAAAGTGTCAAATTCTCAGAAAATAATGTAGGAATTGTGAGGTTCAGGCATTCCCAATTGTGTGGCACAATTTTTGTTGTTGTTCTGTCATTGATAGAGTATAAAAGAAGCTTCAAAAGATGGTGGGGGAGGAAATTCACAAATTCAATCTTAAAAGCATACATTAAAAGTAAACTGAATGGTAATGACTCATGAGAAAAATTTGGGCATTCATTTTTGTGTGTGATTGAAGGAGCTATTCCCTCTTAGAAGAACATGGCAATCACATGTGTAGGGGAATCTTCAAACACTTTACAAACATTATTCACCAGCAGAAATTCTTTGCCCTGGAAAAAATTCAGTGATCCTTCTTTTCTTTCTCAGCTTTTGGGGAGCCCCCCTTGTTAACAGGCTAAGCAGCTCCAATGGCTCATTCATCAAATGTAGACAAAAACATAAAAGAAATGGAAAAGCAAGGCATAGTGTGTGGGCATTCACAAGGCATGTTGTTTAATAAAAATGCATTTTCTTTCTTTCTAGTACTTGGAACTTTTTCCACATCACTTTTGCATTTGTTGTCTCCGGATTAGTGGACTTTTATATGTCAACTTGGAGAGGCTGTGGTGGCTGGATGACCAATCTAGATGTTGCTTCGAAGGTGTTTTTTTAAAAGATTCAATTAACATTGAAATCTGTAGGATTTAAGTAAAGCAAATTAAACTCATAATGTAGATAGGCCTTCCTGAGACTGAGTTCCTGATGGAGAAGGAATTCCGTCTCAAGACTGTAATGTTAACTCCTGCCAAAACTGTGAGCTCGCCAGCCTGCTCTACAGGTGTGGACTGGCCAGCCCTTCAAATGTATGAACCAATTCCTTGAAACCTCTATCTTTATCTATGTACTTATGTATCCATGCATGCATCCATGCATCCATCCATGCATGCATCCACGCATCCATCCCTGCATCCATCCATGCATGCATCCACGCATCCATCCATGCATCCATCCATGCACGCATCCATCCATGCATGCATCCATCCATGCATCCATTTATGCATCCATTCATCCATCCATCCATATATGGCTGTCTATCTATCATCTATCTATCTATCTATCATCTATCTATCTATCTATCTATCTATCTATCTATCTATCTATCTAAATTATCATCCATCCTATTGGTTCTTTTCCTCTGGGACCCCTGACTAATTTAGCTCACTTAAACCACTCCAAGCAGAGAGATGTATAAAAACATGAGTTTTCAAGTCAAAAGTTTCCAGGGACTGAATCCTAGCTTTGCAACAATTAACTATCTCACTTTGGAGAGTGTTTTTTAAGCTTCTCAGATCTTCATTTTTTAACATCTATAAAACAGAAATAATAAAAATAAAAATGTATTTGTACTTTTTCTAGATAACCATGCATTCTGCTAAATGCCATAGACATTATTTAATATTCACAATGCCCCTATAAAGCAGTGACACACCTGCATTGCATCTTGTCAAGCTGGTCTGTCTTTGATAAATGTGAAGAGCAGGTATGACTCAGCAGTGGGAAAGACACGCCCCTGCTTGTCAGCACCTCTCCACTCCGACAGTTTTGAGTTTGGAAGGTTTCTCCTGATTGATTCCAGATCCAAACTCTAGCATTTATTAAGATTTACCTCAGCTCTTTAAACAGATCTCACGATCACCAATGCAAAAATGACAAATCAACCTCATTCACTTTCCCCTGAAGTCAGTTCAGACGGCAGAATCCTCATAAATCAGCCAGTGGATGGGCTCTGATCACATCAGAAATTGAAGATGCTCCAACCGCTTTGGTCTCTAAGATTAAAGTTGTTTTTTTGAAAAGGCACAGTGACAATTCCCAAATGATGTCAATAACCATTTATAGTTTCTCTGTAAACATAAATGTTTAGACAACTGAAACCATTTTCTATTACTATGGTAGAACCCATTGTTCTTATTCTCAGGGAGTTGAAATCACTGGGCCACTCACCTCCTGCATGTCCATGAAGCCAAGCTTCTTTTCTGCCAATGTGCCAAGACTCTAAAGGACCTCAAGGGAAACTTTACAGGGATATTCGTAAGTGGAAAGTGAATATTGTATTTTCTTAAAAGTACTATGATGTTCTGTTCTCTTTAATCTACCAATCCAGTATTTCTCACATTTAATTTTATTTTTTTACAAGAGAACAAATCCACATTTATTTATTTCCTTTTCAATATGTTTAAAGCTGCGAGGGGTACAGAATTACACAGATTCTGTGTCCAATGGCCTTCGTGGGAAAGTTGCTTTAGAATTTGGCACAAACCATCCACTGTTTCCATGAGCATGGGCTACCTTTCCCCAGGTGACTGGTTTTGTCTGGTTTGCCACCAGGAGTCACTGTTGTGCTTTGCCTTATACATATAAGCATATCTCTTGCCAAGATAGAATTCAGTTTCATCTCGAGCATAAACACCTTCAATACTAAGAAGAGCTATGTGCTCCCTCTGGTTCCAGAGACCCCAGAACAGTTGTTTACAGCCGGCAAAAACGGCCTTGGACCATAGCCTTCCAGACATATTTGTCATTATAGAAGTCCTATTCCCAGCAGCCTCTGCAGGCTCCAAGGTGGTGGGAAGAGCCCTCACACCTGTTTTTAACTTTGAGTGGATAGGGCCGGATGGCATACTGGAGATACCATTTAGTGTCTGTTCTTAGGTAAGAACTAAGCTTCCTGGAGATTCCTTCCAACCTCCAAATAGCTTTACAGACCAAACCTTAAATAACAGCTATTTCCCAAGGTTTGTCTGTGTTTCAGATAGTGAACTAAATTGTACTATATGCATTATCTTAATAGACAACATTTTTCCATGAGAAAGTTACTCATATTAAAGCTCACTTAAAGTGATGCTTACAAAATTCAGGTTATGTTACCGTCATAGGAATGGAACTGTTGTAACCCGAGGATCCCCTGTACTTATTATGTGGCAGATTGGAAATAGGTACTAGGGGCATTATGTCAAACAAGAGAGCTAGGTCCTTGTTCTCATGGCTTTACAGTCTAATCGTAGACATGTCACTCCACACCCCCAGGTCAGATTGCTGTGGAGTGGGGCTGGGGGCTGCTCGAGTGTGTTGCCCACAGTTGGGGAGCCAGCAGGGCCTGGGTCATACAAGTTCAGCCCACTTGCCTCAGGGTGGGCTGATTTTGAGGCGTGACTTCCACTCCAGGGCGCCCTTTGGGATCAGACTAAATTTCTCCTGGAGGGGCCTTTTGCGTGAGGTCACACCTTTGCTTGGTTTCCACCCCTTCCTTTTCTTGTTTCCTTTGACCCCTTACACGTCTTCCCTGGGACACCATCCTTAAGCACTGGCACACGACTCCTTCCTCAGGGTCAGATGCTGAGCATCGCGACCTAAAGTACCAGCCAGGTGTTGCCGACCTCAGAGGCCAAGCTCTTTCCTCTGCCCGATTAGAAATTCGCTCTGAAAAGTGCCAGTTATTCTTTACAAGAGAAAACTCTGATTATGAGCAAGTGTAACTAGATGTATAGTGTATGCATACATTTATTCATTCACCAGGTATTGATTAAGTACAGGGGGTCCTTGGGTTATGACAGTCTCGACATAACGGTGTTTCAAGTTCACAACACTCACTCCCATAAAAACTTTAAAAAATTGAGACATGAATGTTTCGGCTTACGCAGTTAGCGTCGTACTTACGGATTATGTGGGTAAACTAGTTTGGTTGTGCGCAGTGGAAGGATACACAGTAACGCAGCGTATGAGAGAGGGAGTTGGCGTCCCTCATGCTTACCTGTGCCATTTTGGACTATTAAAAGCACAAGTGTTCCTTTTGTGTTAGGCTAGGATGTGTTCTGACTTACACCAAAATTCGGGTTATGTTACTGTCATAGGAACGGACCTGTTGTAACCCGAGGATCCCCTGTACTTAATACATGGCAGATTGGAAAAAGGTACGAGGGGCATTATGTCAAACAAGAGAGCTAGGTCCCTGTTCTCATGGCTTTACATTCTAATAGTCGAATAGAGGTGATAAATTAAAAGGGGTCAATATAGTTGTTGATCATGACATGATGCAAGTGAAACCAGGGGTGGGTCAGGGGTGGAGCACGGCCGTGAGGTTCTCTGTGAGACCTGAATCCGAAAAGGGAGCTGTTCACGTGAAAACGCGGCAGCCCGCCGAGGAATGAGCAGACCCAGACTCCTCAGTGGCTGCAGGCTCGGAGAGCTGGGAGCGCAGAAAGACCCCCAGAGGGGCCGGCATAGAAGGAGTGGAGGAAAGAGAGGAGGCGGAGGAGAGTGAAGAACAGGTGGAGGCCAGGTCCTGGGAGGGCTGTAAACCAGGGTATGGACTTTGGGTTTTATTCTCTGGGTCACACTGGAGGTCCACATTTTAGAAAAGCCATTTCAACTGCCCTGCTGAGAATTGAAGATGAAGGGACTGAGGTGGAAAGGAGGAGGACACTTGAGCATGAGATAGCAGAGATTCACAAGGGAGATGACATTAGAATAGACTGGTCACTGTGGATACTGAGAGACATAAACAGATTTGAATTTCAAAGTAGGGCTGTCAGGACACGGACATGGATTGGGCGTGGCGAAGGAGGGCGTAGAGCCTGTGTGAGGTCTCCATGCAATTGGGGGTCAAGCACCTGGGCAGGTATGTGGCCATTGACTGAGCTGGAGAAGCAGCTCGAGGGGAGGGGATAGGTCATATTTGCATTGGTATATAATACAGCATTTATTGTATAGCTTTAGTGGAACTTCGTTTGGGTTCCCAGGGCCTTTGATGGAGGTATCTATGTTGACTAATAGCGGACAGTGCCTGCAGTGTTTCTTCTGCCATGAATAAGGCCCTTTCAAGAGGTTTAGTTTTATGCCACCATCAGGGGTGTTCTCTATGGGAAATTCTTCCCTGTGCTTGCCTATTCACAATTATACAAGGTCCCATTCTTTGACATGGAAACAAGAGGCAACGCCCACTGAAGTCAGCGATAGGAATTTGGCTTCCCTTGCCACGGATTGCACAGTTCCACAAATCCTGAAGATAAGAGTTGCGGGAAAAAAAAAAAAAAAGAGTCAGAACAGAGAAAAAGCACCTGGTTCTGATTTCAAGGGTGAGCCTGTGTAGACATTTCTAAAGCATGATTTGTATTCTTAAATGTTGGAAAGTGGCTTTTATGATGAGAAAATGATTCCCTCATCCCCCAAACATCAATGCTTCTGTTTTAGTCATTTGGGTTCTAAGAAACAAAATCTTTTTCTTTAAAGGGAAAATGGTCACTGTGGTTGTCATTATCTTAAGGAAGATCCATAACCTGTTACTGGTCTGAACGTCAGCCCTTCACAGGCTTCTCAGTTGGGAAATTGTTGCCTGCCAACCGGTGCCACCTGATTATTTTGCTACGGAATGCATGATGGCCCATCCTGTAATATCATGCCCTCACCAGAAGATGGCAGGCACACCACACTGCGCTTTGGCATTTGGGTGCTGCTTTGAACGCTGAGACTTCGTACTGTTCACAAATGGAGGGTCTGATGCACTCGGTGCCTTGGTGGAAAGGGTAATTGTATGGAGACTAATTCCAGGGAATCTACTACATAAATATATAAAACTGGCCTTGAATCTGAAGATAAACTTAGTTGGAAAAGAAAATAAAAACGAAATAAAACAACAAAAACATTTTAAATAAATCTGTCAAAATCAGTCATGAGGTGAACATCCCAAGGTCTTGAGTTTATTCTGGGTGTTGTTTCCATGATTCAGGAATTAATCTAATCATAGTCAAGGAGCTGGCATGAAAACATAATGACCAAGAGAATAAGGCTGGAAACAACCGCAGAAGAATTTTATTTTCAGAGGAATTAACTGAGCTCTGGGCAGCTGAAGGGGCTTGGAGGAAAACAGGAGAAACTCAGAGGTGAAATTAGAAATCTTAGAAGAACTTCTCTTTCTTCCACGGGGAGGATACATTTCTAAAGGAATTCTTTGTCAGGAGAATAAGACTTTTCTCCAGCTAGAAAGGAGACTTGGCATGTGTTATTACCATCCCAGCTTCTCCACCATGATGATTCCCCACATGTCTCCCACCACAACCCGGCTGGTTTTGGTTATTCTTCCTTTCCCACCAGTTCAGTGGTTGCTCGGCTTTTTGTAGAAAGAGTACCAGCTTTGGGACAGGTGTAGGGGTTACATGGCATTAAGAGGACATTCCTACTTCTCTATCCTGCACTCAAAAAACCAAACCAGCTTGACCTATGGTGGCGCAGTGGATAAGCATCAACCTGGAAATGCTGAGGTTGCTGGTTCAAAACCCTGGGCTTGCCTGGTCAAGGCACATGTAGGGAGTTGATGCTACCTGCTCCTCCCCCCTTCTCTCTCTCTCTCTCTCTCTCTCTCTCTCTCTCCCTTCTCTATAATGAATAAATAAAGTCTTAAAAACAAAAACCAAACCGACCATAAACAGTGATAAACTGTGCCTTTTGCTCAGGCACAGGAAGCACATTGTGGATAGAGAAGTAGGAATGTCTTCTTAATGCCATGTAACCCCTACACCTGTCCCAAAGCTGGCACTCTTTCTACAAAAAGCCGAGCAACCACTGAACTGGTGGGAAAGGACTTTTGCTTGTGACTCAACTTTTTAGGGAGATCCTGGAATACACAGTAACAGAACTACCCACGGAATTGTGATGAAAATCTTCACAGACTTAGTATATAGGCATCAGTAGAGGTGTTAACAGGTTCCTGGTTCCATTGACCTTTCCGTGTCTGTTCACAGTTTGCTTCTTCCCCCTTCCAGTAAGTGGATAGTGATGTGATCATCCCTCTATATGTGGGCAGGGGTCGAATGCACGATCCGCCTGGAGAATGATTAGGGGGTGCTTTACCCATAGAGGATTTTAAAACATACTGAAACAAGAAGTCAGTCTGCTTTTAAATTACCACCATGCCCAGCAATTCTTAAGCATTGTCAGGGGCAAATAATAATAATAATAATAATAATCTTTTTCTGGTCTACTTTTGAAACATTTGCCACAATTGCAGCTGAGTTTCAATAACATATATTTATGCTTCAAATTAGCACACTTAAATGACTTCTTTAATAAACATTGGATTCCTTATGACAGTTAATTCAGAGAACTCCCAGCTGGACAGCTGTCTTCCACTGGTGTGAGCGCAGCCTCCAAGTTCATTTTCAGAGGAAGTCGTGATGCTCCCGAACCCTTGGAGCTTATTGCCCGTGCAGTTTACCCTTCCAGCTCTGATGACACTATGCACTCCTGCCGCTAAACAGTACATTTGAAATAAACAGAGAGAACAGTACGTGATTTTTCCTTCATGAGTTATGCAATTTGTTCTGGTGTGAGGAAATCGGACATAAAAATATTTGCAAACAGCCAGAATCAGTTTAATGATATATTGAAAACAGCAAGCTTCAAGCTCCTTCCTGGAAGACCGGGGCACGTAGCGGGAAAGGGCTGTTTAGTAACTGTGCAAAATATAAGCAATTAGACATTTACATTAAAAAATGAATCAAGTGAGAGATACCAAAAATGCTCCCTCTTACACTGTTGGAGAAATAATAAGGCAATGTTGGAGCGTCCTGGTCATTTCACTGACGTACGGACACGAGTTCTAAAGCAGAAAAAGAAAATCTTACGAGCGATTGCTAAGCGTACTAGAAATGTAAGATGAATTTCTGGTGAAAGTATTTTAGTGGAATATTTATGACTATAAAAAAGTAGGAGTAACTAGAAACAAAAACATAGACAGTGTACAATCTCTGAAATCCATTAAGAAATGGAATTTTTATGAAACGTGGCCAGACTTATACCGTTTAAGAGATTTCTTAGCTGTGTGTATCTGTTGCTTCATGTGAAAGGAACCTGACATTGAAATGAATAAAAAATGTGGTTTGCCTTAACTGTCAGTGAACAGAGATTGACAAAACATCTATGTATGAACAGAAATATATGAAGAAATTAATTTTGACAAAATCATTGACAAATTTGCAGAACATTAAGGCCAGAGAAATGGAAACTGTGATTTTTATTGTTTATTACTAGAATAGATCAATATAGCAATGTAGACCTTTCCCCTTTAAAAAAAAAATACAACAATGCAATTAAAATGACTTTTCTTGTGTTGTCGGACTTATTTTAGATTTTGTTGAAAAATGTAAGACATAAAAGTTCTATAAAATAGGAAAATTCTCTCTGCTTCTCTTATATGACTTTTTTTTTTTTTTTCCATTTCACAAGTCAAACTAATTTTCTCATGTTGAGGAAGAGGGTGTTCACAATGACCCTCTGGAAATGAAAAAGGTTAGGTAGGACCTACGGGCCTTGTGCCATATTTATTCATCACAATAGACTATGCTACAGTGACAAAGAGACTCTGAAATCTCAGTGGCTTAACCCAATAAAAGTTGTGTCTCGCTAGCAAAAATCAGTATGGACATTCCTGATTGATTGTCAATCCTTGGTGGTTTTCTGAAAGTGTAAAGTAAGGGACACACCATCTTGATCCTTTATTATATTGTCACTTTAGAGTGGCCCTGGTACCCTCCAGTGAGCAGATGGGGAAGGAGACATGAAGGTGAGAGAAATGTTGGAGATAAGATATTTAAGGGACAGGCCTGGATATAATTCACACGTCTCCCAATTACATTGAGGTGGCCAAATCTAGTCACTTAGTACCACCCTAACTGCAAAGCAGGTTGGGAAAGTCTTTTTGTGTGACCAGGGAGAGGGAACATGCTAGGTTAGCATCTAGTCACCTCTGTCACTCCATCTGCGCTCAAGCTGCTGTTGCTGCGTCTTTCTGCCATTGCAATGGCTTGTCAAAGGCTGTTTCTGCAGTCTCTCCCTGTTCCTGACCATGTAGTGGGGCATACAACTAAACAGTCAATGGCTTTCAAATCAAGCAGGTGAACTGCTCTTTTTCTTCAAGTGAAGGATTCTGTGCATACCAACACATTAAATAAAGATACACAGCTGTTCTTGTTGGAGAAGGCACGGGAAGTCAGAAACATTCTTTATTTGATCTTTTCATTAACTCATACAGCTTCCCCTCCAGACCCACCCAGCCATTCCTAGGACCCTAAGTCACCTTTGTGTAATTAACTCTTGGAGATGAACGAAAGTTGAAAAGCATAGCATTAAACAAAGTGAAGCCACTAACAGTTTTAAACAGGGAATGTGTTTGGAAAGATTAAAGTTCAAACTCTGACAGGTAAGGTTGCCCCACCCTACCCAAAACTTTTTAACTTTATCTTCTTTAACTCTACTAAATGTTCCTTAAAAGTTTCCTACTTGTTTTAACCTTTATGTTCACATGTGCCACTTTTTAACATTGTTTTTATTTATTCAACAGTGAGTACTAGGCATCTGGAAAACTTTAATGGAGACTCTGGTGTTAGGGAAAAAACTTTCATAAGATAAAGTAAAAGAGAAACTCTTAAGTACAAAGTTGAATAGACAATGCAATAACAATGTAAAAAGAACCTCTTTCTCTATATGTAAAGATAGAGGTTGAGTCTCCCATTTATTTGTCTCACCCCTTTGGTGACCTCAAGGCCCACCAAGAGTAATCAAGCTAAAAGGCTGGCTTACTCTCCAGGGGCCCAGACCAGTCCCCACAAGTCCCCGTCCTGGAGGGAGGCACTTTCTCCCAGTTCTAGGGTTTCTTCCCGTACGAGGAAGACCACTGGGAATGGTCGGCATGACAACATGGATGTTAGAATACTTAGTTTATTTGTCCTGACTGGCCAATGTAGACCTCTCCACTGTGCATGCAGGTCAGAAGTCTGTCTTATCTATAACCCAACACTCAACCTCTGTGATCTTACCCTTGTGAGTTCTTCTACAGCTGTCTCAAACCCCCCCCCCCCCCCAACACTACCACTGGGCAGAATCAACTAAAAGCATGGTCTGCGCCATTCAATGTACTGTTAACTTCATTTGCATGAGGCCTCTTTTTTCATGATTCCACTGACCAGGGCTGAGTTTTATAATCACCCTGCTAGTGCAGACATAGAGAGTATCACCATCTTAGAGACATTGCTTCCTTTGGCCTGGACCCAAAACACTGTTATCTTAGCACATTCTTATGATTCCAGAAATGTAAACACCGTTCCCCAAAGTGTTCACACACATCACAGTTAAACGGTTTTCAACTTTGCTTTTTTATTTGCTGGAAATTATTTTTCCCTGGCCAAAGGCTGATATTGCTAATTCAATTATCACACATACATCTGATCACTTTGCACACATTGGATGCCAGTGCCCACACTGTTGTCAGAACGGGGTATGGTATGGGCAAACCATGCTCGAGAGGACCTCAGATAAGGAGTAGTAGGATTATTAAGCTTCCTGTCATGATTTCACTACCGATTTGCATTTTCATTGTCCAGTGACCCATCCCTCTGTCCGTGGGTAGCTAGGGAAGAAACCTCAGAAATTTGATCATGAATTAGCTCTCTTCATGATGGGGGAGAATGTACAACCATTCATCTGAAAGGTAATGATGTTTGCATAGACATAGAAATGGACAGGAGGAAATATCTGCCCATATATAGCCCCCAACAAATAAACAGGGAATAATGAAATAAGTGATAATCATAGAACCATGTATGGAACATAGTGGCTTTGATGGGAATAGAAAGGGAGGAGACAATCAGCACAGGGTGACATGTAAAGATGGCCTAGACCAGGAAAGAGCAGAACATAAAGGAAGGGCATTCAGATAGCTAAGTGTTGATCAGGTGGTAGTCATGGAAAAGCGGTATTGGAAAGATCCCAAAATCTCAAGACTGCCCCTTTTGGTGGATTCCTTCCTTAGGGAACAGGTTGAAGGACGTATTGGAAGGTCACAAGTACTCTCAGAATATAAAAGAGGGGACAAGATAAAGGATGGAAAGGAATGAGAGAGGCCCTCAACACCTTGAGGGAGATCATCCAGCTTAGGGAATGAGAGTTCGGAGGAGAGAAGAAGAGAGGGCATATTGCAGATGGGAAAGAGGGAAGTTGGGGTGTGCTTGGGCAGCCAAATCAGTGAAATGCTGTGAGGATGTGATGGAAGAGCAGGGAGGACCATGGATGCTAGGAGGTGAGAAAGGATAAAGGGACATTGGAGGTCATTCAAAACTTATATGCCTAATTGGAAGTTTGCCTGGCATTGGTCTATCATCTCATCCAGCAACCAAGTGGATTCTTATTGGTAATTTATAAAGTAAGAAAGTATAAATTAACATATTTATTTCCTTAATCATCTTTCATAACCAAGAAGTCTTAAGCCTCCAAAAAGTTTAATGTACCCATTGTGGTACATAATAGCTTTAGATGCTATCTTTGGATCTCTCCCACTGAGACGTTTCATTCTCCTTTGCCAAACAGAGCTTCCTGAGTGAAGGAAAAGAAATACTGCTCATCAGAAAAGCATAGAGAGAGAGAGAAAAAAGAGAAGGGGCCCAAGATGTCCACATTGTAACAAGGATCAGAGACCAACAGGAAGAGCCAACCTAGAGATCGCGTGAAGTAGCTTTGACATCCTAGGTAAGTCATATAACGATTCTTTTGGTCTTGGCTACATCGTCAATGATGTAAGGAAATCTATGACTCCTGAGATTTTGTGTGATAGGCAGATTCTTTTGAAACCGATGAACACGGTCAGAATTGGAGGAGCAATGGGGAATGAAGATATAGATTTCAAAGTCATAGGGATTAGTAGCTAAGAGTTCAGTTTGGGAGTGTCACTGACCTACATTCAATTTCTGACTTTCCGCTAGATAAGCAGATGACCTTGAGATAGCTTCTTTGTGCCCGTTCTTACATAAATAACATTGAGGATAATAACAAATATTTAGATATCAGTGTGGTGAGTGTTAAATGCTTAATGCCATCCGATCCCCTGGAAGTGCTCAGAATGTAGTAGAAAATAAAGGAAAACACTTCTGTTCATGTAAGAATCATACTTTTCTTTCTTTCTTTTTTTAAATTATGGATTTTTTTCCCTCCAGATTAAAAATAGGGGGGAGGCTGTGAACATCTTGGCAATAACAATGCTTATAAATATGGTAGTGATTTAGCAGAAATAGTAAACATACTATTTTGCAGCAGGAAGGAAGGAAGGAAGGAAGAATTAAGATTGCCCAAACAAAAAAGGAATATTATTCAGACAGGGTACTAGCCAACTCAATGCCTAAAAATACTGTGGGATCGTCAGAGAAATTGAGTTGAGTTGTTCCTTGGGTCAGGAACCCTGTGATTTCTACACACAGCACATTTCCGTTCATGACTGTTCAGTAGTGACCCCATGATCGCTCCACTTCTGGGGCTGGCCTGCCTTTCTAGCCGCATGGGAGCTCACGGAGCTCTGTGGAAGTTTTCCTGTGAGTGTTCTGAGTGAGATATGACCCAGTCTGTGGGAGTTTTCCTGTGAGTGTTCTGAATGAGATATGACCCAGTCTGTGGAAGTTTTCCTGTGAGTGTTCTCAGTGAGATATGACCCAGACCATCATCATCACCACCACCACCCTATGCCTCAAGTTCAAAATCCTGTAAAATGTCGGCAAACACCTGCACCTTCCCAGCCCTTGCTCCTGGGTTGACACCAAGACATGAAATTTTTCCACCCACAGAATGTTACTTCACATGAGAAAATGAAAGTTTCAGAAAGGGGCAGCAGTGTATTTGCATGTAAACTTTGAACATGGCAAAATGTGACCAACCAATGGTTTGGCCAAGTTGCACAAGCGACGAGTGTCTGTGTGTTGTTCCCTGTATGCTGAAAAAGCCATGATTCCAGCCCATGAACTGCTTCTAGTCCAGCAGTCCTATGTGGGAAGAGGTGTTTGGGAGAAAAGAGTGACCTAATGATGAGAAATTGAGGTAATCGAGATAAATCCCTATCTTCCGGAAGTTGACAAGATGATGAGAGGAAGTTCACAGGAAGTGGAAGGGGAAGAGGTCTGTGTTCTGTGGCTTATAAGCGCTCAGGCAGGATGGAGGAAGTGGTTGTATAGAAGGGACCTACTGAGGAGTTACACTGTTTCCATTGCAAGCAGGTGCAAAATGTCTGGAAAGTATGAAAAAAAAATTTTTTTTTTTTTTGGAATATTGAGAGAAAAGATTGGACGTTAAGGTGGTGTCAAATTTTTCTCTCTCATTTTCACAGCAAATTCTTATATCCAATTACTAGGAGCAGCCATGTGATTTTTTAGATTTTTTTTCCTACTTCTCCCGGTAAGGTTTTGTAATTATTTAGCATGAGGGAAAATACGAAGGTATGGCACACAATGTCTCTGAGCTCGAACTAGATCGCATACTTCTATTTGCAATGGTGGTTTTCACAGCCACATTATTTGATCCTCATTTGCTGTCTTGGACTAGCAGTTGTGGCCTCCCACCTTGACCTGGTGTACCCTCATTCTACCCAGACGGTCACAGACACAGCGTGGGGGCGACCCCATGTCAGAGGCCTCAAGGCTGCTCCTGCATGAGCCATCGCATCAGGGGACACCGGAGGGTGCAGGGAGGAGAGGAAAACCCTGTCTTTTCGGTAAAAGACACATTTGATCTTTCCCGACCACAGTAGGACGGGGCAAGTTTCCTGGAAGAAGCATAGGGGAGGGAAAAGGAAAATTAGAAGGCTTCATCTGAAAAGCTGGGGCTAAGCTTGAATTCCTAATTGCCACAGGTCTCTTCCAAGAAGCGTGTCTGCCTGTGGTAGACCAGCCTTCTGCTGGGTGGCTCCTGGATCAGGTCTCCTCAGTCAGCCCAGCTGAAGGCCCCGGCTCCGTCAGCTCCCTTCCAGGAACACAGTGCCCACCCTCTCTGGTTTGCCGTTAGGTTGGCCTGGCCCTACTTAAGAGAAAAATAATTGGTATTCTCGACTCCTGCATTGGACAGTCATTTCCCTTTGAGCCACCCTGCACATCAGGGCCAGCCGCCTTCTGCAAAATTATGCAGTAGACAGTTCGTTTTTAAGCATTCCTTTCCCCCCAACCCTGATGCCCCACCACTCATCCTGTCCTTTCCCCCGTGGCCCAGATTTTCAGGACCCTTGAAAATGTGTCAGGGATCACTGCGTCCTCACCACTGTGGTACCTGCACCCGGTCACGGAGCACTGCTTCCTTTTGGGATTGTCAATTCGCTTTAACAGTGACCAGTCCTTTGTGTCACTCTGTCCTGCACCAGACGCTACATCAGGTACCCTGACTACAGCAATAGAGAAAACATGGTCCCTGTGCTCATGGAGCAGTTTCAGGAGACAGATGGGTGGGAATATCCAGGATCATTGCAGAGATACCAAGGCACGAGATGCCATAAACCAGGCATCCCCAAACTACGGCCTGTGGGCCACATGTGGCCCCCTAAGGCCATTTATCCGCCCCCTCCCCCCCGCCACACTTCCAGAAGGGGCACCTCTTTCATTGGTGGTCAGTGAGAGGAACACTGTATGTGGCGCTTCTCCAATGGTCTGAGGGACAATGAAATGGCCCCCTGTGTAAAAAGTTTGGGGACCCCTGTGGCATAAACCAATGGAAAACATCATGATGGCAGAGTATGAAAGACCCCTAAACAAACACTGGGCACTGTCCTGGAAAAGCCACAGAACAAGTATACTGTGAAGGCAGAGATGGGTGTGAGTTTTATCCGTAGGACTGTGGGAGAGCCACAGGGAAGTTGCTTTGGGAGGTGACAAGCTCAGATTTGCAATTTAGAAAAGCCTCACTTTTAAGTAGAGTCTGGGAGTAAGACCACTTAGTTTATACCAGAAATCTGGGTGAGAGACAGGGTGGCCTGGAGCGAAGGAGTGGCCGTGAGGATGGAGAGGAGGGGGCAGACTCGAGGGATGTTTTAGGAAGCACAAGTTGCACATTTTGGTGGTTCCCTATGCTGTTGTTTGGGGGAGATAGGGAAGGAGGTGGAGGGTTTCTGGGTTCTGATGAAGGCGAGGGCATGAAGGTGCCTTCCCAGAGACGTGGAACGCGTCAAGTAGAGTTGATTGAAGACTCGTGTCTTGATAGTGGTGGGTGTAGATGAGGCTTAACCTAAGCTCAGAAATGCATGAATCAGTTCATAGGTCACTTTCTTACCAAACTGGCATCAGATCAGTTTCCCTAAGTTAAAATAAGTACATACCTTTTTTATTACACCGTTAAAGAGTTTTTTAATGTAGCGTGAGAGACTATGATAGCTCAATTGCAGAAATGTTCTTTGGGTTGAATTATGGGGTGGAACAGGGTCTAGAGCTACTTGGAATTGATTCACATCATCTGAGCCTCTAATCATCGTTGAGCATGTGACCCTTCCCTTTCTTGCATGCTTAATTTTCCTCATGTTGAAACAAACAAACAAACGAACAAACACCCTCTAATTTCTGTACTTAGTAGCTTTTAATTCATTCGTTTATCTCTTCCTGTCCCAGCACAACCCAAACCCTCCCCTTGTAAAAGTGCAACGGCCATGTCACAAACAACACCCCCATTCTGAGCATTCGCTCTCTAAAAGGAAAGGAATGAAGAGTCTTCTTACCCATAGACTCGGGATTCTGAGAATTTCTGCTGCTGCCGACAAAGACATTTTGGGAGAGCGGTGATTACCGAACCAAGTAAACATTCCCAAATCCTGGCTATTTCCCAGGCACATAAGCTCATTAGTGTGATAGGGTTTAGGGAAAGAGACTTGAGAAACGCAAAAAAAATGTTTCAGTGTTAAAAAGCTGCATATCTTCGTTTTTTTGTTTGTTTTTCTATCAGTGGGGCTTTTAAATACTCATTCTCTTTCTTCGCTATTTCTTGATATACAGGTATTCCATGGAAGCCTAAATTCCTCATTCTTCTACTCACACAAGAGTTATATTTTTGCTAGGATGTGAGGAAAGAAAGAGAGCAATAGACTCTTCCTGAGAGTCAAAGACAGACTAGCAATGGATATAAATAGAAAAATGTTTAATAAACAACATGGAACCAGATATCTTGCAATTTTTGTAGCTTAAGCATAATAGATAAGTACTTTCACCATTCATATGATCAGACTTCTCACTACCTAGTGCCTTTGGTCATGTGGTGGGAAAGAACACGTCCACTTGTTATGCAATGTGGACCTAGGAAGTGGTTTTGGCTTCTTTGAGATGGTTTTGGATAAGATTTTGTTATGAAAGCTAAACACAAGTTATGATTGCATGCTATAAGAATGCCCCATATTCATTGACTGTTCAGTCACCTAAACCCACACTGAAATCCTGTAGGGCAACTGATGTCAGAGGCAATTTAGAAAGAAAAGGATAAGAGTTAGCTACTGAAAAAAAAAAAAAAGAAAATGGTTTTGGGTCTTGGTTGTGTAGATGAGCAATGCAATTACTATAATAATAATGGACAACGGCTCAGTTCTGCCTGGAAGAGGCACATACCTTGGGTGACTTTAATCCAAGTGGCATGCCAGGACCCCAACAAGTTCAATGACATAATAGGGAATAAGCAAAGGAAAGAGAGGTCAAAAGGCATCCAATAGAGTTAAGGTGGGGGAGAGATGTCACATTTGCTATAACTCACATTTTTCATCTTGGACTGGAAAAACAATGAATAACTTGGACTGTTATATAGAAATACAAAATTCAGTAACTTACAGTAGCTGAAAATTGACTGCGAGAAAGAGGAGGGCATATTTATTTGAAGGAGAATTTTGTAGAAATCCTGTGTCTTAAATTTTGTTAGAATTACCATGACGGTAAAAGAGTAAGACAGATTTTCTTGAGAGCAGTGACCACATATTTTCAACTTTGCATTCTCAGCAACCAAGACAGTTTCTGGTATATAGTAGCTGCTCAATAAATGTCTGTTAGCTGAATGGACATACAATCGAAGGCTAGATTTATGCACAGACGTCTACATATCACAATCATAATATGTATTTACATTATGATGCCTACAGTAAAATAAACTTTGCTTACCCATTATCTATAACCAAAAGTCAGCAAAGTGTTTTTATTAAAAGGCCAGATAGCAAAACCTTTAAACTTAATAGGCTAAGAGGTAAAATTGAGAATATTAGGTAGGTGCTTATGTAACATAAAGGGAAATAAATTTTCACTCTATTTTTCTGATGAAATTAAAAATATAATAATAGATGATACTTTTTTGTGGGATGTTGGTGGGGAAGGGGATAACATTTTGTTTAACTGGGTTCAATGTCTCCAATCATGAGAATATTTTGCAAATATTTACAAGATTTTAATTATTTTATTTAGAGTTTGAATTTTATATAATTTTTTGCATGCCACTAAATATATTATATATCTTTAGATTTTTTTTCTATCATTTAAAAGTATAAAAGGCATTCTTAGCTTTCCGGCGACACAAGCACAGGTAGTGAACTGGCGTTGGCTCTTGTACTTTGCTGACCCCTAATCTATACCTATTGGTTTTGAAAAATGATCAATCCATTTGTTTGTTTCTTTCCTTGTTTGTTTTCAAATCTGTCACAGGAAGTGGAACTTGAAAATTTGGATCTAATTACATTATTTGCATTATCTCATGTGGCAGAGAAGTCCCCAAATGTGAGAGTTTTTAATGTGTTTTTGAAAATATACTTTTACGTAGGTATCTGTCTGAGGTCTGTCTTTAAAAAAGTAAAAAAAATAAAAGAGGTCACTTAGGCATCTTCTTGGTTAAACTGATAGCTTCACTCGTAAACTGAGTAAGAGTCTTAGCGAGACAGGGCCAGAGGACAAGAACTTCCTCTCCCCAGGATAAAAATACAAGGACCAGGACAGCACCCTCAGGAACCGCCAAGCCCGCTGGATGCCCATATTTGAAGTTATTTTGCTCGTGTTGTCCTTTTGGTCGGAAATGCCTGAAATGCTTCTGTGCCTTGTAAGCCTTGCTCCTCACTGTCACTTCCAGCCTGTCATTTCTCTGTCCTCTGTCCTCTCTCAACCCCCAGATTCTAGCAAGTGCTCATCATTGCCTTCCTTACCCATAACCCTTCCTTGCAGCTCTCGCATCTCAACCTCCAGTGGCTTCTTTGTCAGTGTGTCCTTGCCTACCTGCCCTGCCATGCTTCTCTACTCAGTGCTCTTCCTTAGTCTCAGAGACATCCCCTCTTCACCTGCTTACCCTCTTCATAACATTGAAGCTTGGTTATAGAGAAAATAGATACGAGGGATGTGCACAACCTTATCTTCAACAATTCCCTCCGTCTTTCAGCATTCGTACTCAGCTACTGATGTACCCATATTGTTAAAACGATAGACTTATTTTTGCTGCTGCGACCAAACCCTCTATTAATGTCTTAGGTTTCTTCCCATCTCATTTTGTGGAGAGGTTGGCTCCTGCTCCTGCAATTGTCACATTGCTTACATCAATTCTTTTCAGTTTTAGGATCATTCATCCTGACACAAAAACGCCACTAACTCACCTACCTTAAAAACAAAACTAAAGCCAATTTTAAACACAGTTGATATTATATCCTTTTTTTGGAAGCTGTTACATTGATCTTCTTTGCCTTCAACCAAAACTTCTTCAATATTGTGTACTGTCTTTTTCACCTCCCCTTCTTTCTGCAATTGCTCTAATAGAACCTTTAATTCCACCCCCCACTGACATTGTCTTTATAAAACTGTGATAGTAGATACTGTTGGTTATCTATCCCAGAGATATTTCCATCGCCCCCCCCCTTTTTTCTTCTCCTCTTTCCCCCACCCTTTACTTCTCTTCTTTCTCCATTTTTCTCCACCTCTTGTTTTTCTTTTTTGTCTTCATCTTCTACTTACTTTAGTTAAGACTTTTATTTGTTTTGGACCTTTTTTTCTCATGTGATAAGGGAAGAAAACCAAACCCCTTCCCAGTTCTTGGAATGTGAATTGTCACTGATCTAAGCAAAAGTGGGAAGGTAATTTTTCCTGCCAACAATTGGTTTAGACTTTGGTTTAAGACCAAACTAGGCCATATTTGGGTACTTCCTAGTAAATAAAGAAGAATAGAGGAAAAAAACCCTCACCTCTTGGATGTGGTCATGTTGACATGAGGTTTTAAAATTGTGTAGTCATCTTGCTGGCACATAGAGAGATGTTGTCCATGCTCCGAGGACAGCAGGAAAACAAGATGAAAGTATCTGTTCTTGGTAGTGTTGTTGATCCTCTGGAAAAAAAAATCTAGGCAACTCAGGGTCTAGGCATATTGATATATGGAGATAACTTGACCCATATTGTTTCAGATAATCTGGTAGGATTTTTGTAGTTTGCAGCAGAAAGAATTCTGATCTAGATTTCTCCATCCTTATTTACCAGTCTCTTGCATTTGGTAGTATTTGTCATTGTTGACTTTTCCTTCCTCCTGAAACCCACTTTTTTGGGGGAGGATTCTCTGAAATCCCTTTGTTTTCTACTGCCAAACACACTATGCATTGAGTGACTTGCTGTCTGCCTCTTTTCCACCAGTACTTTAAATTTTTCTGTGACACAAGACTCTGCCTTTATCTTTCTCGGTTTCTTTAGCTACAGTGTTTCCCGAGGGAATTCATTCATTCATTCCAGGGGAACCTATAAGCTGAAGACTCTAGTTTTTACATATCCAGCTCAAGCCCTCTTCTTGGATTACAAATTTATCTACCTAAGTATCTACAAATTTATCTACCTAAGTATCAACACCACTTTCATGTCTAATAGGCACACTAGTCATAACTTGGGTAAAACAGAAGTATCCATCCCACCCACCCATTATATCTGCTCTCCCATAAAGTTTTGTTATCCCATAAAGTTTTGTTATCAATGTCCTTACCACATAACCAATTGCATAGACAAATATCTAGGATTTGGGGGAGGGTTGATTGTTTTCTTCACACTCTATGTATAGTCTTAAAAGCTTTTTCTCCAAGATGTGTCTTAAGTAAGACTACTAGTCACAAATCGCACAGCTAAAACTTGAGGTCAAGCCTGCAATCATCTCTGTCTATTCTGCAATGGCCTCCAGCCCTTACACATGTCCTTCCCTCACACACTTCTTTATTCAGTCATCATTCTAAACTGCAAATCAGATTACATCACTTCCCTGTAAAACTATTCGGTGACTTCCCATTAACCAAGTAAAGCTCTTGGCTTTGGTCTATTCAACTCTACAGGAGCCAGATTGTGCTCATCTGTTAAACCTCTTCTCATATTTCTCAACCCAGCTACTGAGATAGAGCTGTGCTTGCTCGCTTTCTGCCTTGTGGACCGGTCAGGCTTTTTTCTTCTCACGGTCTTTTTCTTTGATCTTCTTTCTCTTTGGAACTATCTTTCCCATCCCTTACCTCCTACTCACCCAGATCTCTGTGTGGCTGTCTTTTTCCTGTAATTCATGAGTAAAAACACACAGAATTGGTGTCAGAGGGACTGGGTTTTGATCCAATGTGTGCACTGTAAGTTCCACTGGCATCAGCTAGTTCTGTCAGATGCTGTGCATTACCCCTCTAGCAATAGCTGTCTCTGAGCTACTATCTCTTCCTAGGGTTGAAAAAAGACATAGACAAAAACACAGAGAACTGAGTGCTGTCCTTGCTACTTGTTTATTGAGATGTGTTGGGCAAGACATAATTGCTAAACTTTTATTTTCCTCATCTGTATAATGAGAATGACGCTAGCAGGTTCTACATCATAGTTTTATAGTGAACATTTCTGAGTTTGTCTTATGAGAATCGCCCCCAATTTATGTGGATCTTCCTCCCAAGTCTGCTCCCATTTCTTGTCATCTATGAGATTTCTTTAGGAATTGGAAAAATTCATAAGCCTGGTGGGGTAGCTAGGATAAAGAACTTCTTTTGCCAGGATTTTTTAAAATTGATAAGTGCAAAGAGAGTTAGTGCCTCTCCAGGGCCAGACAGTTTAGCTCTACATTTTTGGATGTTGGTAGCCCAGTTTCCTACCAAAGGAAGAAAGCTTGTCTGGAAGTAGAGGGGTGCAGGCTTGTGCAGGGAAGACCAGAGACAAAGACTTGGCAGGCGTCCAGTGGCTGGCTCTGCGTTCCTGAGGCCCTGCTGACCCGTGACCTTCCTTCGGTCTCTTTGTTTAAACTTCTTTGGAATTTTGAGTCCAACTTTACCCTTTTTTGCCTAAATGAGTTGGATGTCTATTTCTGACACTTTCAAGCAGAGGATTCAGAACCCAATCCAGCCTTAGGACGCTTCATAAATTAGGTCTGGGCCTTGGTTTCCTTCCCTCCACAGGACACAATGCTTCCTTTCCTTGAAGTACCCAGCACAGAGTCTGGCCCACATTGGGGGGTTCAGAGTAGGTAGCTGTTGTTATTGTTAACACGGTACTCCTGTTATTGATAGACTGTCTCTGAGCCACTCACCTTCCCTCTTTCCTTTTGCCTCGTGAACAGAGACCTTCTGAGGGTAAGCCAACTGAACGATGTGTAAGGGATACCATGAAGCAGAAAGTGTTTCTTGCAGACTTCTGGAAAGCTCTCATCCTAGAAGATTAGTGGAATTTGGATTCGATGAGTAACAAGAAGAGAAATGAGCCAGGCTGACCTGTTCAGACTTTAAAAATTCTGACTAGTTAAGTCTCTAGGGTACCAATTTAAATAATCTGGGTTACTTTTCAAATAAAACTTTTTGTTTCCCATACCAAAGAAGCAATTTTGTTTTCTTATTTAGCACATGACATTAGCAGAAGTAGTAGGAGACAGAATGAGGTAAATGACAGGAAATAGAGCACGAGTTATGAGCCAGCTGGTCTACCAGTGAGAAATATAAACAGTGAACCGCTACCTCCTTCCCCACAAGTAAGAGAGGAAGAAAGCCATCATGATAAAATATGAGTTTCAATGTAATAGAGCCAATCAATCCATGCTTTTGAAAAAAAACAATAAACTCTATTTTTCAGAGAAGTTTTAGGTTCACAGTAACTTTGAGCAGGAAGTAGAAAGCCTTCATAACCCTCCCCCCCTCCCCCGACACGACTCTCCCACCCCACACCAGAGTGGAAATTTGTCACAGTCTTCCCTCAGTTAGCAACTACGCATTTAAGTTTCCTCCACGTTTTTCATAGCTTCATAGATCTTTTCTTCTTAGTGCTAAGCAACATTCCGTTGTCCAGAGGGAGCCCAGTCTATCTACTTGCTGACTGAAGGACTGCTGTACTTGGTTGCTTCCAGTTTTTAGAAATTATGAATAAAGCTACTGCAAACATCCATGTGCATGTTTTGTGGACATAATGTTTATATTCATTGGGGTGAATGTCAAGAAGCATGATTGCTGGATTGTATGAGAAGAGTAGGTTTGGTTTTGTAAGAAACTGTCAAACCATTTCCCAAGATGATTATGCCATTTTTCACTCTCAGCAGCGATGCATGAGGTTCCTGTTTCCATCCTCATCAGCATTTGGTGTTGTCAGTGTTTGGGATTTTGGCCGTTCTAGTAAGTATGCAGTGGTATCTTATTGTTGTTTTAATTTACATTTCTCTGATGACGGATGACATGGAACATGCTTCTCGGCCATCAGTATATATTCTCTGGTTAGGTGTTTGTTCAGGTCTTTGGCCCATGTTAAAATCAGGTTGTTTGTTTTCTTATTGTTGAATTGTAAAAGATATTTGCATATTTTGGATACTAGTCCTTGATCAGATGTATCTTTTGCAAATATTTTTTCTTAGGCTGTGGCTTTGCCCTCTCATTTTCTTGAGCTTGTCTTTCTAATCCATGTTTTTGAAATTGATGTGTACTTGTTTATCTTGATGCACATCACTGTTATAGCTCAAGTTCAAGACCATCTTAAGGCCATGTGTAAACTTCATCACTGCTTTATGATTCACCTCTGATCCCACAGACAGCAGTTGTCTGTGGGCCATCCTGTACAACCCAGATAGTCACCTCAGCTATTACTGTTTCTTTCATTCAATATATTTGACAAAATTAGAGCAGGCAGAAATATTCTCATGACGAAATGCAATCTGCCCTGGCTGGTGGCTCAGTGGAAAGAGCATTGGCCTGGTGTTTGGACTTCCTGAGTTCGATCCCCAGTCAGGGCACACAGAAGAGGTGACCATCTGCTTCTCTCCCTCTCTCTCTCCCTTTTCTCTCCCTATCCCCCTCCTGCAGCCAGTGGCTCAATTGGTCCAAGCATCAGCTCCAGGCACTGAGGATTATTCAGTTGATTGGAGCACTGGTCCCAGACAAGAGTTGCTGGGTGGGTCCTGGGGGCGTATGTGGGAGTCCGTCTCACTATCTTCCCTTCTCTCACTTGAAAAAAAAAAAAAAGAAAAAGAAAGAAAAGAAATGAAAGCTAGCCTGAGGTGATGAGACAGGACTAAATTCTAATACCTGCTTTAAAAATCTTCATCAACATAATACAAGTATGAAATGAACTGACTTTATCTATTCCTGTTGTTACAAAGAGCATTACAAGTGTCCTCCTTTATGCTGATAACCTTGTTCAATTCTCCAAGAGAGAATTTAATAAATATATAGTATGGTTCTTTTGGCATCTTATTTTCATAAAGAGCAACTCAGCATAAAATCTTGCAAAACAAAATATCATTGTATGTAGTAGACATCCAATTTCAAATATCCTCAGGCAACAAGTCAATTATTCTGTCTTTCGTAAGGTTTTAGTCACTCTTGGAATACAAGTGGATTGATTCTCTTATTCAGGCATGCATTTTCTCCTAATTCATCCTGATGGCTCCTGAGGGTCTTAGTCTTTAAAACGAGAGGTTTGCTAGTTTATATATTGATGTTTTTTAATAGATGAGGCCAAAGGCTGGACACACACACACACACATACTTTTATAAGATAAACCTTAAGTAAGACTAAATATTTTTATTTCATGATACCTGGTTCTGAACGGTAGGATTTCAACAAATATTTATGCTGAAAGGATTAAGTTTTAGCTTTTAAAACAATTCACTTAATTTTTACATTTCTAAGTCCATATAAAATATGTCAGATGATAAGTGGAGAAAAGTTCAGCAGGGTCAAGGTGTAGGGGGTCCTTGGAGGAAAGCGTGAAGAGAGCAAAGGATGGTAGGATGGTCAGTTAGGAGGCAACTGTAATACTCTGGGCAAGAGTCACTAATGGTTTGGACCATGATGAGGATGAAGATGTGTAAAAAATGTGGCTAATTCTGGATATATTTCATATGTAGGGATGGTAGGGGTTTATGATGATTTATATGCTTCCTGTTGCTCTTAGCATAAAGTGCAGATGCTGCTTGTGGCCTACAAGATTTTGCGTGCTCTTGTCTCTGCTCACATTTCTAACATCCTCTCTCCCTCACGTAGCCATTATTCACGCCGTTCTTTCTCTCTACTATACACCGCTTCTTTGCACACGGTCATGCCGCACTGGCTGCTGCTTCTTTGCACACGGCCATCTCACCTTATTGATCCGACGAGCACCTTGTTCTCCTCCTTTGGGCTTACCTGTCACCTATTGACAGACGCCTCCCTGTTTTCTGGAGATCAGCTTAGGTGTCTCCCTGTGAACAAGACGTCAAGGCCGACTTGATTTTCTGTAGCTAATCAGACATCCAGAAACCTGGGCACACTCTTCACGTAATCAGAATTGTCATTTTGTTTAGCTGCAGCATTAACGCCGTGTTGGCTCCAGAGCTCTCGGTTGGGGAAAGCGTTGAAGAAGGGTCCCTTTAGCTATAACACAGAGATACAGGACCCATAGCAACAGAGGTGCCCGGCAGGTACCAGTGTCCCCTGAATACTTGGTGTAGGCCCTCTTCAGTGTGTTCATGTTTAGAAACAACTTTATACCAACAAAGACTAATTGGACGAATACTGAATTTTTTGGTGATGGAACCTAATGTATTGTCATCATGACCTTCATGAGAAAGTGCCCTCACTTTCTCAAGTTTATCACAGTCACTTATTTTAATGCTCTGTTTTGCTTCTTGATCGGGAATCTACCACAGTTTTCAATGCGCAGCTCATGAAGCCCCCGTGGAAAGAACTGTTGCTTCTTCTGCTAAAACAACACACATGTGTTCATTTCCCGAAAAATGGAGTAAATTTCTTCAGACTTGGAAAACACACCGCTTCCATGCAATAAATCTCCCCAGATGAATTCCACGACATTACCATAACAGACTTATTAAGTCGAACTGAGAATGGATTTCTTTTTTGAAAGAATACTGCTTTTGGCAGCCGGTAGAGCCTTCTGTAGACAACTTTTTGAGAATGGGAGAGCTTATCTGAATTCATCACAGCCAGAAATAAAGATGTTTGGTACCTGGTGTAGGTGCATTACTGGAAGGATGATAAGTCTGGCTTAGTATTGCTAGCAAAAATTATTTATGGTTGGCACTGCCAGAGTGTTTACAAAAACCTCTTTTCACATTTGGTTAAATGTTTCTGTCTTGCTTTTCATTATTTATTTGAAGTCTCTCTTCGAAATGCTAAAAATAAGGTTGTTTTTGGACAGACCTCTATCTTCAATCCAGGAAATCATTTTCATTTTGGCTCCAGTTAGAACCCACATCATGTATATTAATGCAATTTTCTCAGCTACTTTTTTCCTTTTTTGTTTCTCAGTTGCAGTCAGGCTTTTATTAACACGCTTAAGCCAATAAATCCTCATCTTTACTGGAATGAGCTAATGGTGTCCTTTAATGAAGAGGTCTGGACGTCATTTGTCCCATTTCTGTTGGCGCTGGAAAGACGGGATTAAGGTACAGGGCTAGCTTTGCAAAGAACCACATTGAATGAATACTTCAAAAATAAAAGTCCTTTCTTGCTAATGACATTTCATACAAACTGACCCTGTAATAATCATTTGGGAGTTCTGCAAACTCTTCCTACTAGCGTTTAAAAACCTACTTTATTATCTGCCATTTCCTACTAGTTAGAATGCTCATCTTACCCACAACATTCTTTCTTATATGAAAAATATATAGTGGATTAGTTTGCTTTATTATTTCACCTTAAAATGACCTTTCTGGTATTTGCTGGGCTCCATCCTCTGCCCCTTCCAATCCAACCAGACTCTCACTCTTGCAGCCTTAAGATATTTTGGAAGAATATTATATAGCTCGTGGACATTTTACTACTAAGTGTATTGTGTGCTCTCAGTGGGGTCAATACAGGCAAATATTTCCTGGATGTCTAATATCCACCTACAAGGATTTGTTTATTATCTTCTTAATGAAAATTTTAGACCCTGGGATAGGTTTTGTTTGTTTGCTTTTACAACAATTCTGAGCTGCATTATAGGGGACAGTGGTTGTTTTGGTCTTTTCTAAAAGCCATTTACCGTTATCCAGGTAATAGCAATATCATGGACCTTGGAATTTTTTTCCAAATGTGGCCATATGACTGAGCAAAGTGAGGTTGAAGTCTTAAAGTCTTGTTGGACCAATTGGCAAAGAGCAGTTTTTTTTGAATTAGGCTTGGGGCTGTGAAGGTATTGTTCTTGAGTTCTGGGCACCATTATTATGGGAAAGCTTACTTGGAAATGAAGCCATTTCAGTAGAAAGGAGGCATATGGAAGAGATCACTTCATGAAAGTGTCAAGCACCTGAATCCAGGTGTGTCCAAAGCAATAGACTCTTGGGCTTTTCTGTTACGTGGTCAATGCCTTTCTTTTATTTTTACTTATTTATTGTTTTGCTTACACAAGTTTGGGTTACGTTTTTGATATTTGCAATTGAGATCTCTGGATAGACACATTAATCCCAATTCTAAAGATGAGAAAATCAAACTGAGAGAGGTTTAGAAAACTACGGAACTAATAACTGACCTAGAATCGGCAGTCCAGGCACATCTGCCTCCATGGTGCGTTCTCTTCGGCTCTGTCATATTGCGTTACAGTTTTCCGGTACGTTTCTGCTGGTATGTTTTGGCTCCTTTAAAAATTGTTATTTATTTACTTTTTGGCAGATAAAAGCCATGGCTTGCAGTTGTATTATTTTCTACTAGTATTTTGGAAGAAGAAAATACCAGGGACACAGAAACATTTGTGTCTGAGTATTTGTAATAGAAACTCCATTAATACTTAATGAGTTCTCAGCAATTAGCATTCATCAGATGTGGTCTTTCTCTGGGTTTAAAGTGCCTTAGTTGAAGTCTAAGACACTTTTGTGCACAGAGTGACCTGCTGGCTTTTGAGTCTGTGTTAGTCTGGTGTCTCATGTCCGTGATCTCTATCTCCATCAATTTGCATAATTTTCAGAAACACAAACAAGGGTTGAGTCGGACCATTACCAGGACACTTATATTAAGAATACTGGGAAAATTATGACTGATCTAGGCTGGGTCACACACAAGGCTGCAAGAAAGAAACATCTGAATTTCATTCCTGGAATTGTCACTGCATTTCAGAGTGGCTTTGGACAAAATTATTTGTTCAGGTTTCTCCAAAGGGAAGATAATAGGGGAGAGAGCAAAATGATCAAACAGTCACAAATGAATAAATTTATCCTTTGCCATGGTTAAGTCCTGTATTCCCATTTTCCTGAAATTACTGTGAACTCACAGGCTAGATCTCAAAGCCTCTTGAAATTCCAAAAATAGCTTTCTTTTTTTTTTTTTTTAAAGCAAGAACAAAAACAAAAACAATTCAATAGAAGACAGTCCCAGTGCACATACAAAGCTGCAGACAGGTGGGCCGTGCCGGTCACCCGGTGTCATTTACTACAACCTAATTAGCGAGGCTGCCTCGGTGGCGTTTCCAGAAGGGAAACTGGAATCCTCTGCCTGTAAATGTCTCCATTAGCTCCGTGTGTGTGTTTTCATTGGCCTTTGAAGAGGACTCTCGGTCTATTATGGTTTTGTTGATGGCTAACAGAGTTCTTGGCGCCGAGCGAGATACAGAAGGCACAGGGTCCGCCCAAGGCGCTTGCAACCTAAGTTAGTAAAACAAATAACTCGCTATTAGTCTTGACCTTGCTGAAAATTAGACTTAAATATCAGTGGTGCTAACTTCCAGCCTACTTCTATTTATGTCCTGTGGGGATGGGCGAGAATGACATTGTGGAGCAACCGTATTGCCCGGCATGCTCCTTTTCTTCCATTTTTAGCGTGTCTGTCTTTCTCTCATACTTCATGGCTTTTTCCACGGCTGACTTAACTGCACCCACGGGTTCTGAGCATCCACTGGATTTGATGCACTGTTTACCCTCATTCTAGTACGTTACAGTCTAGTCCGTGGCACCTCAGACAAAATAGTGACCCTTGAGTGTGAAGACCCAACTAACCAGTGGTTGAAAAATTGTCCAACGTTTTTGCCTGTGTAGTTTTTCTCCATCTTGGTAGGGAAGGAAAGACATTACACTTCAGACTCCCTGCTGTTCGTGCCTTTGGAAGTTTGTGCGTGAGGTAGAAGAGGTGGTGGAGGGAGGTGAGGATGACTAGTGGGGAAGAGCCTAGAAAAGGGAGACAAGAAATGCATCATTTGATAATCATTTTGTGGCCAGGCTCAGGCTATTTGCCTATATGAGAAAGAATAAATAGACTGCTTCAGAGTTAAGGAAACTGTTGATTCGGATCTAGTCTCCACACATAATTTCTGCTTACAAGCACTCAGAAGTGTGCCAGGATTGATATATAAAATTAATTGAAATCTACTGTTGAGGACTAATCACCATCAGTGAAACAGATGGACTTTGGCTGCACTATAGCCATATGTTGAGAAGTAGTCAACCCATGAGATGAGGGACTGATTAATTTTATTTAAGTGAACTTCAGAAACAGGCAAATTAATCTATGACCTTTGAACTCTGCATAGTGTAACTCTTGGACGAGTGGAGGCTGAGAGAAGAGGTGTTGGGGTACTCAAGGGTGTTTGAAATGGTCTCTTTTTATTTGGGGTGATGGGTATATGGGTGTGCTCCCTTTGTAAAAATGTATTAAACTTGTACTTGTAATTAATGTATTTTTCTGTATATATTTTTACTTAATCTTTAAAAGATTACTTAACAGAAAGAATGATAGTAATGAAAGACAAATACATACATTATTGACATTCCTAAAGAGGAAAACTGAAAACAGTAAATAAAGATAACATTTTAAAAGAAATTATTGGAAGGGGAAGAAGACTTGAATTTATAAAAAAAAAAAATTTAAATAGAAAGATTGCTTAAACATTGCTTACGACTATTTGATGTTTGCACACACATATGTTATCATGGAGTGATAAAAACTTTGGCTAAGCAATTGTATTTGCTTGTTTTTCATATCAGTGGCTGACTGATGAGATTTCTGGGAGATAATTGTTAAGTCAGTGTTTTCCAGTTAAAAGAGAGCTGGTATGTCTTGGACAGCAGCCTGACAGGGACATAGATGTTATAGGTTGGTATGTACCCTCATCACAATCAAAAGCAGTTAAGCCAAGAACCAAGCGCGCTTAGCACACTATGAATGGGTTCAGGAAGAGAGGGGTGGGGCTCCAGGATGGCAATTTCATGGTAGATTAAGAAAAAATTATCTCTGCTCTTGTTCCTCAGATCCTGAAATGTGTGGTCCTTACTGTCACCAGAGCTTGTCCCCCTTCTGCACTCCATGGCCAGCATCTCTAGAGAGAGAACCTGCCCACCTCCTTCCCCAGCAGGGACATTGTTGTCTCTCTCTCTCTCTCTCTCTCTTGCTCTCTCTCTCTTCCCCTCTCTCTCACACAGGATGGGAGTAGGCATTTGAAAGACATGGTTGACCTAGCATGTAAGAGATGAGAAAGAGAAGAAATAGGGGAGGTATGAGAAGGGAGACATGGAGAGAAGGAAAAGAGGAAAGCTGAGTAGGTCAGGAGAGATGTGTTGAGGTTATTTGGAGGTCGTAAACTGCAAAGAAATTCCAAGTAATAATGACAAAGTGGTGAGATCTTTATAATATTTTTAAGAGTTTAACATATGCTCACTACATATTAGGAATTTCCTACATGCTATATGCCCTTATAATTCTATTTAGTTTTATAGATGATAAAAATGAGGCATCAGGGGGGTTTTAGACATAGTATGTCAGACTTTACTCTAAATAAACCCTCTTATTCACAAAGCTAAACCCTCATGTCAGATCCCACTGAGAGAGAATAATAATGCAATGTGTTCAGAGCCTACAACATCCCAAGTACTTTTATTTCACCTTTAAAAAATTTTTATTGTGGTAAGTACACTTAACATGAGAGCTTCCCTCTTACGATCTGAAGTATACAACACACTGTTGTTGACTGTGGGAACAATATTGTATAGCAGGTGTCTCAAGCCTTTTCATTTTGCTTCTCTGAAACTTTATATCCATTGATTAGTAATTCCCCATTTCTTCCCCCCCCCCCAGTCCCTGGCAAATACCATCACACTGTTTGATATTATGAATTTGACTCTTTTAGATCTCTCATATTAATGAAAGCATGCAGTATTTATCATTCTTTGACTGGCTTATATCATTTAGCATAAGGTTTTCAGAGTTCATTTATGTTGTCATGTATAGCAGAATTTTGTATTTTAAAAGACTGAATAATGGCTCACTGTGTGTATATATACACCATATTTTCCTTATTCATTCATCTGTCAATGGACATTTAGATTGCTTCCCCATCTTGGCTATTGTGAATAATGCTGCAACTTACGTTGTTTCTGTGATCATGTTTCTGAGATCCTGATTTCAATGCTTTGGGATAAATACCCAGAAATGGGATTGCTGGATTATATGGTAGTTCTAGTTATAATTTTTTATTTAAGAAATCCCATATGGTTTTCTATAATGTCTGTACCATTTTGCATTTCCATAATAGTTGTACAGGGATCCAATTTCTTCACCTATACATTTGTCCTCACCAAAATATTTCATCTTAAATAATTTGTTTTTATTCTTTCTAATCAACAACATGTATATGACTAAGGTTGGTTGTCTGCGCCCATTAGTGCCTTCTGCTTGTTATTGGCTGTGACCTTATCATTTGGGGCTCCAGCCAAGGATGGCCTGGAGCTGGGCTGGTGAGCATAGAGCCATCCTAGGCCACATGGACCCTCTGGCCACCCTGGTTTGGACTCACTCTTTCTCTCCACTATGGCTTATTTGGAACTGAGCCAGCTCCCAAGGGTAAAGATAGGTCACTACACAGATGACATGTGCTTTGAGCTGCTGACCCTGATTTGTGTATACTGGCATCGAGAAAGGATTTTTGTGGCTTCTTTTTACTCTGGGTTAATATTTAAGCAAAGATTAGACTTGCTGTAGTCCTCTGACTGACACATGAAAGGTTGAGTATGCATCATTGTATCCTACAAAACCAATGGCTATAGAAGTTGATTATACCATAAATAAGTGATCAACTTGAGCCTTAGCACTTGATTGATTAAAATGACTAAATATTTTGTATATGTCATTTTCAGGGTCATCACAAGTATCTGAGTATCTATGACTTGCAAGTATTAAGCTAGGTGGTTTTGAGGTATGATGTCAAAGTCTAAAAAATGACAAAAATTACTGGTATCAGGTTGTCAAATACTATACTGAAAACCAGTCCTAGAACCCCAGACAGAGGCAATTAGAAAAAGGAGTTGCAAATGGACACATATCTAGTGAGAGAGACAGGCACTTCCCAGTACAGGTAGAATGATGTTTTCATACGTCTATTCAAGTGATCACATGTATATAGTTACAAATCGCATATAGTGATAATGGTGATTTGTGTATAGTCTGTCTTAGTTGGCCAATTAAATTAGAACATGCTAGTTTAAGGAGATGTGTGGAGGTATCTCTATGGTAGGGCTTTTCTGAGCTTTTTAGATGCTAACATCGAAGCTCCCCGAAGAGATGAATTTTCTGATTTCCTGCATGTTGCACCTTGAAAACATTTTCACATGCAATGTCTTCTGGGGCTGGCTTTTGAAAAATCTGGGAACAATGGTTTAATGTTTTCCAGGTCATCTGCTTTTCATTTCATGTTCTCTTTTCCTGTAGGTCTGACAAAGAGAATCTAGGCACGCTGTAGGGGGAAGGTGACCAAAGAGGAGCCCAAGACCTGGGCTCACTATTCAAGGTTATTTTGGTATCCCCTTCTGTAAAAATAAATCCACTCCTGTTCTCAACAGAATGAGTCTACTTGAGGCTCATTGACCCATAGACTGTATTGGCCAAAGGATTTCAGGTTTCCTAAACCAGGAACAAATCCAGCCATAAACACTTTCGGTCCATTCCCAATAGGCATGCCCC
Source organism: Saccopteryx leptura (assembly GCF_036850995.1). Taxonomy (NCBI): domain Eukaryota; kingdom Metazoa; phylum Chordata; class Mammalia; order Chiroptera; family Emballonuridae; genus Saccopteryx; species Saccopteryx leptura. Next base: position 354,751,820 of record NC_089505.1, read on the forward strand.
TTTTATTGTCTCCAAATACTCCACTCTGAGCCATTATCTTGTGGGCACATTTTGCATTTTATCCAGAGCAACCCAAAGAAGTGGAGATCAGTGCTAGGAAGGTCCGAAAGGGACACGTCCGCTCGGGTCTCCTATTTTACAGATGAAGAATTGAAGCTTTCTTTGAAGGTTGACTTTCTTTTGGGTCAGAGTCCTAGGTAGTGTGAGGGACATTAGAGAATTAAAGTCACCTGATTCAGAGTCATACCCCTTCCTGCAGTGGCATACAGAGGTCCCAGGAGCACTCTGAAGTGTGAGTCCCTTGACAGGAGGCTAACCCATGGGAAATGCCCAGGGAAAAGTCCCCAGTTTCACCCAGATCCTCTTACTCTTCTCACACGTAATCATGCTCAACTTAAATATAGCTGCTCTCACCTCTTGGGGGAAAAGAGGCAACACAGCAGTGAGGGTTTAAAAACTCCATTGGTCTGTTAGGGATTTACCTAACTCTGTCCCAGAACTGCAATCCCCCCCCCCAAAAAAAATAAAACCTGTTAACAGATCCTAGATGCTATTATATCAAGGGTCTCGGGAAGTGATTGTGTTTAGCACTGGAGGGTTTCAGAATAAGATCTAGGGAAAGAGCATGGTGTCTCTAAACCTCATGCTATTTAACTGTGGCCACCGGGGCACCCACAGAAGGAGCTTTTCAATTGGTCTATTTATACTTTCTTTACTTAGTATTGATTCTAAATAAGGATAAAACCCGTCCTTGATGGGAAGCCTCTGAGTAAGAACAGATGAATTAAAGTTTGTTTTATCTTCCCACTTTCCTTTCACTGTAGCCAAAAAAAGCCTTCCCCTTAGAGGCAGGAACTGCTGCTCTCAGAGCCACTAAATGATGAACAACAGGAGTGTTGGACTCTTGGGTCTATCCGGAGCTTCCTACACCTCTGGCCTGTAAAACCGGGGGAGATAGACCATCTCAAAGGTCCCCAGTTCTGCACACGTCCCCTGCCCCCTGCTGCATACTGGTGCCCAGGCCCATCATGGTCTAGACCCTGTACGCTTCTTAAAGCACCTGCTTTGGCCACCAATAAAGCAAGCTTTCCTTCTCTCTCTTTTAGGTCTTGTAGCAGGTTGAATTCCCATAAATATTTCTCCTTGGTTCTTTGTAGAGTTGGGAATAATCTGTGGATCATTTGCCTGATGGCAGAAAATAAACAGAGAGTGAATGACCAAGGTATGATTCTTTCAATATCAGCTACTCCTTGTGTGTGTGTACACGCATCCTTAAATCTGACCTGCTCAAACAGGAATTGAGATGGTTCATCAAAACTAAAAGGTAGGGCCTGACCTGTGGTGGCGCAGTGGATAAAGCGTCGACCTGGAAATGCTGAGATTGCCGGTTCGAAACCCTGGGCTTGCCTGGTCAAGGCACATATGGGAGTTGATGCTTCCAGCTCCTCCCCCCTTCTCTCTCTCTCTCTCTCTCTCTCTGTCTCTCCCTCTCCTCTCTAAAATGAACAAATAAAAAAAATTAAAAAAAAAAAAAACTAAAAGGTAGGGCTCAAGTTCATCTTTGCTTTGGGTATACAACAAGCTTTGTGAATTAGGAAGATTGTATCTATACTTTTCTGAACAGTGTTTTCCGAAGCTTTGGCAGTTCCACCTCCATCTAGACCCAATTTTTCCCTATTTTTCAACCTGTTTTCTATGTTCTAGGTTACAGCTGCTCTCCCTGGAGGTTGATACTTCTGGGTCTTTGATGATATGTTTTTACTTCCTGTAGTTTCCTTCTTCTTCCTCCTCTTTCTCCTCCTCTGTAATCCCACCTACCTGGTTCATTTTAAATGCCCTCAAGAAAGTCTTCCCTCACCTCTGACTGTCCAAGTTCCTTGTTGCCTCCCTGGGTTCCATAATCATTTACTCATAACATCAACAGGGCACTTGTCTCATTCTGCCTGGCATTCTGGTGAGATGTTGAAAGAGGAATAGGAAGAGAATAGGCCAAGAATAGACTTGGGAAATATAGCAGTGGGTTAAGCAATGGAAAAGCCTATCTGAAAAATGTCGAGCAAGTTACCTACCCTGTCTTTTTTAATCTCTGTATTCTTCTCTCTAAAATGGACATAATAATCACTTTGCTGGTTTTTGTCAGCATAAAATGAGCAAATATAGGTAAAGAGCTGCACACAATGCCTGTTTTGTGTTGAATAATAAGTATAAGATGTTATTACCAGTAAAAATAATACAGGAATTTTATCTTTTCCACATCTCTCCGTGTTTTCACAGTGTCTGGAAAACTGTATCTGTTTCAAAAATGTTTATTGAATAAGCAAATAACTCTCTTGACATATTTTAAATTCCTATTTTCCCTAGTCATTGCCGTGATTTTTAATATTACATTACTAAATGAATAAAAGATAGAATTGTGTAATATGGTAAGCAGAGGGATGGTGATATAATGGTACCATTGTCCAGACTAATTTATTCACCAAAGTAGCAGCTCCACGGGGCAACACTTGGGATTTATTGATTAAATCGTATCGAATGTGAGAATTTTCCATGCACTGGGCTCTGTACTTGGAGGACAGCAATGGTCAGCAAGAGCAGTTGCTAAGGATTGAGCACTCGTGCGCGCCTGGGCCTGGACATGGAGTTTTAGATGGATACTTTAATCGACTAGGGTAACTGTTAGAGTGGAATGCCCGCTCCACACCCGGGAACTCCGAGGTGATCAGATGCCCGTAGGAGGTGCCACCTGAAAAGTGATTGATTTGCTTGGCTTTCTGCCTCTTCCCTCAAGCTGCTTCCTCGGGGAGACTTGGGTTTTTCTTGACCAGCTATTGGGTTTTCCCCAGTCTCTTGCAGAGCAACTGTGATTCATCTCGCTGGACGTTTGAACTGAGAGGGAAAGTACCAGACTCGGGTCGTGTTTACTCGCTGGCCGGCTGCAGGGGTTACATGTGCTCCTCCAAAGAAATCAAACACTTGATTGTATTTGGAACAACGCTGCTCCTGGCCTCTGAGGAGGAACTAGATAACCCTTCTGCTATTTCTAGTTTCTCTGAAACAGTTCTTCACACAGTGCCTTCTGTATGAACGTAGATTCCCTCGAGGGTAGTTCTGGAGAAACCAGAGAGAAGGTGGAATGAGTACAGCAGCCGCCGCCTGGCTGGACTCGTCCAACCCCTCCATACACACGGACATTTCTCAGAGCCACTTATAACAGCCAGCAGGACCCCAAGGAGAAAGGACGGTCAATTAGGTGTCTTCCCCTCCCCTGCCTGATGCAGAACGAGACATGGTCTCGTTGAAGTGATCCGTATTAGGTTCTTTGCAGACAGGGTTTCCTTGGGTTAGGTTTCTTGATTTTCTGTTACCTTGATTATTAGTACTTTGTTTAGGGGCTGATTGCCTGACTAATTAATGCATTCACACCAGATTGCCACATGGCAGACATAGATAGAGACAGAGAGAAAGAGAGAGAAATGGTCCTGATACAGAGAGATAGGAGGAAGAAGCCCAAAGCCCGGGTGGAGACAAGCTAAGACATTCTGAACAGCATTGATACCCAAAGGCAGTAGCACCTTCCACAGTGGAAAATCCAGGGGGTTGGGAAATACCAGGGCAGATCCCCCTTTCCCTCAGGCTGGGCCAGTTGTTCTGCTTACACGTATCACTGGCATTCACTCATTCAGCTTTTTACTTAGCCTTAACTCTTCTCCAGATACAGTCCCAGGCAAATCACCCAAAGAAATACAAACAAGAACACTGTTTTCTCCTTCAAGTTCACAGTGCACCAAGGGCATGGGTCTGCACAGTTCAGTCTGCAGAGGACCTGCTTTTAGAAGAAAGGTGTGTACACAGTGGCAGAGAGCCATGGACCTTTGGTCCTTTTTATCTGGGTCCTGAGAAAATGAGATAGAAGATGCAGGGGCAGGGATGGCTGGGTCTCCCGGCGGAACTTCTCCAGTTCACCTGCCTGTTGATGGCAAGGTCTTCACTGTGGTACTTGACCGTGGCCGGAGGAAACCTGGAATCAATACTGTGGCATTGTGGGAATTTGTGTAAGCTGTCTCGCTGAGTAGGTCTGGCCAAGGCAGGGATGTGCAGGTAAATAATGTGAATGCTAGGAGTAAAAGCTGAGGTTTTTTTTTTTTTGGGGGGGGGGGGGTGTTTGGTACTTTTAATGTATCAGACACCGCTAGGCTATTTAATAATCTTGGCAACCTGGTAAATACTTTTATTATTCCCATTTTACAGACAAAGAAACTGACACTGAGGGAGCTTCAGTCTATGCTGAAGGACATGTAAATTAAGAGGCAGAGCTGAGATTTCCTTCAGTAGTAGTCCACCTTCACACTAATCCCTCATCACTATGTTCCTGGATACCCAGTCTTCCTAACGCAAAGGACTTCCCCTTGGCAGGTAGCTCTAAGAGCACAGCATGCTGGGGACCAGAAGGACCTGCAGGGGTGCTAATGGTTAGAAAGAGAAGCTCACCGGGCTGTCCTGGGATGATGGTGTTCCTTCGGTGTGGGGAGAAAGGGGAAGTCACATGAGACGGATTTAAAGTAGTGGTCAGGAGCAGGTGTGTGGTTAGAAGGCCTAGGCATGGTGTATTCCCCGTGATCCAAGGGACTGAGTTTTGTAGCCTACTGATGAATTCACCTGGAAGAGGGGACGTGGTGATCTCTTGCTGTCTGCTCCACCAGACAGGCATCGCTGGCATTGTTTCAGTGTTTAAATCCAACCTCGGGATCAATCGAACAGGAAAACAGTAGTCATGTTTTGTTCAATGGATAAGTTTAAACCAAGACTTTTGTTTCGTCTGTGGGAAGCGATCATAAAACGGAACTAGCTTTCCAAACACAAGTTGCACTGTATAATTAGGTAGATAAACACGGCTGTAGAAGTCACAACTGCAGGGCCCTTTAACAAACAGCAGAGAAGAGAATATTATAGTCATTTATTGGTGAGGATGTAATTCTGTCCCTGGCCAAAAGAACAATCTTCCCTTGATGATAGCTTTACCCTCAGGCTTTAGCAAATATGTGACTTTGTGTTCTACCCTGAAAAAGTGTGTTTTCAGTTGCAGAGAGTCAGTGTTCATTTTGGCTTTTGACATCAGCACTAGAAGGCACTGACACCAAAGCTTATTCATTTACGTCTTCTAGAGCAGTGGTCCCCAACCTTTTTTAGGCCATGCACCAGTTTAATGTCAGAAAATATTTTCACAGACCAGCCTTTAGGGTGGGATGGATAAATGTATCACGTGACTGAGACAAGCGTCAAGAGTGAGTCTTAGACGAATGCAACAGAGGGAATCTAGTCATTTTTAAAAAATAAAACATCATTCAGACTTAAATATAAATAAAACGGAAATAATATGTTATTTATTCTTTCTCTGCGGACTGATACCAAATTACCAAATGGCCCACGGACCGGTACCGGTCCACGGCCCAGGGGTTGGGGACCACTGTTCTAAAGGACTGTCTTGATTTTAAATGGAAAAGCAGCACAGATTAGGATACAAAATAGAAGCCTGACTATGAATGTTCAGTACATGGGGTTTGGATCTTCCTTTGACTGAGGGAGCGTCTGAAAAAACGGGGCCCCTTTCCATACACCTCCGCCAGCCTAGTGGAAGAGCATCCGCTCAAGCGAGCTTTCTCCCGGGTACTTTTGCCTCCCTGAGCCCTCAAGTCGCCCTGTCCACCGTTTTGTGTGTCTTAGGTACTGGGCATGTCCTATACAGGTAACTATGACAAGAATGCTGCTGTAACGCCCTTGCAAAAGTATCTTTAAGTATTAGTGAGTAGTCCTGGAGGAGAGAAGCTGAAAAGTGAGGCTGTGAGGCCAAAGGACAAAGCACTGGAGTTTGATAAGCGTTAGGAAATTACACCGCCCCACGGCTCTGTCCTCTCCCCCTACACAGAGTGCACGAAAGTGTCCATTTTCCTGCACTGGCACTTTTACCAACAGCACGTATTATCTTTTGAATTTGTGTAAAAACTTGGGTGAAAAATGGCATTTTAATGTTGTTTTAATTATTCTGAATTTCTTAATTATGAAAGGTTGAATATCTTTTAATGTTTATTGGTGATTTACTCTCTTTTTTTTTTTTTGGAACTGTCTGTTCAAATCTTTGTGCAATTTCCTAGTGGTTTATTATATTATTCTTAAAAATCTGTAACACCTTTTAATATTTATTATTATTATTATTATTATTATTATTTTTTTAAGTAAGAGGAGGAGGGATAGTGAGACAGACTCCTGCATGTGCCCTGATCGGGACCCACCCTACAATCCCATCTAGGGCTGATGCTCAAGTACTGAGCTGTTTTTAGCACCTGAGGCTGACATGCTTAGACCAATTGAGCTATACTCAGGACCCAGGGCCATGCTTGAACCAATTGAGCCATTGGTAGTGGTAGAGGAAGAGGGAGAGAAGATAGAGAGGGAAGGAAGGGAGAGAAGCAGATGTTCACTTTTCCTGTGTGCCCTGACTGGGAGTTGAATCTGGGATATGTGCATGCCAGTCTAATGCTCTTTCCTCTGAGCCACTGGCCAGGGCCTCAGTATTGATTTTGTTGTTGTTGTTGTTGTATTTTTCTGAAGCTGGAAATGGGAGGCAGTCAGACAGACTCCCGCATGCGCCCGACTGGGATCCACCCTGCACGCACACCAGGGGGCGATGCTCTGCCCATCCAGGGTCGTCGCTTCTGTTGCAACCAGAGCCACTCTAGCGCCTGAGGCAGAGGCCATGGAGCCATCCCCAGAGCCCGGGCCATCCTTGCTCCAATGGAGCCTTGGCTGCAGGAGGGGAAGAGAGAGACAGAAAGGAAGGAGAGGGGGAGGGGTGGAGAAGCAGATGGGTGCCTCTCCTGTGTGCCCTGGCTGGGAATCGAACCCGGGACTTCTGCACGCCAGGCCGATGCTCTACCACTGAGCCATCCAGCCAGGGCCCTCAATATTGATTTTTAAAATAAATATTTTCTCCCATTCTTTCTTGTTTTCTGAAGATTTTAATGATACCTATTGAAGTATCTGAATTGAACAACTTAGGTAGTAAAACCTACTATTCTTTGTGTTTATGTCCTCTGAGTTTTGTGTGTTGCTTAGAAAGACTTCCTCATCTGTATAGGAAATATTTGTGTAACCAATAGTTTTTTCTAGTACTTTATGTTCATGATTCAAATCATTTATTAATAGTCTTATTAGCTTCTGTTTTCTTCTAATAGTTTTAATGCTTTCTTTATACATTTGAGTCTTTCATTTATGTATATAGTGAAATAGCAGCATATGTTTTGCCAGGTAGAAATCTAATTTTTCCAACTGCATTTTGAGTAGCACATAATTTTACCTCCAAGTTGAAATGTCACCTTTATCACATCATATATTCTTACATATGTTCATTTTGAAACTTTTATATTCTGTTTCAATTTATCAGTCTATTCACAATCACTCCAATGTTTTAACAACTATAACTTTATATTTTGATTTGGTACTTTTTTTGATACAGAATTTAAAACTTGGGACTAGATTTATTACATTAGATTCATATTTTCAACAAAGACCAATTTTATTGGGGTTTATAGCTTTTATCCAAGACTATGCAAATGTGACTCCAGGAATGCCACCAATTCAGTTCACCCAGGAATATTATAGGTAAAATTCAATAAAAGTCCTATAAATATCACTGGGGAACAAAATTTTTGTCACATCCACAAAAAATCTTGTTCTTACCAAATTCAAGTGTGTTGATCTCAAATCTGACATTAGTTTTTCTCTGTAAGCTACAGTTTTTTTGCAATTCAAGATTTTAGGTTTTCATCTTATTGTAAAATTTTCAACATTTAGTTTAACATAATGAAGTAGAATGTCTTCTTGGGTATCATCTTTGTGAAAATATAATAATTTATGTAATGCAGTAAATACACTAATATACTAAAAGATATGATTGCATCAGAATTTGTCTACAATTTCAAAATAGAACATATTAAAACACTTATTTAAATCATAAAATTTGTGCAAAACTTATTTAAGTTCTACTCAGGCAAAAATTTGCGTTTGTAGCTCTTGCGTTTGTGTACTTGTTGAGGACAATCTCGTTTGATGCTCCAGCAGTAAGTAGTCTGCTCATCACTAACAGCTCCAAGATTTTCAGGAAACTTATCAAGGTGACTGTTCAAGATGTGAATCTTAACGCTCATGTTACATCCAATGTTGTGGAAAGCCAACAGCATCCTTTGAACCAGAAGTTCATAGTTTTCTGCTTTTTTTGTTGCCATGGAAGTCCTTTGTAACTGCCACAAAAGACTGCCATGCTGCTTTCTCCTCCTTATTCATCTTCCTGGAAAATTCTCTGTCACATATGAGGGTTTGAATTTGAGGTCCATTGAATATACCTGCTTTTATCTTCTCAAAAGACAAGGCAGGAAAAGCAGAAATAATATGTTGAAAGCATTCACTTTCTGTATTCAAAGCCTGAACAAACTGCTTCATTAAGCCAAGTTTGATGTGAAGTGGGGGAAAAATGATCCTGTCTCGATTAACTACAGGTTCATTCACAATATTCTGCATCCCTACTTCCAGAGCTCCATGTTTTGGCCACTCCTTCTGTGTCCAGTGTTTCTCCCGAACTCGACTGTCCCACAAACACAGAAAGCAAGGATTCTTCGTGAAACCTCTCTGTTGTCCTAGCAGGAAATTTACCATTTTAAGATCCACACAAATGATTCAGTTATGCTCCTCATACTTCAGAAAATTGAGGACAATTTTTATGTCATTCTTACTAAGTCATTCAATTCGGGTTGGCTACACTGCTGATGGGTTAATGACTGCTTGGCATCAGAAGAAGACCTTTCAGATTCTACAACCATTTCCTCATGCATCTTATCAAATACACTTGATTACCATGTTCACTTTCTTCATCCTTAGAAGAAATAAACCCATTGAAAACTGGAACCAGGAGTGTCTCAGAGTGTGGGATAGGTCGTATTGCTGAAGGAATATTAGAATATGCAATCATATGCTGTTTTTTCTTACTGATGCCCTTTGTACAGATCAGACAGAAATAACAGTCACTGCTGTGGTCCTTAGGTCATGCCAAACCATGGGAATACCAAAAGGCATTCCTTTGTGTTTTCCTTTTGTCCAGTCATGAAGCATTTCCTCACAATTATGACACACAATATGAGGAGCCCAATTCTTTTTTTTTTTTTTTTTTGTATTTTTCTGAAGCTGGAAACGGGGAGAGACAGTCAGACAGACTCCTGCATGCGCCTGACAGGGATCCACCCGGCACGCCCACCAAGGGCGAGGCTCTGCCCACCAGAGGGCGAGGCTCTGCCCCTCTGGGGCATCGCTCTGCCGCGACCAGAGCCACTCTAGCGCCTGGGGCAGAGGCCAAGGAGCCATCCCCAGCGCCCGGGCCATCTTTGCTCCAATGGAGCCTTGGCTGCGGGAGGTGAAGAGAGAGACAGGGAGGAAGGAGGGGGGGTGGAGAAGCAAATGAGCGCTTCTCCTATGTGCCCTGGCCGGGAATCGAACCCAGGTCCCCTGCATGCCAGGCTGACGCTCTACCGCTGAGCCAACCGGCCAGGGCTAGGAGCCCAATTCTTGTCTTGATCACCAAGGGGAACTTGAAAATAGGCAATATATGCACGTGTCACAAATGATGAAGTATTGAATCTTTGACGTTGAAGTGTGTAACACCCACATATATAACAGAAGGTGTCGGGACTATTCTTACATTTACACCTACTCAAAAAAGCCATGATTCAATCTTAAAACAAAATAAGAGGGTGTTTCTATCAGATAATAATTTTTTACATTTAAAAACAACTACAATTATGTAGAAGTGATGTTTGTAAAACATTAATTGCCTTGTGCTTATGTTCAATCCAAGAGTCGTTGCCCTTTGACTCCAATTTAAAAACCAATGCATGCCATTAACTATAAAAAAAAATTAAAATTGCATAAAAACTAGAGCATGCACCAAAAAATGGATTTCCGATTTGGAATAAGCGATGTAGAAATATATGGAAACAGTTCTAAAACCTCATGCAACAGAAAATGAAAAAGAAATTGTTCCCTAGTGTATGTTACTTGACATTATACACACCAAATTATTAGATAAATTAACAAACTTTTAACTTTTTTTTTCTTCCTTCCTTCCTTCCTTCCTTCCTTCCTTCCTTCCTTCCTTCCTTCCTTCCTTCCATTAATGCCTTAATTTATTTTCAGAAGATTGAAGAAAATAGGTACTATCCTGCACTGTGTAGTTTTTACTTATTGTGATTTACTATCTTACAAACTGCAAGCAATCTAAACGTTTAAACAGCTCGGATAAATAGGTTTTTTTTTTCGTTTATCAATATATCATTATGTTACACAACACTTCAAAAATATAAGAAATTATTTATAGTATGGAATGGTAAGAAAGGCTTAAGTTATATTACTGAACAGAGCTGAATTAATCTATAGAACAGCATATATAATATGATCCATTTTGTTTGAAATAACTTGCTTATTAAACATATACAGATATACCTAAAGAAATATGAAAACCACTGAATATTAGAGTTGGAAAGTATAAAATTATAATTCCACCTTACACATATTTATATAATCAAATATTTAGCATATATAAGTTTTATAATAAAAAATATTTTTATTTTGGAAAATGCAATTTTTTTATTATTTATTAATGATCTTACTGTCTACAAAAATCTTTTCTTATTATCATAGATTATTGAGAGTTGCCTATGACTCAGAAATCAGGTTTTCTTCTGTTGAAACACTATCTGTAGATGCAATTCAGAAGTATTAGCATTATCACAATTCCTTAAACTATTACTAAGAGCCAGCCATGGAGCGAAGTATATAAGCTGCTCTATTTAATCCATGGAACATTCCTTTGGGATAGATATAATTCCCATATTACAGATAAGCAAAACTGAATTTTGGAGAGATGAGATTGGTTGCCAAAGTCCTTCAGTCAATCAGCAGAGTAAAAAAAATCAAACTTTAATCTTTGATTGCAACCCGTGACTTCCCCCTTTATCTCCATATGGAAATTAATAAACATAAACTAGAGAGTCTTTTCAGATATCAAGGCCACAACTTTCTGCTATTTCTTGTATGGATGCCCTTAACAGAGCTGCCAAACCATCAGAATGGGCAAAGCGCATTCTAAAGACACCCTGGAAAACCACTATTAGTTTAGGTCTGTAGTCTTCAGATGTGTTCTCTAGGTGAAAAGAGTTAAAGCATCCTCTTTCTTTAAGGACTCTATTAATTTGCTAGTGCTGCGATAGTAAAGTACCCCAAACTTGGTGGCTTACACAACAGAAATATGTTTTCTTCCATAATTCTGTAGGCTAGAACTTCAAGATCAAGGTGTTGGTTTCTGAGAACTGTGAAAAACAGTTCCATGCCCCTTTCCTAACTTTCCTTCGTTTGCTAACAATCTTCAGGGTTCTTGGCTTATATAAGCATCACCCCTGTGTCTACCTTCCTCTTCCCTCCCCTGTGCTACTCTCCCTGTGCCTATGTCTAAACTTCTCCTTTTTATGAGGACACCAATCCAATTGGACTAGGGCCCTACCCTACTCCAGTAAGACCTTATATTAACTAATTACTGTATTTCCCCATGTATAAGATGCACCCTTTTTTGAAAAACTTGGGGTCTAAAAACTGGGTGCATCTGATACAGTGGTTGTAGATTTTTTTACTTGCATTTCCCGCTTTTTCATACTTGTTTTTGTGCTCATTGTTGAAGATAGTGATTCGTCTTCAGATATAGATGAGGACAAGCTAATGGATGAGAGTTTTGACAGTGATGAGGAGTTGTATGAATTGTATGATGAATAAAACTTGAGTTCAATAACTTTATGGAATACATTTTATTTTTCAAATTTCTGGCCCCAAGATTAAAGTGTGTCTTGTACATGGGAGCGTCTTTATATAAGGTACATGGGGAAATACGGTATATCTACAATGACCCTACTTCCAAATCAGGTTACATTCTGAGATATGGAAGTAGGGTTTCAACATCTGACTTTGTGGGGCACAAGCCTATAACAAGGGTGCCACTTTCTTCTCCTGGGGCCGAGGAACCTGCTGCAGAACCCTGTCTTCACACTCATAAACCAGATATCCCTTTGCCTCCCACTGTCTGTGGGCAGGAACAACACCTCAGTTCTTTGGAAAGTCATTTAATCTTCTGTTTTCACCCCTCTTTACACACTTTGAGAAAGGTATTTGGTGAGAGCTTCTTATTCCTACTGGTCTTCTCTTCGGCCACCTGATACAGCTTTGCACGGCTGCTTGGAAGGTGCTGTATATTTTAGATTAGTTTGCCCAGGCCTTGGGAGCAAAATAACTTCATTTTTCAATCCATCCTGTTTACATTTTGGGGGAAATGGAGACTTCTATATGAAAAGCATTATACTTACTGTAGCTTCATACATTTCTGTGGCAGGATCCTCATCTCAGAAACTTACAGTGTCAAACCTGTACACTTTTTTGTCCCTTCTAGAGTAAGATAGAAAAGAATTAGAAGCTTTGTACTGGAATTAGCACTAGTCAGTAATTTCTTGTCCCTTAACAAAAAACCCATGAATTTTGGATCAGGTTTTGTGCTTACAGGGAGCTGTGGTGTATATAACAAGACTCGGGATGGCAGGCATTGCTAGTGTCCTGCACATTCTTTCCCTTTCCCATGAATTCAACCTGATTTTTATTTCAGAAGCATTACTCTCTAGTTTCCTCTACAGAGTTCCTTAGAGCAAAGCCCTGCCTGGACCTATGACCTGTTTCTGGTCAATGACATACCAGCAGAAGTCTAACCCTTTTGTCTTATACTGGGGCATTATCACTGCCATGATTGTAAGGTGGGTGGTCTACCTTCATATGTGTTGTAGACAGAAAGATGAGGGAAACATGCAGTTAGGAAAATGAGAAAGACTCTTGGTATTTGAGGGTTTTTATGAGCAGCTCCTTCAGTCCTGCTCTACCCTCCTTTAAACTGTATTACATGAGAGAAAAGTGAACTCTTATTTGGCTAACGTGCTGTAACTGGGTTTTCACACATGTAGTTGAGTTCAATCCTGACCGATGCTTCATCCACCTCTGGCTTCTCTGTGAAGGGGAGCAGTTGTGCCACCGACCTGAAAACATTCTGGCATTTCCAGGAGTGGTTCCTGTCAATGTGATCTCACTAGAAGGGGACCTACTGCTATGGCCCCCAACTGAAAGCAGTGGCAACAGCCCCTCAGGAATCCCGGGTCTCAGCAGCAGCTCTGGGAAGCAGTGGTGGATCTTTGACTTCATTAATGCCCTAGTGTCTCCCACGTGTCTAGCAAGTCCAGGCAGATGCTGAGTCTAACATGAGAAGGTCAGCTCAGGGTGCTTTTCTAAGAACTCTTGAACGTCATGTTCCTGTTGAGTTCTCTACTGTATTAGTTGGATAGCACATGGGTCTTTCAAAGAAAAACTCTCTTAGGAAACTCCCTGAAAGCTCTCAGAACTGGTCCAAGAAAAAAAAATAACTGTGTAATCCCACGTGGGGTCATAATTCTATCGTTTATCTAGTCTATTTTGCATTTTCCTGAAGCCAACATGTATGTCACCTAGCCCATGTAGATGGGAACTCTGATAGCCCTTAGCTGTATGCGACTTTTCTGGAGTATTGAGAATTCAGTAAGTAAGAGATCTAGCAAGAGGCCATGTTCTTCTTTATAGATTTCCCTGAAGACATAAAAACATGGTTGCCAGGTGCTGGGGGAAGGAGAAAGTGGGTGTGGCTACTATGGTCCCGAGAGAGCAGAATCTCTTTTTTGGGGGGTGATGAAAATGTTCTGAAATTAGATAGTGCTGATGGTTGCATAAATCTGAACTCTGCGAATGTACTAAAAAGTCACTGACTTGTTTACTCTAATAGAGTGTATTAAATTGTATGTAAACTATATTACAATAAAGCCATTATTTAAAAAACAAAATCAGGGTTCCATATCCACTGAATGAAAACTTTATAATATGACATGGGTTTTTTAGAAGATCATGACTCAAATATCAGATTAAGAACCACCACCATGTCATACCATGCTACTCCTGAACGACAGGGCTTACATACTTACACATACATACATGTGTACACACACACACACACACACATACACATATGCCTATAAAATATACTGACTATTATAATAGGGTTTTAGGTTTCTCTGCTTTCTTGTTTGACTTCATCCTGTATGTATCCTCAAGTCCTACAAATATAATGTTGCAGAACATAGTCTAGGAATCACTGAATGTGGCCATGAGAATTGACAGTGCTTTCTGGCCATTCAACTTCTTAGTCCGCTGAGCTTGAGAAGGTACTTAACATTATCAGTTAAAAAAAAAATTTTTTTTTTTTTTTTTGTATTTTTCTGAAGCTGGAAACAGGGAGAGACAGTCAGACAGACTCCTGCATGCGCCCGACCGGGATCCACCCGGCACACCCACCAGGGGCGATGCTCTGCCCACCAGGGGGCAATGCTCTGCCCCTCGGGGGCGTCGCTCTGCCGCGACCAGAGCCACTCTAGTGCCTGGGGCAGAGGCCAAGGAGCCATCCCCAGCGCCCGGGCCATCTTTTGCTCCAATGGAGCCTTGGCTGCGGGAGGGGAAGAGAGAGACAGAGAGGAAGGAGGGGGGGGTGGAGAAGCAAATGGGCACTTCTCCTATGTGCCCTGGCCGGGAATCAAACCTGGGTCCCCCACACGCCAGGCTGATGCTCTACCGCTGAGCCAACCGGCCAGGGCCAAAGAAATTTTTTTTAATGAAGGAAATGCCCAAACGGAAAGGTTTTTTTTATCACTGTCATGCGCTTTTTATATTATGGGACATTCAGAGAAATTAAAATAACCTTGCAAAATTGACTTTTAAACGATGTTTATTCATGTTTGAATTACACATACTTGCTGAACATGAATTTGATGATCCATAACTTTTTCTAAAATAAACTATTTCTGTTTGTCAGGAGGAGAAACTTTAGACACACTCTCAATTAACCTTCTTCCAACCTAACTCCCCTCCCCAATCTAAGTAACTGTACAAGGTCTCTTGCCTTTTTTTTTTTCTCTTGCCTTTTTAATTAGAAAGACGAGGCTACAACCAAGTCTCTTTTTTAAAAAATTGCATTTGTTAGGGTGACATTAGTTATCACGATGATACAGGTTTCAGGTGCTCAATTCTATAACACATCTCTGTTCACCATATTGTGTGTTCACCCTCCCTCCCCCCAAGTTACAGTACCAAGTCTTGTGTCTTCTGGGCTTGTACCAGACGTCCATCTTTATTCAGATTACCCAAACCCAACATTGTTAAAACCCCATTTTATTCAACGCCAAAAAGGACTTCAGGATGATGGACATCCTCACGTAAAACCAGATCTTCAATTTGGAAGTTTATGGGAATAAAAAGGTCAAGAATGGAACTACATTTTAGTCATTCGTGGCTTAGAATTTAGTATTTTTGTGTTGACTTCTTTATATTAACTGAATTTCCATGACTCTGTCCCCTTGGATTGCAGTTGTAATTATGTAGCAGCTAACATCTTCTCTGGGCCCAGCACATGCCATAATTAGCTGTGTTCTCTCCACAGCATATGACTCAACCCCATGTGGTTCTTTTATATCAAAGGCAGGGTGGCCAGATTTTTTTAACCACAGTACGTGAGCATGTAGCGGCAGATGGCTGCACAACCCAGTGCGTTGGGTCCTTTTGAAGAGCAACCTCACCAAGAACAAGCAAACAAACAAACAAAACCAGACCCTGAGATTTATTTTTGCAAAAAGGAAAGAACTTTCTTGGGGATGTTTCCAAAAACTGCATCATTTGAAAAGAAAGGCATGTCTTTTTTTTTTTAAGAACTAAAATAGAAATAAATGACTTAGAACTTTGAGGTCAACCTTGATCAGGAAGGAAGGCACTTCTTGGTCTGTAATCAGAGGTCTACAGAGGTTTATTTGGTCAAGCTAGGGCATTCGGTATAATGTAATATAGAATGGTAGAAACACAGGAGTAGGGGTCAGGTGACCCAATTTCTTGTCTTCGCCACTAATTAGGTATCTGAAGCTTTCAGAGTTTTGGTGAATCCAACTCCTTCTATCTGAGGTCATTTATGCAAGATCCCTATTATAAGTGCAAGATCTGATTCTGTTAGACCCACTGGAAAAGAGAGCCTCTCAAGCTCCTCTCTGCACATACACATTAATCTACAGTTACTTGTGAAGAACCCTAGAGAAGGAAAAATCTCAGTAACTGCCCTGGTAAGCTTATTATGGGCTTAGTGAAACTCACCATCAGGGAATTCCTTATTATGTTAGTAATAACATGTAAGAACGAGGAATGTTTTATTCATCAGAATTCCATAGGGAAACACAGCTATATTTGTTGGGAAAACCACTTACGATGGAAGGCTGACCCTTGTGGGCCTATATATGAGCTTTACTGCTCTGTCCTACTTAAGATTTTCTTGCCATTCCTCTGGGGGCAGGGAGAAATAGAACAAGGGAAGAGTAGGGGTGAGGCTAACTAATGGTAGGGGCGCTACATGATAAGCAAAGTGACATCCCCTCATAACCCTCAAATATTGAATTTTCTCAAAAAGGCATAAATGCTGGACCTTTCTTAATGTATTGGTGTGATACTATTAAAACTATTTTGTATTTTGGAGCTAGTACTGGCCCTGAAGTCAGAAAGAATCTATAAATCCCAGCTCTGCCACTTTACAGTTCTCTGAGGTGGGCAAAATTATACTTAGTCACCCTGAGTCTCAGTTTGTTCATCTGTCAATTGGAATGATAAAACTCTCTGGTACTTCATAATGTTCTTGTAAGGGTCAAAATAAGATAAGTATGTATGTCAGGGGTCCCCAAACTTTTTACACAGGGGGCCAGTTCACTGTCCCTCAGACCGTTGGAGGGCCGGACTATAAAAAAACTATGAACAAATCCCTATGCACACTACACATATCTTATTTTAAAGTAAAAAAACAAAATGGGAATGAATACAATATTTAAAATAGAGAACAAGTAAATTTAAATCAACAAACTGACCAGTATTTCAATGGGAACTATGCTCCTCTCACTGACCACCAATGAAAGAGGTGCCCCTTCCGGGTGTGCGGCGGGGGCTGGATAAATGGCCTCAGGGGGCCGCATGCGGCCTGCGGGCCGTAGTTTGGGGACCCCTGATGTATGTAGACCACAGGAGGTGCTCAATCAATGGAGGCAATTGGTTATACTAGGAATCTAAAGCATGTCCATTAGGAAAAGCAACTCTTGCAAAAACATAACCATTCTCAAATTCCCACATTCTCTTTGACCCTTTCATTAGAAGGTGAAATATGGGTTGGCTTTCCTTGGTTTAATCCAGTTACAATTCCATAGATATATAATAGGGGTGTTCATAATTGAATTACAAACATGGCCAATGTAGAGAAGCCTAGCGAAGGCATTCACAACTGAAAATACTATCCCACCCCTGAGTCTAGATTTCGTATCCCTGCAGTTCATTTCCTGAGAAGCCTTCCAACGATGTGATTTGTGCCATAGCTTCAGGCTTTGTTATTATTTAAGGACCTCTTGGGCTTTTCAGCAGTTCTGACAGTTGCTGGCACAAATTAGGGGTGGGGACAGAATGTAGATAGGAGTTTCCCATTTCTGAGGGAGAAGATTCTTTGTACCAAGAAGGTGGATATATGGCTAGCTGGGATATAAGAGCTCTGCGAGGAAGTAGGGTCCGCAAGGAGAAGGTGCTGACAATCTAAAGAGTCATGATTGAATTTAATAAAAAGTTTCATGTACAATAAAGCCTCACATTCATCTTTGGGTTTTACATGGGATACTGGAAGGCAAAACACTTTAAACCAATTCTTTTAACTTGCATTTGCTCAAGATACCTGGTACGTGCCTTCAATGAAAAGAGTAAGAAAAAGTGACCAAGGAATAACAAGTAACTGCCATCATTTATTGAGCAATTATTATGTTCCTTCTAAATTATATGAAATAGTCTTAATTTTTATTGTTACAGATGAGGGTTGTGAGGTTTAGTGATATTAAATGATTTCCTGAGGTTTAAGAACTAAGAAGTTACTTCCAAGAAACCATTGATTGGTTCAACAATTTTTTCCATTCAAAAATATATATAACTAAGAATTGTTTAGCAATATAATTTGCCTCCTCCTTCTTCTTTTTTTCTTTTTGTCATTGGTTTCAAGAGACATTTTACCAGTTACTTATATTTAGGACTGCTTAAATATGGAAGAATCCAGTTTGAAAGACATGAAGATTACTTCATTTTTTCTATGCAACAGAATAGCTATCAAGACAGCTTCCGTAATACCTTTCTTTGATAAAAAAAAAAAAAAAAAATTAAATCTACAACCCATGCCACATGAAAACACAAGGACAATACTAATAAAATATATTCAGTCTCAGAATACTGGGAAGTCTCAAACAGATTCAAAAGGAAGATAACACCATCCAAAGTGCAATCTTATCCTTTCTAGAAATTTAGCCTCCTTCAGGGCGTGAAATCTTGTCTTTGTATACTTCAAAGCACTCATTACAGATTTAGCAAAGATATTCATGAATATCAAATGAATAGCATTTAAACATTTCAGACATCTCAAAAGTTCTTGTCTCCGTGCCTCTTTATGATTAAAGCGTTTTGTTACAAAATAAACAAAAATGAAACAGACCAAGAATAAACTCCCTTCAAAACAAATGATGTAGGACAGTTCATTAGGAAAAGTGACATTATAGTTATTTGGAATTTTACTGTATTAAAAAGGGCAACTCATATTATTGATGGATGACCAGTTAGCAAGATTTGCTATAGGTTAACTCCTCTTTCACAATGGTTATTCCCGTTTTGTTGGCAAAAAAGATGGAGGCTGAATGATATGTGCCTAAAAATTAGACCACAGCACAATGGTGAACGGGCGTGATTTAAATCTTTCTGCTTAATCAATGAGGTTGGCTCTGAACTCTTCCTTCCACTACCCTGTACTCTCTCCTAGTACTGAAAATCAGTTCTGAAGTTTAGGATAGCCTCATTTTATAGAGATTTCCTGTAGATGAGGAGTAATCGCCTGGAGGTATCTGGGCTGACACCACCAGCCACACCCAGGGGCCACTTAGAAATCCACAAGGTTGGAACTCCCTCCTTCCCTGCTGTGGCAGAATCTACAGTAGTCCCTCCTCCTCTCTCTTTATCTGAGGGTTCATTTTCCACAGTTTCAGTTACCTGTGGTCAACGGCAGTCCAAAAATATTAAATGGAAAATTCCAGAAATAAGCAATTCTTAAGTTTTAAAATGGGTGGCATTCTGAGTAGCATGGTTAGTTCTCCAGCCCTCCTACCCCATCCGGCCCAGGATGAGAATCAGCCCTTCGTCCAGTATGTCTCTGATGTATGTATTCCCTTCCCATTAGTCACTGAGTAGCCATCCCAACGATCAGATGGACTGTCCTGGTATCACAGTGCCTGTGCTCAGATAACCCGTTATTTTACTTAACCATGCCATATTCACATCACTTTTATTATAGTATATTTTTATAGTTCGATTTTATTATTAATTATTGTGAATCTCTTTCTGTGCCTATTTTATAAGTTAAACTTCATCATAGGTATGTATTTACAGGGAAAACACGTAGTATATATGAGGTTCTGTACTATCCACGGTTTCAGGCACCCTCTGGGAACACGTCCCCCATGAATAAGGGGGACAGCTGCACATTTAACATGGTCATGATCACTGGGTGATCAGTGCTTCTGAAACACTGCTCTACAAGCTATGTTCCCCAGCTTCTCCGAAGGTGTTATTTTTAGAGGACAAAAGAGGATTGTGCCTTTTCAAAGAAGCCTCTTTCCATTTTTGGTAGCAAAAAAAAAAATACATATATGTAATTTATTTTAACAGATGGACAGCTGTCAGAGGAGGGGGTAAGGAGACTGGATGAAAGAAAGTGAAGGAATTAGCCTACACACACACACACACACACACACACACACACACACACACAACACAGAGACACAGACAACAGTGTGGCATAAGCAGAGGGAAGGGGTGGAGGAGGGGGGGAAGGGCAAGGGAGTGACATGGGGACAGAAAGAGACTGCCTGGGGCGGAGGGTGTATGATGCGGTGTGTAGATGGTGTTATATTGAGTTGTACACCTGAAACCTGAATGGTGGTGAAAAATATTTTGACTGTTATGATTTCTGTCAGGAATATGGCAGAAGACCAAAAAGGTGTGTTTTTCGGAGTCAGCCACTAATTTATTCTGCCAGATCGCGTCCACATTATCAGTGCTGAGGAAACGGAGCCTGGACAGGCCAGTCTCTCCTCCCTGTGGGCGGGGAGGCAGGTGGGCTGGGCCCCGGCATTATGCATTCTGAGACTGAAGCAGGACCTTTCCTGAGCTGCCCTGGAGCAAAGTAGGAAGGGTTCTGTGTTAATTCGTTAATGTCTTTTTAATTGAAAGTGTCAGGTGGGAGTCCCTGAGTTTCACTGAGAGAACTGGGTTCTTCTCTGTTATCCTTGAAAGGAACCATTTATTTTTCTTAGTCTTTGTTTCTGGTTTCCTTGTTTCTAGTTGTCCTATTGTGGGTGCATTTCAAAGGGTAACTCAGTTATCTTTACTTGCTAACTTCCAAGGTTGCATTTGAAGTTATCAGGGAACAAACGCGGAGAGACACCTGTGCCTATCGAGCGTGGCCACAGTAATGCTGCATCATAGGATAAAACAGCCATGGCATTCAACCATGGGCATTTCTTTCTCACACCATGTCTGCACAGGTGGGTGCTCGCTCACCTAGAAGCAGCTTGGTTTGGGCAGCCACCTGCTGTGGCCCTGGTCCATGGGTCTCCCATCCTCTTCCCGGTACCTGCAGGCTGCGCATGTTCTCTTATGGAGAGGGCAGAGGTCGAGAGTACACACAGAACCACACGGACTTCCCTCATCGCCTAATCTCAGACCTGAACACTGCTGTCACCATTTCCTTGTTCCATTGACCAAAGCAAGCCTCTTACCCAAACCCAGCGTCAGAGGGCAAAGAAATTAATTCTACTTTGCTATATGGAAAGAACTACAGAGTCACATTACAAAGGGTGTGGATAGATAGAGAGGTGAAGAATGAGAACATTGCTACAGTTTATACAACCTATCACACCCCCAATTCTGTTTTCCTGGGATTTCTGTAATTCAGAGATTTCTAGCCTCTTATTTCCAATAATGATAGGCATTCTGATATATGTAACATGATGAAGATTGCAGTTTTTTTCCACACATGTGAAAACTTTGAGCTCAATTTCCTATCTTTTTTCATGGTCATAAGTAATGTGACATTATAGAAAATCATGTCATGCTAATTCCAAAATCATTTCAGATGTCCAATACCATAGCTGTTTCCCCCTTGCTTGATAATATAGCCTTTCCGAGATGGTCAGATCACATTGGGGAGAATTGGTGAATGCAAATAGGGGTAAATAATTCAAACACCGGGCATGAAGCTATTAAGAAACAAGTTCAAGATAGGGAATCAAAAGAATTCTTTTATGTATTAACTGTATTAAGATCCATTACTTTTCAACAACTCTTCCAGATTATGAAACAACCTTGATTGAAGTACCAATTAAAAAAATGTGCTCCGTACTTTTGAGAAATGACAGGAAGATAACCTTAAAGATAAAGCAAGCCGATTATCTTAACCCCAGTATCTCCCTGTCTGTTCCCAGTGTCTAAAGTTTCACACTTAGAGAGTTCTTCTTTGGGCTAAGATTTTACTGATTATTAAGATATTTACCATATATAAGTTTATTCCATCTTCTCAGTTCATGCATGGGAGATTAAAAAAAACCCAAAACCATCCGTTATCAAAACATCAGCTTTGTCTGACCAGGCGGTGGTGCAGTGGATAGAGAGAGTGTCAGACTGGGAAGTGGAGGACCCAGGTTCAAGACCCCGAGGTCGCCAGCTTGAGTGCAGGCTCATCTGGTTTGAGCAAGGCTCACCAGCTTGGACCCAAGGTCGCTGGCTCAAGCAAGGGGTTACTTGGTCTGCTGAAGGCCCGTGGTCAAGGCACATATGAGAAAGCAATCAATGAACAACTAAGGTGTTGCAACGAGGAATTGATGCTTCTCATCTCTCTCCCTTCTTTTCTGTCTATCCCTCTCTCTGTCTCTCTCTGTCTCTCTCTGTCTCTCTGTCTCTGCCACAAAAAACAAACAAACAAACAAACAAAAAAGCACCCACATCAGCCTCCAAGGAAGCCAGCCTTCTACATTACCTTTCCCTTTAGCTACCTTCGTGTTCTCCTCCTTATCCCAGACGGGGCTACAGCCTTGCCCTGTATTACCGAAGATCTCATTAAAAAGAGTACGGCACAGAAGAGCTGTGTTTCCTTAGAATGACTCGTGTTCCTTTCTCAGGCTTGTACTTCACGGGATTCCTGTGCGGACAAAGTGAACCGACACGTGCGAGCCACCCAGGGGGCTGCCTCCTGTTCACAGTAACATTGTGCCATGAAAACGGCATCACTTTTTTGCATTTACTTTAAGGTTGTCTGTCTTTTGTATTTAGATACAAATTTCTTTTGATATGCCTAGAAAAATCTATGGCAAATAACACGTCACTGCATGTTTAATGATGAAATGACCTTGTTGAGTGCTCATGTGTCCGAACCAGGGAAGGCATTGGGTGTGCAAAAATAACAATCTGATTAACACCTGCCCTGGAGGAGAGCGTAGCCAGTGAGCAAAGACACACTTCTGCAAGTCATAGAATGTAAGGCGAAGACGGGTAGAATAGAGGACTGTGAAGGGCATGGGGGACAAGGAGGACGCAATAACCAGGTGGTCCCACAGCTTCGGCTCGGAGGGCAGGAACATTGTTCAAGCAGTTAGGCATCTGAGTTACAGCGGTGTGCTTCTCAAACGTACCGTGAATCAGAGTTCCCTGGAAGAGGTTTGAAAACACACATTGTTGGGCCCTGTGCCCGGAGTTCCTAATTTAATTGGTCTGGGATGGGCCTGAGAATTTGGACTTCTAACAGGTTTCCAGATAACCCTTGTGAAGCTGGTCTAGGGAACAGACTCTGAGAGCCAGGAGGGAATCTCGAGATAACACTATAAAGAGAGTCTGTTCTGAGAACCCGGTCCTCCCTCAGACAGGGAGCGGAGAAGGACCAACACTGACAAAGGGGGAAAGGGCCCGTCTGGAACGTGCTTCACGTTCATTTCCACGTGCTCATCACTGGCCAAGTGGTGTGGGAGGGTTGTTAGGCAGGGTAGTGTGGGCCCTGCTGCTAATAACAAATTAACCATAAACTCTCATTGTTTAACACACAGGGAGTTGACTTTCCCTTTTGCGCATGTCCTGCGGAGGTGGATGGGGCTCTGCTATACCTAGTCCCTCGGGGTCTGTAATAGGTGCTCTGGACTGCCCCCCTGTGGGGCTTAGATACTCCTTCCCCTCGGTGGGTGGGGCTTGTTACCAGTTAAAGAGAGCCACCATGCAATGATTGGGCAAAGTGGGGAGTATAGCCCTGGCCTGCTTGTAGGAGGGTGGGACAATTTCAGCTCTAGAACTTGATTGGATTACATTTACTTAAACCTGGGCCCCTGTGGGCCCTGCCTTAAGCTCGATTCCCGGTTCCCAGGAAACAGAGACTGACCTGCTATGCTTAGAGAGTTTAATCGTGGAGTGTTCTCAGTGTCAGCATGGGGGGGGGGAGTGGGTGAAGACGGGCTGGGCAGAGGCTGTGCCTGAGAGTCTGGAGCAGAGAGGGAAGCCTGCACCTCCCGGGGCTGCTGAGCTCAGAAGCCGTGGTTTATCACCCTCATGTAGAATAGCCGCACCTGTGGGTGGCAATGTGGGCTGTGCTTTGACTGGCTGAGTCTTTGGAAAGTCACGTTGGCTTCAGGCATGGATTTCACTCTTCACTGATCAGAAATTAATTGGGCATCACTGTCATCTAAGGGAAGTTTTTGAAATTTAGGTTTGAGGCTGGGCTCCATAAATCTACCTGTTTCAGACTCACCAGACTAGGCGACACATTGTTCAGATGACCACGGGGAAACAGAATCCCATGTAGAAGAGGCTGACTGGGACCCAGAGGGCTCTCGGAAGCACGTCCAGCAAATCTACAGGGCCCAGACAAGGGATACCACTTGAGGAAACCTGATCATAACCTTGGATGTCGGACTGTCTTGTGAGAGAGGGTACTGGCTCAGTCTGATTCACTTCCAGACAGTCCTGAGCTAGCTGTATAATCTCCCATAGGTTAGGGAGAGTGTCCGCCACGACTGCCTTGTATTTCCAGAGTCTGACATAGGGCCAGTCACAAAGTAGGTGCTCAGGAAATAGTTGATTAAATAAGAAGCTGAATAAATGTCATGTGGGTTCATGGTGTAACTCAGCAGAGGGAAGATCTGCACACCTAGGACTCTTTCTTAGACAATGAAGTAGGCTGCCTTCCCGGCTAAATCAAGATCTCATCACTGTGAGGGCCAGATGTGGGCAGGGGGACTTTTTCTCAGCAAGGGCTATTACACGGTCAAATTCCTGCACTGGGTAGGTAGTTGGATTTTTAAGGTGTCTTTTAATTTTAAGATACTTAATATTTTAAGGATAGAAAATGACTGTTCCTTGTGGAAAAGAACTATTAGAAGGCGTGGTGATGACTGCTTACCAAAGTTTTGAATTTTCTACTTCGGCTGAATCCCCACAGAGATTCCAAAAACAAGTTGAAGAGAAGTCACATGTACACTGTGGTATTTGACTTAAAACCTTTATTACACATACCAATCCTTTCCTGCACTCAAAGACCAAGGGGTCGCCAGGATCTCTGGACATGTAGTGATGGGGAGTTGTGGATTCATGGATGCTTCCTATTCTCACACACCCAGTACCCCAAGCTGCTATTACACAGTTAATTCCTTTATATTGTAAGTCAGGTTAATTGAATCTGAGCAGAAATTATGGTGCAAACTCTGTAGGGTAGGAAAGCAGGATATCTAAAGTCAGGAGCCATAGTTACCTTTGAGGATTTGAAGAAAGCTTGCGTAACTTATATGAAGAAAAATGGAAACATGTATAAAATTTTCTAAACATGGATCTCTTAAAACCCACTTATAAATTAGAACCATGGAATAAAGATGGAGGTTTTTAGAGGCTCCTAATGCCTCCTAGGTATTCCCCTTGGAGCACAGAGAATTACTCTTCTCCCTGATGCCCGATAAGGAAATAATTTATAGAGATATGACTTACTGCATTCATCAAGTCCAGAGACAGAGGAGTGACCCGACTCAGTCAAACAAGTTGGGTAGGGAACTGATGTCTCATTTACGCTACTGGATATATTAAAGCAAGTCAGTCTTTAGCTAATGATTACAATACTTCATCATGAATGGTATTGATTGGCACTGGGTCTTAGGCATACTTTCTACTTGAGTTATATTTCAGAGTCCTTCCAGGTCTGACATTCCACATAGGTGGTTGACCATTATGCCTGCTTGACCTGATTAATGGGTAGTGGTGGACCTGCTTATTGGAATATATGTCAAGCCAAATAAATGTATGCCTGAAATTGCTACCAAAATATGGTGAGCCCTCCAGGAATTTCTGGATGCAGGTACCTGTTAACAGCGAGAAGGCAAATGTGACCTGGGAAGCTTGTGGTAGCGTGAAAAGGGCACGGCTTTGGGGACATAAAGATCTGGGTTTGCATTCAGCTTCAGCACTTGTTAACTGTATGATCTTAGGTCTAATGGCTACTGAGCCTCAGATACATGATTGGCAGGACGAGGCCGCAAGTACCGGTCTCTGTTGTGACCGTGCATGTAAAGCACTTAGCATCAGGATTGGTACAAAGGAGATGCTCCATCTTAGTTCTTGCTTTCCTTTCACTTACACATTCTAGATAAGTATTACTCAATAGTAGATTAGCTCTTTGATTGAAAGAGCACCAAAAAGATTGCTATATGACACCCTCTGCACGGGGAGCGCCCTGCAGGCAGTTCGGACCATGGGACGCCGGGAGGAGGACGCAGCAGGAGAAAAGGGAGTTGGGTCAGCCCGCGGGGGACAGGGAGACAGAGTCCACCTCCCCAGCGATGATCCGCTCCACAGTCAGTCCTGAGCCCTCCCCACAGCTAGCTCTTCAAGACTGACCCACTTCCACCTCTTAACTTCCCATCTGAACACTTCCCATTGGTAGAGGGAAGGAAACTGAAACATGAATGATTCCACCTCACCCCCCAGGCACACACATGGTTTTTTACTTTATCCACAGTAATCCTTGCTTTAACCATGAAAAAGAGTGACAACACAGAGTTGGTTACACAGCGGAGAGGTAACTCCCCTCTCTTTGGGGGAGTTTTAGAGAAATGCGAATATAATTGTAGAAAGGAATTTTATGTTTTTCTGGGCTAGGCTTGACAGTTGGGGCTGAATAGTTTTTTGAGGCTGTGCTATGCCAGGTGTTCCCTCTGCTCCTGAGCTGTGGCAACCAAAAATGTCTCCTGACATTGTCAAATGTTCCCAAGGGAGCAAAATTGCCCCCAAGTCAAGAACCACAGCTGTAGCCCAACCTTTTATCTAATACACGGCTATTCCTCTTACAGCTTTTTACTTTTAAATGAACCCCTGGATTGATATTCTGATATTTTCATCTTTATTTATATTGCATAGACGTTTTTCTAGATTCACGATGATGAGGAAACCCATGGTCAACTTGTGGTCTGCTGGAAGTATAGTAAAGTTAGACTTTGAAATAGAAAACTTAAGAGAATCCAGCATTTGCTGTTCATGAAGGATCTGGAGTTAAAACCTGAATCATTGAGGGAATTTCTGATGTTCTGTTGGCTAGAGATTTTAGAGATGAGACAATGAATGTTAGATCCTTCTGCTTTAATTTGACCTTTGACAAACTAACTTCATCCTCTGAGTAAAGACCATCTCTAGACGGGGCTTAATGGTCAGAATGGTGCCTTGCTGGCCCTCCATGGAGATGCAGAACAGAGCTGTTTTCTGAATGATGCTTACAGGAGCATTTCAGACAGGGATGCAGTGAAACCGTGCATGCAGAGCATCTTGCAAGCATGGTACTTGGTAATGGATACTGGCTATCATTAGCATTATCATTAATTTTATCTCCATTACTGCCCTAGTTAAACTGCTAATCCACTTAAACCGTCAGTCTTGGCTTGTTTGTTTCTGTTAGTTGTCTCTTTTAATGATATATGCACACATTGCATTAAGAGATACAGTTATGATGAATTTTTTTAAGTAACTCAACTAGCAGTGCCGATGTGAAAGCTTTGTATGGCTCCGTCCAGTACACAGAAATTCTAGGCGCACACTGAATAAGCACTTGAAAATGGAAGAGTCTAGACCCATAAAGGCATTCCTTATGTCTTGTCAGTGGCCTTCAAGGACAAGTAGCAGATTCTAGTGGGGGGAAAAGATTTTTAAGAAATAAAAAGTCATCAGTGCTAATTGCTAGAACAATCCTAGATGTCTTTGTGGACATCAGGGCAAAAATAGTTTCTTTTACAGCAGCTCTGAGGGAAGCTCAGGGCCTATGGTAGCCAGAATCTTGTCTGAACCCATGGGTTTTTTTTCTTTTCTTTTTCTTTTTTAAGAGAAGCAGGGACAGTGAGATGGGAATGTCCAGCTGCTACTACATGTGCCCTGATTGGGATGAAGCTCCAACTAATTGAACTATATTTATTTATTTATTTGTTTGTTTATTTATATTTGTTTATTTTAAGTGAGAGGAGGGGAGAGTGAGAGAGAGACTCCTGCATGTGCTCTGACAGGAAACCACTCTGCAATTCCCATCTGGGGCCGATGCTCGAATGAATAGAGCTATCTTCAGTGACCATGTCAAATACTAGAACCAATCAAGCTACTGGCTGCAAGAGGGGAAGAGAGGGAGAGAAGGGGGAGAGGGAGGGGAAGTGGTCACTTCTTGTGTGTGCCCTGACCAGGAATCGAACCCAGGATGTCCAACTAATGTTCAATCCACTGAGCCAACTGGCCAGGGCCTTTTTTTTTTTTTTTTCCCCTAAAAAGGGTTCTGCCTTCTTTAAATCCCTGGATTGCTCTGTTGGATGCTGAGGCATTGTTCTGGAGAACTAAAGTGTTGGAACTCATCGTAAGAGATCACTATAACTGATTCATAAATGGAGCAGGGACTGTGAGCTCATAGCTGCATTTCTGACTGAAGGGTCTGGTGAGGAAATATAGATACTAAGGTCATTTCCTCTGGGGCCAATCAAGGGAGGCAGTGAGTATGGGTTGGAGAAGGGCAGGGGAAGCAGGTCCACCGAACTGGTTATATATACTCATCCAGGACGCAGGGAGGGTTTGCTGGAGGCGGTAATTACTGGAGGATGAGCGGTTCAGCCAGAGCAGTGCTGGCGATAAAAAATAACAGTAATGATTTCACAACTTAGCACTTTAGGAATATATCCTAAGAATATCATATCACTGATTCAAAAGAAGAAATGCATCCCCATGTTTATTGCAGCCAAGATCTGGAAACAGCCCAAGTGTCCTTCAGTAGATGAGTGGATTAAAAAGCTGTGGTACATATACACAATGGAATACTATGGGGCTGTGAAAAAGAAGGAAATATCTTTTGTGACAACATGGATGGACCTGGAAACTATTATGCTAAGTGAAATAAGCCAGACAGAGAAAGAAAAATATCATATGACCTCACTCATTTGAGGAATCCAATGAACAATGTGAACTGAGGAGTGGAATAGAGGCAGAGGCGAGATCAAAGGGACCAGAGGTAAAGCAGACAGAGGGAAAGGGGATGAGAGGATGGGATCAGAGAAGGGAAAGAGACTGGTGAAATTATATAGACATACCACAGTGTTATAGAGAGCAGGAAAGCAAATCCTGGAGGGAAGGGGGAGGGCATTGGGGGGAGGGGGCAAGACGGATGTTGGGGGAACATGGGGGTGGGGGGATGTATTCAGTGGGACACTTGAATCTATGTAAACACAATAAATTAAAATCAATTATAGGCCCTGGCCGGTTGGCTCAGTGGTAGAGCGTCAACCTGGCGTGCAGAAGTCCCAGGTTCGATTCCCGGCCAGGGCACACAGGAGAGGTGCCCATCTGCTTCTCCACCCCTCCCCCTCTCCTTCCTCTCTGTCTCTCTCTTCCCCTCCTACAGCCAAGGAGCAAAGATGGCCTGGGCGCTGGGGATGGCTCCTCGGCCTCTGCCCCAGGTGCTAGAGTGGCTCCGGTCGCAACAGAGAGACACCCCGGAGGGGCAGAGTGTCGCCCCCTGGTGGGCGTGCCGGGTGGATCCCCGTCGGGCGCATGCGGGAGTCTGTCTGACTATCTCTCCCCATTTCCGGCTTCAGAAAAATACAGGAAAAATAAATAAAATCAATTATAAAAATAACGGTAATGATAAAAGAACCGGTACTCCTCAGCAAGCACTCTGCTCAACATCGTGTCGGCTCCCCGTGCCTTCTATCATTTTGCCCCCGCGGGAATCCTGGGAGGACCCCCACTTTCACTGTGCAGGTGAGGAAAGAGCAAGGGACAAGTGTGATGAAACTTGTTCACGTGGTGGAACTGAGTCTCGACCCAAGAGCATGCTCAGGGCTCTCCCGCTCTTCCCGTGACCGCGTGTCTCAAGATGTGGAGTGCTGCTCGCACCCACCTAGAATCAGGACTGGGCAAAAGCCAGAGCCGCTGGGGTCAATACCAGCAAGTAAGCGTCATGGAAACACTCACACAGGTACAGGCCTGTGACGAGTCGTAACTGAGAAAACTGGAGGCAAATGGTGTTTTTGTGCTATTCTGTGAAAGGACGTGGGACTCTGTATTCTCAAGAGTAGCAGAAAGCACGTCCAGTTTTCCATAGAAACTTGTCTAGTAGCCTGATAGTGTCAAATTGATCCAGTCTGGTTTGTATAGGATAATATTTAATACCGGGTTCAAACCGCTCCTTACCGAAAGGCCCGGTGACTCCGTGTCCTCCGTGTCCTCCGTGTCCTCCGTGCCTAATCATGTCTGTTTTCCCTCACACCTTCTATCTGGAGCTGCGAGAAGGGCTCAGGGGGTCATGCTTGTCAGAAACTCTTTGATTGACTTTGGGGAGGCTATTCCAAACACATAATGTAATGATCTGGCTTATGCTACCTAGAGAGAAGTTACCTGAAGAGGAAAATTAAATAATTATGGACCTAGGTAGAGGATTTAGGAGTAAGGGCCACAAAAATGTAAAATTTCTAACATCAGCAAGAATCCCTATCAATGTTAAGGTGGGAGAAGAATGATATGGGTTGTTACCAAGGCTTCTAGGTAAGATTAACAGGCTGAAATTGAAAAGAAAAACAATTTTGTCCCTTATGACAAATATTGAGACATTCAGATTAATGATATACTGAGTACTTTTATAGAGAACCTTATACCCTCTGGGCCTAGAGGGCCTGAAAACAAAATGTGGTAACATACAACATATTCGAAGGCAGAGAGGGTGGGAGGTGGTGGAACGTAATGATTAATGCTCTGGGGACATTCAGAGACGAAGTCGTTGACTGCTAAGGTTAATGGCAAATGCAGTTTCAATGCCTCTACTGCTCAGACTTAGAATAGACTAAAACATACATTCAGAGTTGGAGTGCCTCTTTCAGATCATCTATGATTTATAGACTCGCATGTTAGCAATATATAATCTTAGACAGGTGAGATAAAATATTTCCATAATACAAACTCTACTGAGTTTGGGGCAGTGCTGTACCAGGGTTCAGAGAAAGTATAAACTTTGCGTAATTCTTTCCAGGGAAATCATAAAGCACTGCTAGACAGAAACTTCGGGGCAGGCTTACGTTTCAGCAAGCGGACAAGGTGCCCGATGTCTTGAATGCTATGTCTGCACTACATGTGGTTTGGTTCCAAAACTTACAGGGAATTTCTGAGTTTAGGAAAAAGGTGAGTATTGAATATGGAAAAGGTCATTTGTCATTGTGGCAAGGTGACCATAAAATACATTAAAACAGGTATCGGCGTTTTTGAGTCAAGATCTGGGATGGCTTAATTGCAACGACTACCTACTAAGAAGTGACTCAGCGCACGGTACTAGGCTAGGAACTGGGAAGGGAATGGGATGAATGTCACCTGGGTGCCCACAGTATAGGGGAAAAGGTACAAATAAACGTTAAAAACAATTCTTGAACAAAAGGCAGGTTAGAAGAGGGATATAAAGAGAAGGTATCAATAGGAGGAGGGGATAAGAAGAAATTCATATGAAATAATTTAGTAATAGTCTTAGAACCCCTAAGTTGGTGAGGGATAGCAAGCAAAAAGGAATATATGATGAAAATATATATTTCCCAACGTAATATGCAACAATACCATCCTTCTGGCATATGCCTTAAAACGATGGCTAGAAGGAGGTTCCGGGAGGTATTAGGCGTGGGGGCGGAAGTAGAAGTGGAAGCAGGAGTGTCTCATTCTCATCCTTCTCAGTGTCCCACTGGGACCGTCAGAGCTTCTGTTCCAGCCGCTCCAGGCTCCGCGGGTCTCAGAGAGCAGACACTTCCACCAGGGGCACAGCCAGGGTCCCACTAAACATAAAGCTATGGCTGCCACTGGTCACTTTAGGATTTTTATGCCAACAATTCAGTTAGTCAAAGAAAGGAGTCACCGTAATATCCGAGCTAGTAACCCCGATCATGTGGGGAAAGGGGGCTCCTGGTCCAGACTGCTGGGCAGGAAGGAATCTGTGTGGCTCTCAGATGACCCCACAGGCATCAGCAAGTCCTCTCGTGGTAGTTTTAACTGTGAGGTTGGGAAATAACTGTGTGCAAAAAAGGCATTCCGAGCAGTAGATGGACTATTTGGGAACAGGGCAGACCACTGGGCATGTCACCTGCACTGCAGGAGTCGTGTCAGAGGGAGAAGGTCTAACTCGGGTGATGGATGAGGGAGGTGATGAGTATCACTTATGGACTTGCGATCAGGGCAGGGGAGGCCTTCTCTCACAACCAAGAAGAATTCTCGAGAAGTTGTGCCTGGATGGACTTAATTTCCTGTGAGAAAACAAGAGGTTCCGAGCAGTGCGAAGTAGAGACTGTGGTAAATATGGTGGTGTCCCACCCCGACGTCCTCTCAGGCTGGTCATTTGTCCCCCAGCTGCTGTGGGTGTTGGCTCCTCATAGCTCAGAGCTGCTCCCCTCGCCAGTGAGAGGTCCCCACCCCATGAAAGTATATGCACACTCCTGGGAGTGGCTCACAACCAAGGGCGCACTCTCCGATGCACATGCACCAAGGGCCCACTCTCCGATGCGCATGCACCAGGGGCTGGCTCTCCGATGCGCATGCACCAAGGGCTGACTCTCCAATGAGCATGCACCAAGGGCTGACTCTCCGATGCGCATGCACCAAGGGCTGACTCTCCGATGCGCATGCACCAAGGGCTGACTCTCCGATGCGCATGCACCAAGGGCCATCTCTCTGATGCGCATGCACCAAGGGCTGACTCTCCAATGCGCATGCACCAAGGGCTGGCTCCTGACCTTGAGATGGGGCTTACTGTGTGTCGCTGTCCGTGGGCGCGAGCTCCTCAGGGGCTGAGGCTGAAGCTCGACTTTCTGCCTTGGCTTTTTCCTCTTTTCTATTATGACCCCTTCTTCCATGTTCTTTTCCAAGAGCTCCCTTTTAATAAAACATTTGCACAAGAATTCCTGCTTCTAGGAAGTGCAAAACAAGATGCCTGCTCGCTACAAAAAGTCAGTGCTACAAAACAATAGTTTTTAAGTCACGCACAGTCCTACTGTATAATGTTTACCACTGATAGTATACAGTCTTCCAGACGCTTCCATGTTTATTTAAACATTTATATAAAATGTAATCAGCCTGACCAGGCAGTGGCGCAGTGGATAGAGTGTCGAACTGGGATGCAGAAGACCCAGGTTCGAGACCCCGAGGTCACCAGCTTGAGCGCGGGCTCATCTGGTTTGAACAAAAATTCACCAGCTTGGACCCCAGGTCGCTGGCTCAAGCAAGGGGTTACTCGGTCTGCTGAAGGCCCACAGTCAAGGCACATATGAGAAAGCAATCAATGAACAACTAAGGTGTCGCAATGTGCAATGAAAAACTAATGATTGATGCTTCTCATCTCTCTGTTCCTGTCTGTCTGTCCCTGTCTTTCCCTCACTCTGACTCTCTCTCTGTCTCTGTAAAAAATAAATAAATAAATGTAATCATACACGGGATATGTGTTTGTGTGTACATGTGCATATATGTAGGTAGTGTGTGTTTCTGTGTGGTGTGCTTATACAGATACACTATGTGGTATGTATCTTGTAAGTCACAAATAGAACTACATCATCCTGTTATACATATCCTCTGTATAAATATACAATTATTTAAACAGTTCCCTACTTATCCTAAAAGCTGTGTAAGTGCAATGACAAAAGTATTTATACATAATTTTTGCACACTGATCTAATTACAGTGGTACCTTGAGATACAAATTTAATTCATTCTGTAACCGACCTCATAAGTCAGTCAACTCATAAATCAAACTGCCGATACTGGACCCGTGCGCCAACACGCCAACTAGCAGCAGCTTCCCGAATCACGACTTGTATCTCAGAATTTTGTCAGATCTCGAACAAAAATACGGACCAAGTCTCAGCTCGTATCTTAAAAAAAATTCATATTTTTGTTCATATCTCAAGGTACCACTGTATTTCCCTGGGATAAATTTTTAGACCTATCACTGTTAGGTTAAAGTGCACATAATTTAAGGATTTTCATTTCTTCAAGCAAATTGCTCTTCAATGAGCTATAAATATGATGCTGACAGTTTCCCCACATCTTTGCCTGCCAACACCTGGTCAGTGACAATTTAGTGCTCAATCAACTTATACTGTTTATTAGAACTGACAATTTAGAGCAGAAGTTTTAGAATGGCCAATTGAATTGAATATAAAGATCATTGATTAATTTAATATAGCTAATAAATGCTTAAAATAAAAACTATTAAGGGCCTACCGGCTCAGTACATAAGATAATTTCACCAAAGTTTTATAACCTCCAGAGATAAGTTTAATTATTATCCAGTGTAACAATGAACATTGGTAAGACCGCCTAAACTGCTTACATTTATATAGCTAGTTAAAGACAACTTGGTCTCCGTTTTCATTTTATTACCTCCCACTGGTATTGTAAAGCTCAAAGTATTATGGAGTGAAAACAAAGTCAGCATAGAAAAAGATTAGATGATTGTTAATGAGGAAGCTGATGACATCTGAAGTATTAGCTGAAAACATCCCTGTGCCTTTCTCCTGTGACCAGCTAAGCCTTTCTGCATCCTACCTGTTAACCTGTTTCCCAAAGGTAATCATTGCTTTGGTGAATGCTCACTGTCAAGAACAAAAATGCCACACCCTAAATAAAGAAGGCCAGAAGTGACATTAGACTAGCATGAGGAGGCAAAGAGATTCTCTTACCATTTTTTCTTTTTCTTTCTTTTCTTTTTTGGCCCCACCCCAGTGAAGACTAAAAACAGCTTGCAGTGTTTACTGGACCGGTCCTTCCAAGAAGGGGGTTTCAGGAATAAGAGATTATCTTTCCTCTGCTAGGGTGTGCCGGCTGCAGTCCTCGGGGCCAGGGCTGTGTCTGCTGTGACAGGCTCGAGTGAGGGGAGGGGGGATGTGGTCCCCGGGCAGGAAATAGCAGGAGCTGTCCTCCATTCCTGCGGTCTGCACAGGCCATCAACAAAATCCAGAGGCGGAAGCTACAAACTGATAACTAGGCTGCTTATAGAGTATGACCAGAGGACAGGGTTGGGGACCGAGGGGACCAGATAGTACTAACAGTAAATCGAGCAGTCAAGTCTGGGGCCTGCTCCATTGGAGAAAGGGGTCAGTTTACATGATAACCCAAAAAAACCATAAATCAGTATCAGTACTTTTGTGACACTCACCTGAGCTGCCTTTTCTATCCATTCAGCTCCTACCAATGAAGGGGAAAGGATGTAAAATGGCTCTTGCAAACAGATTGAAAGCATTGTAGATTTTCTAAACTGACTAACTCACGGGGTTTGCTGGTAAGTCCGCTGGCTTTGCCGAAAGCCACGTAGATGCAGTTGCTGTAACATGGAGTCTGCATGAAAGGGCGCAGTGAATTGGATTGTGCTCAAGAACAAATTATTTCACTTGTAGAAATTATTTCACCTCTGTACATTAGGACTCGCCTACTACCCTAATTTTAAAATAGCCGATCGATGACGGGTACAATGGTAACATCTCAACACCAAATTTAGTAAAAGTGAAGCAAGCCTATATTACTTCGTGCAGGACACTGGAGTAGGTGGCTGGGAAGTAATTGAGTATATGAGTCATATCTTTGTTATGCCATGGGAATTTTTTTTTAGGATTGGTTTTAAGATCCAAATGCTAGCTTTCAATTTTTTTTTTTTCAGTAGTTTCATCAGTCTAACAATTGCTCTGTTATATTAGATGCCCTAAATCTTAAAGCAGTGATTGGGACAGAGCTCTACTAGACAAGCATCAGCTAAAATCATAACTTTTTTACCTACAATACAATACTTGAAAAAGATGGGAAGGTTCATAATCTTCTCCACAGCACACACAAAATTTGACTCTATTTATTAAAGTGAGGTAGAAAAATAGAAAGATGTGCCGTTTATGGAATCTTAACAAGGAGAGAATTCTTGTCTAAAGAGAGGCAGTTTGGTTTATGAAATTTACAGATAAGTTTTGACATGTAATATATGCAGGTCATCTAAAGCCTATGCTGCTTGACCAACTCATCGGATATGACCCAGGAAAGAATACTGATTTCCATGTGTCTTTTATGGGTATGAATTTATTATAAAATTTTCATGTAAGAAATGTCCTTTTTTCTTTTCAAAATCAAATTAAATCCAAGCCCAAATTCTTATTCAGCAGGGCAAAGGGAAATTCCATCCCATTGCTCTGGAGAAGAGGAGGAACAGGTGGGAAGTAGATGAATAGAAGGTATTTTCTACCTTTGCATGATATCATAATCCAAGAGAGATAAAACTAGCCCTGGAAATGGTACAAAGGCATGGTCCGTATTGCATGGTGCCTGGTACGAAGGACACCAGTCACCTCCTTTGCATAAGCGAGAATGAAGCAAGCACTCTGCTCTTGGCTTTTAAGGGCTTTAATATCCCAATGAAGAAAATGAAGACTCGCAGACATGTGACTAGGTAATGTAAAAGTAATTGACTGACTGTTCAAAATGTAAGGGCTTTAGGAGTGTCAAAGGTAACTGCTCCTAAGTGGCCTGGTTAGGGGTTGGGTTGGACGAGACAGGCTGTGGCAGGGGAAAGGTTAATGGCAGTGTTGAGACAGGGCTCCACTATTGTTCTCCATTATTTGTTCTCCCTAAGTCAGGGAGGACCACTTTTTCCTTTCTCGATCCTGAGTATGCGGACAGACTTTCCTGCTCTTACCGTGGCCTCAGAAGTTCTTTCTCAGCTTTGGCAGCAGGCCAAGGAATAGAATTTTTTGGGCCTTCAGAAGCAATGAAGTCCTCTTCTCAGTCTTATATTCTTTTTATAAGGATGCCAACGCACATCGAAGGAGAGAACAGAGAGGTTGGCCTCGGGAATTGAAAAGCCCCGGAACACACAGTGCTAGCTTCTCCAGGTCAGGAAGGCATTGTGGCTTTGCGCTGAAGACCTGCCTTGCTCACATGCAGTGTTTAGGATGCGGGCACCTGCGGTTGCTGCCGAGCCAGCTCTGTGCCCTGAGTCCTCGGAGGCACCAGTAGGCTTAGTGAAGACTGCTGCGGGAAGGGCACCTGATCTTGGCCTTCTTCCTCAGTGCCAGTCCTGGTCACAGCACATCTGTACTGCTACCTGCATATGCCTGGAGTAGGGTGAAAAATGGTGCCACCCACACCTGTCCTCTCACACGCCCTTTCCGGGAGTGGATTCTCATTGCTGACCAAGAAGCAAAGAGAAAGTCTTGTTCACATCCCAGTTAATCACAATTTTACCACTTGTTTTCTAGCCAATTGCAGAAAACCCCAGAGATGTTGGGGCTCAGCTCATGAGTCCTATACCACCGACAATGAGATAGGTGTAGCCAAACAAGGTAGATCTGGGTTGCAAAAGTGAGAGGAGAAAACAGATAGGAAAGTTCCCAGGACGCTAAGACGAGAATCTATTTTAAATGAAGCCTCTGGAGATTACACATAAAAGGCTGCAGAAATCCAGAGGGATTGAGACACAAATGGAGATTTAGAAGGCATCTGGACTGGCCCCTTTCCACTCCTTCAGTCGCTTCTTCCATTTATAAATGGAAACTGGAAAGAGGCAGATGTCAGTGAGCTAGTCAGGCAGGCACTCGTTTGTTCACAACTGCAAGGCTCCGGAGAGACTGCTAGGAGCCAAGCTATTCCTTCAGCTGGTGCAAAGTTGTCAGAATGAAATGGAAAATCAAAACTCTATTTGAAGAAAGTAGCTCTGAGGATTAAAAGAAAGAACAGTTACAATTAGTATACGGTGACTGAGGCCGGGAACCAGGGAGGACTTGACCTGATTTCTACAGATCTGAAGGTGGGGACTACAGGTACCTCACTTTCTATTTTATGTGTATCAACTGCACTGGGCTCTAGGCTGGGAGGAAACTAGGCTGGATGAAGGGAGCATCTTTGTGCCTAAACTCTTCCCCACTTCTGCTGAACATGGCTGTCTCCTTGGTCTTACATTTTGAATCATCTGAATAACTTTCGATTTTGCATTCCAGCCCAATGAATCTCTGACATGGGGCCCCAGGGATGAGGGCCGGGTGACTCCACTGTGAGGTCACATTGAAACTAACTAGTCCCCCCTTTCTCCAACATCATCACTTGTACCTACTAGAATCCCACAAAGTCCCAGCCTAGAAAGATTACCAACTGTTCAAATGTTCCTTTGGGGCAGTTATAAATATTATTTTTAAAAGGTAAAAGAGAAAAGATAGATGAAAAGATATGACGTGTTAGGAATCGGTAAGTGGAAACTCCGTACTTTCTGCTCCATGTTGTGTGAAACTAAAACTGCTGTTTAGCCGGCTTCTGAGAGCTCTTGGGGCAGGGTCAGCTGAAACCTTGGGAACTTAACTCCTGCCCAGCAAAGCTAGAGGGGCGGAACCTTTGCCCCAGTGGGCTCTGGAAGGTGAGACCCCTGCACCAGTGAGTCAAGAGGGCAGAGCATGGAGCCAATGACGAGTATTCTCAAGGCTTCGGGTTTGGAATTTGCTAGGAAATCTGTCAGTTGTTTCTTCTTCCTTACTTCTCCCGTTTGGTATGGGAATGACTGTCCTGTGCCCGTACCAGCATTGGGTTTTGGAAGTACATAACTTGTTTGATTTTATAGGCTCGTAGCTGGAAGGGAGTTTGCTATGTTGCAGACGGGGAGGAGTCCAGCATGGGAGTGTGGGGACTGGAGCCCGTGATGTGCGGAGACCCCTCAGGCGCTGGTGACCCCCCTTTGACACTGACCTGATGATCTCTGGATCACCTTGAGGAGGAGGAAGGTCATTCTGTCCATAGTCTTGAACCTTAGCTTCTGGCTTCTGTTTAGAAAGATGACCAATCTCCTTATCAGATGGTTGTTTGGTCACACCCTGAAACTTCTCACTCAAACAGGCCTTCTCATGTATTATAAACATGGACAGGCTGAGAATCTTCCACATCTTTCTTTTCCTTTCTGATTAATGGTTCCATCTTTAAGTCATTTCGTTCTTCTCCCATTTATGAAAAGCATTCAAGAGAAACCAGGCCGCACCTTCAACACTCCTTAGCTACTCGCTCAGCTGAAAGTGCAATTTCATCGCTCACTTGCTTCCCTGTGGGGGTTCCATGTTTCAGACCCCAGGACACAGACCCGAGTCAGCCGAGGACTTGGACGCTTTGTAACAAGGTTGGCCTTTCCTTCAGCTCCCAATCCCGTGCTTCTCATTTCCACTGGAGACCTCACCAGAATGGCCTCTTCTGTCCTTAGTCTCTTCAGGATGACTGGGGTGTGCTCTATGAGAAGGGGGCTTCTCCTCTGTGCAGATGCTCCCCAGAAGCTTCTGGAATGGCCTGTTTGTGGCGATGTGGGCTTTTTAAAGCCTGAATTTCAAAGCTCTTTCACTTTCTGCTCATTACCCAAAGCTGTGTCCACATTTTTAGGTGTTTGCCATAGCAGCACCTCATTCTTGCTACTGTTGACATTAAGAAACAGCCAAAACCGGCCCTGGCTGGTTGGCTCAGCGGTAGAGCGTCGGCCTGGCGTGCGGGGGACCCGGGTTCAATTCCTGGCCAGGGCACATAGGAAAAGCGCCCATTTGCTTCTCCACCCCCCCCCCCTCCTTCCTCTCTGTCTCTCTCTTCCCCTCCTGCAGCCAAGGCTCCATTGGAGCAAAGATGGCCCGGGCGCTGGGGATGGCTCCTTGGCCTCTGCCCCAGGCGCTAGAGTGGCTCTGGTCGCGACAGAGCCACGCCCGGGAGGGGCAGAGCATCGCCCCCTGGTGGGCAGAGCATCACCCCTGGTGGGCGTGCCGGGTGGATCCCGGTCAGGCACATGCGGGAGTCTGTCTGACTGTCTCTCCCCGTTTCCAGCTTCAGAAAAATACCAAAAGAAATAAGAAAAAAAAAAAAAAAAAGAAACAGCCAAAACCTGTAGAGAATTTCTATAAGTTTACTTGAGCATCAGTTGCCAGGAAGCCAAATCTTCAGGAAAAGTAGAATTGAGAAAATGCTCTGGGGAATGGCAGATTTGCAGCTTATTTTACACATTAGAATCAGAGGAGACAAAAGGAGGGTGACAGTGAAATCAGCTGGTGGTAGATCAAGGGGGTGGGAGAAAGCGAAGGGGAAATTTCTGGGATTGGATAAAATGGAAAACACAGAGACACGTACTTCTTTTACAGTGGTGGGTACGGGCAGCCAATATTAACAGTTGCCGCACACAGGGACGGTATCTGGGGAACAAGGTAACAATGAGGCGTTCTGTGCTCTGTGCCCTGGTTGTGCCCTGAGGGGTCTGGAAAAGAATATTACTCTGACATTGGAAAGGTATGTTACCTTAGAGTCAAAAAGACAATAGACAGGCTCCCTTCGGGTAAATATTGCCCTTTGTCAAGGAATCTACAGGCCTAGGATGTGACCACCCACCGTGACCTGCTTCCAGTTAGGAATTTTAAGTTCAGACAATCCTATGTGGTTACTGTTGGTTACTGAGTTTGCAAGGCCTCCCTCATGGCCTTTCAGCTTTAGTACGTGGCCTCTTTTTCATTCCCACTACTGATTTCTGTCTTGGTCAGGTTTGGGCTGCTACCACAGAAATAGCATGACTACCCTCATCACCTCCAAACTCTCCACGTCTTAATACCATCACATTGAGAGTTAGGATTCAAAATAGTAACTTTGTGCGGACATAAACATTTAATCCATTGTGTATGGTCAGTAGTCATGGTCATCACAGCCAGGTACATGCAATTTCTCATTAGATTCGGACAAATGGTAAAGAAACAGTGGAGCCAAAAACTGGTGGGCCATTCCTCTATTCTATCCTTGCACTCGGCAGGTGAGTAAAAAACACACAGAGGCAAAACACTTCCCTTTCCATTCAGGGCTCCCAAAGCCACTGACACATCTGGGTTTTCCTAGAATCAAAGGTCCCCTCCAGCCTTAGTCACCTCTGGTTCCCCAGCTGCACACCTTCGCCCTTCTCATCTCTGCACAAACTGGCTTCTCCTCCAGCACCCGGCCATCTTGGCTGCTTTCTCTCCAACACTCCTCTTCTCACAAACTTTCCTTTGTGCGAAAACACCTCCCCCAGCGACATTAGGATAACAATGGCCCTTCCCAAGCAGGAAGGTAATTAGCAGTTTCACTTGGTGTCGGGAGCTGATCAACGACTGCTGACTGACAAGGTCACAGCAGGAGAAGACCCACAACTGCTGGCTGACAAGGTCACAGCAGGAGAAGACCCACAACTGCTGGCTGACAAGGTCACAGCAGGAGAAGACCCACAACTGCTGGCTGACAAGGTCACAGCAGAAGAAGATCAAAAACTGCTGATTGACAAAGTCACAGCAGAGAAGACCAATGGCTGCGGGGTGACAAAGTCACTGCAGTGAAGACCAATGGCTGCGGGGTGACAAAGTCACCACAAAGGAAAGGCACAACGATACTCCCCCCTTTGACCTTTTGAATTAATCTGGCCTTATATCCCCCCTTTTCTGGGTGTGTGCTATTATTTATGGCACAGGGATAATAGTACCGTGCTTTCCCTGTAGATTTGTAGTAATTTCTTTGGAAATGAGACAGAAGGTGTAAGTTCCACAGAATAGCCTGTAAGCCCCTTGAACTGGGCTCATAAACATAAGAGGCTGGCCATGATATCCCTCATAAAGGGTTAAGTTTGTAGGAGAATTTCTTCTTATTAATCATGTTAGAAAGAATAAAGTTAGAACTTAACTAGTGTATGAATATAGTAAATGAATAAAGTTTAACTAGACATTAGAATCTTAGGTAAAGTGTAGTGGAGTGGCCTGTTGCGTGGCCTTGGATGGGAGTGCAGCTGGCAAGAAAAGAATGTTTTGTCACTGAAGGCAGTTGCTGGGCTTTTCTCAGTAAAACATTCTCATGAGATTTTTGTATTTTCCAAGGATAAGGAGAGGAATGTGGTGGGATTCATAGCAGCAGTAGCAACTAATGCCTTCTGATATTGTGTTGCTGCTAGCTATCTTGCAGATGCGCTCTATGTATCTTTGGGCGAAAGTTACTCTTGATACTATGTCAGTTTCTTATAGCAGACCTTTTGTAGTCCCGTGGGAAAAGAATTAGGACACTGCATGAACTCAAGGCCATTTGCCTGAGCAAGCGGTGGTCCTTTTGCTAGCCCTTGATGATTTCGTCTGCTAACTCTTTCTGCGCCCTCGACTCACAACAACAGTAATATAGAGTTATTAATTAGTACTAATCTTTTAGAATTTTGTACCAATATTGTTATTACTATTCAAGTTATTGTATAACTGTACTTTGAATAACTTACCACCTGATTTGTAGTTTATAGATATGAATTAACTGTTATCTAAAAATATGTAACCACAGTGAAATTAGAACAATGATGTATTCAAAATACCATGTGATTGTAACTTAGTGTGTGTGTGCATAAAAAGAAAGCTAGACCAGCATTTGGTGGAGATGCCTGGCAGTAAATGCTAACCAGAGAATAAAGAATTTGGCTCTCTCACTCGTTTTCGCCGACGCCGTCTCTTCCTGTGGGACCCCTGGATTCCCCCCGGGGCTGGACCCCGGCAACTTGGCAGTGCTATTTATGGGGGCAGCAGCCATTTTTAACAATCAAAGTGAGCAAAATCAAATAACACAAATTTTACAAACTTATTTGCCCAACACGTTGCAAAAGAGAAGGTACAAAATAGAGATAAATGGGCTTACTATCAATACTATTAATGCAGCCTCAACACGTGTTATCGGCACCACTCAAGGAAAACCGGACGGGTGTCTACTGACTCAGCTCAGTGGCATCTCCCTGTCTTATCATTTTGTCTGTAGTCTGTCTACCAGCCGGCTCGGGTCAGTTACACGTCCTGGAGAAACTCAGCCTCCCTAGACCCCCACTGACTGCAGCCCATATGAATCTTCTAACATCTCTGTTGGGCAGATAAAATATATTACGCTCACTTTGTTGAAGGTGGTGCTGCCCATGTGAGGCCGTCGCCCAGGTGATATTAATGTGTGTTGGGGATCCTTGTAGCCTGGGGCTTGGTTTTGGGATTGAGCCTTTCCCACCCTTTTTGATGTAGGGTGGTACAATCCAGTCATGCCTCAGAGGTGACTTTGTATTAGAGACTTCCCTACTTTGTATATTGG
Organism: Saccopteryx leptura; assembly: GCF_036850995.1. NCBI lineage: Eukaryota > Metazoa > Chordata > Mammalia > Chiroptera > Emballonuridae > Saccopteryx > Saccopteryx leptura. The sequence continues at coordinate 354,794,774 of NC_089505.1, forward strand.
ATTAGAGGTTGTGAAGCTACAGTATAAAGTGGGGGCAAAACGGGAGTTTGGGCTCTTGGTTCCTGGGATTTTCAGCAGAGGAGAGAGTAGAGCCAGCAGCGGGAGGAGGCCACGTGGAGGAGGCCAGGAGAAGCAGCCAAGATGGTGGAGTGCTGAGTGAAATGCCAGTTTGTGTAGAGTTTGTATTTGGAATAAGGAAGGAGATGGGGAACAGAAGTGAATAAGTCTGGTGAGCTAGAAACCTTTGATTCTAGGAAACTCGGATAAGTCAGTGGCTTTGTGAGCACTGAATGTGACTGGGTTTTGGAGCCCAGTGTGTGTTTTTACTTGCCCGCCGGGTGCAAGCTAGAATTAAAGACTATGGCCCACTAGTTTGTGGCTCCGTTGTTTCTTTACCGACTGTCCGAATCCGATGCGAACCTGCATGGGCCGGCCTGCTGTGATAGTGGCCCTGGCATTGGCTCCTGGCTTTACAATCTCAGAACAGGGTTCCTTTTTCTTTTCAACATCTGTAACCATGTCACGGGCCACCCATTAGGTCCCTCTCTCCTGTCTGAAGCAGCTCCCCGTCTTCATTTTCTGAGTCCACCTCATCTGGACCAGGTTAATTGGTCCACCCAATATGAAGTACTTAGGTGCCCTCAAAGACCACAGCACAGCGGGTATGAGAAGTGCCGATGACAGCTGCTCAGAGAGTAAGAAATACTACCTGTGTTTAGAAAGGAAGTCACTGGTAGACATTTATGGTACTTTTTTTTTTTTTGCATATTCAACTGCGCAACTATACCAGAATGTGAGACTATTTTAATATAGAAACTCCACTTTGGCTCTCTTTACTCCCCTCTTCTGTGGCATTGAAAGGATCGCAAAAATATTTCCCTTCACCTTCAGGGGAAGTTTATACTTGAGGCTCTTCCTGTCCTCAGGGAATAAAGGAATTCAGACTTTTCAGTTGCAAATGACTTTGGCTTTGGGTTTAATGAGCCGTGGAGGTTTAATGTGGAAAAATAAAAGCATGGGTGGGGCAAGACGAGCAGAGAGAAAGTTCCTCTCTAGAAATGTGGAGGAAAGAAAGGGCTTTTCCCTAGAGCAGAATATATAGGTCAGAGCACAGAGGGGAAGCAGACAGGGTTAGCGGAGGGCACTGCCGGAAGCTTCTCTCCAGCCCGGAGACCCCACAGTGCAGACGGGCCTATACATGGGGTAAGGACTGCGGGGCTGGTGAATAAATCTCTATGTCTATATGTTACCAAGTGGTGAGACAGCCCATCTAGTCCCGGAGCTGAGCTGAAAGTTTAGGACACAATTTGGCATTTCACATTTGCCGGTTCCTTTGGTAAAGAGTCCCTTCAATGATTGGCAGTAAGTGGAGACCCAAATCTTCCACCACCCCTCCCCCCACACACCACATTCTTTGCTATCAAGTGTCCCGTCCTCATGAAAGCAAAGCTGAAGAACAAGACACAAAACAATCATTCTTATGAGAGATTTAACCCAGGATGGACAAGCAAGATCCCGATGGTAAAAGAAGCCCATCTTTTAGCCCTCATTTGCATATTAGGTTTTTCTAGAGGTCAGTTAAGTCCAAATGAGGCCATTAGGGTGGGCCCTAAGCTAATCTGACTGCTGTCCTTCTACGAAGAGGAGGTCGGGACATGTGCAGAGACAGGCGCCGTTGCCCAGAGAAGAGGCCACGCGAGGACGCTGAGCGGGCCCTCTGCACGCCGAGGAGAGAGGCCTCCTGGGAAGGGAGCCTGCCAGTGCCTTCATCCTCGGCTCCGTCTCCAGGACTGAGAAAATAAATTTGTTTTTTTAAGCCATCCAGTCTGGGACGTTTGCGAGAGCAGCCCTAGAAAACGATTGCGATTTCCAAATTCTACAGGCAGCTTTTCAACTCCCCATGAGCTCATTTTCTTGAAGTGCATATCCCAGTAGGCCCTGTGGCAAGGACATTGTTCAAGTACCACTCGTCCTCACTCCTCCTCCTGATTGGCTCGATGCATCGTGCTCACTCCTCCTCCTGATTGGCCTGATACATCGTGCTCACTCCTCCTCCTGATTGGCTCGCTGCATCGTCCTCACTCCTCCTCCTGATTGGCTCGATGCAGCGTGCTCACTCCTCCTCCTGATTGGCTCGATGCATCGTCCTCACTCCTCCTCCTGATTGGCTCGATGCAGCGTGCTCACTCCTCCTCCTGATTGGCTCGATGCATCGTCCTCACTCCTCCTCCTGATTGGCTCGATGCAGCGTGCTCACTCCTCCTCCTGATTGGCTCGATGCATCGTCCTCACTCCTCCTCCTGATTGGCTCAATGCATCGTGCTGGGCCAGAATCCTTTTTCCTTTGTGGTATCAGGGACCCTCGATGGGGGAATCTGTCTTCTCTACCCACCCCATTCCATGAAAAGGAAAATGTTCTGCTAACATTTCCCCATGTGGTAGGCTTTCTCATTCTTTTTATTTCTTCCCAAAAAGCGGAGTGAGCTATCTGATTAAGGAGTTTGGGAGGGGAACCAGGAATGAGTACCTTGGCCCGTTCTTTTCCTCGTTGTCGTGGAAGGCAGTCTAACCCAGTGTTAAACCTAATCCGGAGGGACCTGAAACATTGAAGACACGAACAAAATCCATCGATTCCACGCCAGAGCTTTATTGTCTAGCTTGGCCAAGCGGCGGCAACTCCGACAGAAATCTGAGGGAGAGCGCGCCGGCCCTTTGTTCTACCTAGTTTTTATAGTTTTGCAAGTGGGAAGTACAGAAGCAAAAATTGCAATTAGGTGCCTTTTACTACTATTGGTTATAGTCATATGTCCTTTAACATGATAGGGCCATGTTCAGTTTGCAAGCCATACATTATTTTGGAGAAAACAAAATTTACAAGTCAACACAATGATAGAAAGATGTCTCTACATATTAAAAGGCCTTCCTATATTCTCTAATGTTTATCCACTATCTCTCTGTCCAGAATCACACACATTAACCACGTGCATTCACATAGGAGAGGTAATTTCTGTGGGGACAAATGCCCGCAAATGGCTCATTACTATAAGAAAAGGTTTATTTTGGCTTTTCTCTTCCTGCACCTGGCTAGCCATTCACCCCTTTCCCTACAGGTGTGGTGGAATGTCAGGGAATCCATGTTTTCCTCCCCTTTGCATTTACAATACAATGCCAAGGGCCATCCTGGTTATGCCAATCACACAGTACAGAGACTATTCTCACAATTTCTCTGCACACCTTAACCCAAATTAATAAAATGTTCTTTAAGCCTTTTAAAATATTAATATTAATTCTGCAGCTTTTGGTACTTCACAACACCTGCGGCTGAAGTGGCGCAGTGGCTCCTCACCAGAAAGTGTGTGTTCTGGTCTGCTCCTCTGTGCCCTGCGTTGTATTGGGGCACCCTGCTTGGAGAGACTGTGACATCCAGTGCTGTCTACAACAGAATGGGGCGGGAAGCCCATTTTACTGCACACTTTTCCCAGTTACCCATTGCTGTGTGACAGATTGTCTTAAACTTAGTGATTCTGAAACAAAAATAATTTCATTAAGTTGATAATTTTGTGGGTCAGAAATCTGGGAAAGTGACAGTAAGGATGCCCTATATTTGCTCTACCATGACTAGAGCCATTGGTTAGAGTGACTCAAATAGCTAGATTGGGCTCAGCTGACTTGACTTATCTTGGACCTTAATTCTAACCATCTGCAAGGTTCCTCAGTTTTTCTCTGAATCATATCTACCAAGGCCAGCATGCCCAAGCTTTTTACAGACATAGTTTTCCCTGGGTTGGGGTAGCTGAACCAACTAGAGCTTGCTGAGTATCTCTGCCTCTCCACATGGCCACTCTGCAAGGTTACCTTGAGCTTTCTCCCAGTATGGTGGTCTCAGAGCTGTTGGACTTATTACACAGTGGTTGGCTTTTCCCACAGTGAGCATTGCAAGAGGTCAAAATAGAAGCTGTAAGGCATTTGAGTCAGTCTCTAACGTGAACACAGCATCACTACTGATGTATTCTGTCGGTTAAAAGTGAATCACAGGGTCCTGGCCAGTGCCGCAGTGGATAGAAATCTACCCCAGAGCACTGAGGGCACCAGCTCAACCCCAAAGTCGCAGGTCCAGCTCCGGTCAGGGCACATATGAGAAGCAATCAATGGCACAACTAAGTGGAACAAGGAGTTGATGCCTCTCTCTCTCTCTCTCTTTTTCTCAGAAAGAAAAATAAAAAGAATCTGTACATTATTTAAAAAAAAAAAGTCACAGGGCCAACCAAGATTATTTAATAGCTGAGGGTTGACTGCGCAATGATGTTAATATCAAGAGAGGATTAAAGGCGGGGCGTGGGGTGTCTTTTTTAGAAACTAGCTACCACAATGCTTAAGCCATGCTCTTAACTCGGTAATTAAGGTGCTACTGTCATGTCTGTTTGCCTTACTGTTTTGTTTTTTAGTCTCCATTTGATTTAAAACTGAACCCAGGGAAAGATTTTTTATTGATCTTCGATAGATCAGCAACAGCTATCATCTGTGCTTACAATATGGCTCCTATAGAAATACCCTAGTGACAGACGACATTTAAGAATGCTCTGTTTGCATGCAAATAAGAGAACATAAATAGATGCTTGGGGGTTGGGATGTTGTCTAACACCATGTGTTACACAAATTAGCATCACATTTTAGTTAGAAATAAATTCTGAAGACAGAAAGGAAAGCTGAAAAACAAGCGGGCTAACACATCCCGCTGCCCTGCCGTTCCCACATTCAACTCCACTCCCGTTTCCTTACGAGCCAAGCGGCTATTTGAACCCCACAGAAGCCATCTGGAGCCTGGTGGATGCGAATGCGAGGGCTCTGGCAGCACTTCCCAGGCTTTGGCCATGACGAGAGTCCAGGATCCGTGCAAAGGAGCCCTGGGGAGACTTTCTGAACCCGGCCCAGATCCTGAGGTGGGTCATCACCGGTCTATCATTTATGGCCATCTGGAGAAAAGCTGAGCAGACAAGCTGAGTGCACTCCACTAGAAAGCTTGAAGAGGCCAAGCTGCCGATAGATTTCCTCAAGTGATCCACCAGGAGGCCCCAAATCTGCTGACTCAGTCAACACATAATCCCACTGGAGCCGAGGCCCCAAGCTACTTTGGGTAATCTGGCAAAGAGGAAGTTCACATTCGAAGGCCCCCACTGCCCAGAGAGGGAGAGAGCAAGCCGAACAGGAGAGGCAGCCCCTGTGCACGTGAACGCCGGTGGACAATGTGAACAGCAACTTGAATAATGACAGCTAAGAGACAACGAGATGAGAAGATTCATTATAGCACAGGAATTGATTCCGGGAAGTCAGGGCCATTATTTTTGAAGTGAAATATCAGTGCATGAAATGAAGGAGAAATTACTGAGAACTGAGTTGGAGTCTGGGAAAATCAAGTAGAGGAAATTTTCAGAGACTACCGAGTCCAAGCCACAGAGATATACCTCAAGAGGGAGAGAGGAGACTTACAGTCTTAGGAGCCTTCACATGCAAATAGTAAGAGTTCCAGAGGGTAAAACAAGTAGATCTGGCAGAAAGGTAGTAATAGTTAGGCAAATAATAGAAGAAAAATGTCCTAACCTGAAGAAAGACCTGAGCAGGCAGTAAAGTACTTTGAGAGAAGTCCTGATAAAATTCCTAAACTCCAGGGAATAAAGAAAACAAAAAATTTATAGGCTTCTAGGTCAAAAGAACAAGCTATTTTGAAGGTCAATTCAAAAATTCGTGTGCGTGTTAAACTTCTCGTCTGCAGAGCCATGAGTTGCCAACCGAAGAATGACGTAACAGACCAAAGAAAAAGGTGCAACCCCGAGTCCAAGAGCAGCCCAAACGCCATTGCACCGACTCAGTGAGCTACAAACAGTTGTCGATGTGCCAGGACTCAAAGTGTGCACCATCTGATTATTCTATCGGAGGAGAAGTCTGGAGAACGGACGACCACTAGAAAGAGATCAATCCTAACAAAGATGAGAGTGGGGTGTTTGAGAGGTGGCCGAGGAGAGGTTGAGTCCGTGAGTGGGAGTAGGAAGAGTGAGAAATCGGAAGGTTTCATCTTAGAAGGTGCGTGGAGGAAAGCACCGGAAGTCCTCACTGACCATCATCTGTAGGTTCTGTGACTTTAAGTGATCGAAATGTGTAAAAAAAAGCAATTTTACCACAGGCTAATTCATAAAAACAAGAGTTAAGTTTCTAGGACATCTTTTCTATGTTAAAACAAACCAACATTGAACAAAATGATGCCCCAGCCCATTGGCTCAGTGGTAGAGCATCAGCCCAGCGTGTGGAAGTCCCAAGTTCGATTCCTGGTCAGGGCACACAGGAGAAGTGACCATCTGCTTCTCTACCCCTCTCCTTTCTCTCTCTCTCTCTCCTCCCCTCCTGCATGGCTCAAATGCTTCAAGCAAGTTGCCCCAGGTGCTGAGGATGGCTTCATGGCCTCACCTCAGGCACTGAATTAGCTCAGTTGCCGAGCAACAGAGCAGCAGCCCCAGATGGGTAGAGCATCGCACTGTAGGGGGATTGCCGGGTGGATCCCAGTCAGGGTACACGTGGGAGTCTGTCTCTGCCTCCCTGCCACGGGCCTCTCACTTGACTAAAAAAAGGGGGGGGGGAGATGACAAAATGATGTTATTCAAGGAGTTAATATAGTAGTAGGGCATTTTAAAGCTAAAATTAATATTAACAGAGATACAATGGGTTTGATTGTAACTGCCAAGAAAGGAAAGGGAACCATTAGTATATCAGCCAAGTATAATAGAAATCCCAAATGTATAAGCAGTCATCCTTGTAAATAAGCTGAAAGTATAAAAAGGAAGAAAACTGTCAAGTTAAAATTAAATTAAATGAATTAACATAGCGTAAGATGAAAAAGTATGCTATATATGTTGTGTTAGTTATCTACAGCTACATAAAAAATGACCCCACCCTGGCCGAGTGACTCAGTGGATAAAGCATCAACCCAGCACACCAGAAGTCTCAGGTTTAACCCCTGGTCAGGGCACATGCGAGAATCAATCAATGAGTACACAACTAAATGGACCAACTAAGTGAAACAATGAATTAATGCTTTCCTCTCCCTCTCATTTTCCCTTCCCTCCCTTCTCTTTTTTTCTCTCTCAAATCACTGAAAAATATTTTTAAAAATTAACCTCAGACTTTGTGACTTAAAACAATAAAAATGTATTATCTGGTAGGTTAGGTGGGTCAGGAATTTTGGAGCAGCTTAGCTGGACAGTTATGGCTCAGAATCACTCAGGAGGTTAGGATATTGGCAAGAGCTAATGTCCTTCGAAGGCTTGAATGGGAATAGAGGATCCACTTTCATGACGGTTCATTCGCATGGCCGTTTCCGAGCTCCGTCTTCACCTAACACCTTCAGCGCAGCCCTCTGCGTCTTGAATGTCACTGAGCCTCTGTTCCCTGCCTGCAGACGATTGGCCGAGCCTACCATCAGAATATTTGTTTACACCGTGAAGGGGTAAACTTTTCAGGCAAGGTATTCTTTGAGGTTCTTAAAAGTTGAAGAGATGCTGGGACCTCATTGAGTTTAAAAAATACAAGGTGTGTGACTATTTTGGTTCCTGATTGCTAATAAGTGGTTGTATAATTATTTTCATTTTAACCTACAATCCGGTATGTGTGTGCAGAGGTAGACATTTAGTTCTCATTCACCTTTAATTGTTAGAGATTATTAATATTAATTTTTAAGATTAGATCATTATAAATCATAAAAATATCTTAGTGAATATGAGATAATTTACTTCCAGGTACTCCATATGATACAAATATTATTCTAAATGGGCAAATATTAAAACCATTTCAGTTAAAACAAAATTTAAAAAACTTTGAAGAAGAAATTTTTATTTATCTATTTTTTTAGCGAGAGACAGAGGGGGGGGACAGACAGGAAGGGAGAGAGATGAGAAGCATCAGCTCATAGTTGTGCCACTTTAGTTGTTCATTGATTGCTTTCTCATATGTGCCTTGATGGGAGCGGGCTGGAGGGGGCAAGAGGCTCCAGCTGAGCCAGTGAGCCCTTGCTCAAGCCAGTGACCTTGGTTTCAAGCAAGCAACATTTGCGCTCAAGCCAGCAACCATGGAGTCATGTCTATGATCCCATGCTCAAACTGGCGACCCCGTGCTCAATCTGGCGACCTTAGGGTTAGAACCTGGGTCCTCAGCATAGTAGGTTGATGCTCTATCCACTGTACCACTGCCTGATCAGGCTGGAAAACAAATTATAAAAATATTTTTTACTAAAAAAATTGTATAACTAGAAAACCAACATGATTGGAGAACACTAATAATAATTAACAGGAAAATTGGGTAAAATGACTAGATATAAATATATAAACTAAGTGGATTTTCTCTATAGTAATTATAATTAGAAAGTAGAAAAATGTTCCATTCATAATAGTGACAGAAATGATAAAGCACTTAGGGATGAATTTAAAAAGAAAAGAATTAAAATTTAATAGAAAACTTATACAAAGAAATTAGTTTTTATTGAGAGACATGAATGGATATTATGCAGTTAGACATATTTTTAAATGGTAACATTTAATAAAAAATATCAATTCCTCCAAAATAATAGGAATTCTAATTCTAATTGTAAGAAGAATTTGGGGAATTTTATAAAGGATCTTTTTATGGAAAAATAAATAACAAAAATAGCCATGAAAAGTATGAAAAAAATATAAGGTCTACCGGAAAGTTCTGTCTGTTTCTATCACAACAAGTTTCGACACGTAAGCACATGTTTATTTGGCGCATGTGTACCTCTCTATTTTTTTTTTTTTTTTGTATTTTTCTGAAGCTGGAAACGGGGAGAGACAGTCAGAAAGACTCCCACATGCGCCCGACCGGGATCCACCCGGCACGCCCACCAGGGGGCGACACTCTGCCGACCAGGGGGTGATGTTTTGCCCCTCCGGGGCGTCGCTCTGTCGCAACCAGAGCCACTCTAGCGCCTGGGGCAGAGGCCAAGGAGCCATCCCCAGCGCCCGGGCCATCTTTGCTCCAATGGAGCCTTGGCTGCGGGAGGGGAAGAGAGGGAGACAGAGAGGACGGGGGAGGGGGGGGGTGGAGAAGCAAATGGGCGCTTCTCCTATGTGCCTTGGCCGGGAATCGAACCCGGGTCCCCCGCATGCCAGGCTGACGCTCTACCGCTGAGCCAACCGGCCAGGGCCTACCTCTCTATTTTGATCACTTAATGTATACATACTGACGTAGCAAATTAACTAAAACAAAGTTGATTCACGTTAGTCTTATGTGTGAAGCCATAGTGTACCCATGGCTACTGATAAAGTTCATTTACGCCACTGTATTTTTATGAATTTCAACAAGGAATAAATGCTACAGAAGCATGTAGAAATTTATTGAAAGTGTTTGGTGAAGGTACAGTTTCTGATAGGACATGCAGAAGATGGTTCGAAAAATTCGAATGTTGTTAAGACCATGTTGGAGCAAGATCCTTTTCTGACAACATCGGAGATCGCAAAAAGGCTTAATTCAGCTCAGCAAACCATTTCGGACCATATTCGGAAGATAGGATTGGTGTGGAAATATTCAAGATGGGTGCCACATGAATTAAGTCAGAAGAATTTGTATTTTGTTTTATTCCAAAAACGGACAGAACTTTCCGGTAGACCTTATATATATTGCAAAAGGGATATTGCTTTGCCAGACATTAGAAAGTACTATAGAACTTAGGCACTTAAACAGATAAATAGGTCACTGGAACAAAATACAGCATCAAAAACTGACCTCTAATAGTGATAAATTCTGAATATAAAATATAGCCACTTTATTTAATTGGGGGAAAAGATAGTTTATTTAACACAGTTGACATTCTGTTCATCTGAAAGAAAATAAAATAGGAAGCTCATCTCATACTATAAATGAAAGTAAATTTCAGCTGGATTAAGGACTTAAATATAAAACATATCTTTAAAGAAATAAATGAGGATCTTCACTTACTGGGTTGGTGTGGGAGAACTTTTAACCAAGAGAGGAAATCCAGAAAGTATAAAAGACAGACATAGCCCTGGCCAGTTGGCTCAGTGGTAGAGCATCGGCCTGGTGTGCAGGAGTCCCGGGTTCGATTCCCGGCCAGGGCACACAGGAGAAGTGCCCATCTGGTTCTCCACCCCTCCCCCTCTCCTTCCTCTCTGTCTCTCTCTTCCCCTCCCACAGCCAAGGCTCCATTGGAGCAAAGTTGGCCCAGGCACTGAGGATGGCTCTGTGGCCTCTGCCCCAGGTGCTAGAATGGCTCTGGTTGCGACAGAGTAGTGCCCCAGATGGGCAGAGCATCGCCCCCTGGTGGGCATGCCGGGTGGATCCCGATCAGTAGTATGCGGGAGTCTGACTGCCTCCCCGTTTCCAGCTTCAGAAAAATACAAAAAAAAAGAAAAAAGACACATTTAAATATAAGTAAATATGCCAAAAGATACCAAAATCAATGGATAGGTGATAGATTTGTAAAATATATTTGTAACACAAATGCAGGTCACAGTTTAAAATCCCTAGAAAAGGAAGAATAGATAGGACTCAAACTGACACAAAAACATAACTCAGTAAAATTGTGACCAAAGAATGCAAATAGAAAACTTTCAGAAACAAAACCCCCCATATGATACAATTCTTAAACTCACAATTAATTGAATAAATCTGAAAATAGGAACGAAGAAGGAAGGTATATAGAAATAAAAAAATAAAACTGAGAAAAAAAAACTGAACAAACACTTCCCAGAATGTTGGCTGTAAAATACTATGTGTATAAAATTTTTAATGTATGTCTTTAGAAAAAAGATCAAATTAGATCTATATCTATTAGACATTTTAAATATAAGTGAGTAAAGAAATCCCTATGTTGCGTAGTAATGTCTGTACTCTAGTTTATTTTGTTAAAAACAATAACAATAAAAGTCCTATAAATATGAATATATGCATGTAAAGTTTGACAGACGGAATGATTTGAAAGGATAGACCTCAAGCTGGTTACTCTGTGCATAAGCATGAGTATGAGTGTGTGTGTGTGTTTATTACTCTGTGCATGAGTGTGAGCGTGAGTGTTTGTATGTTTGTGAGTGTATGTGAGTGTATGTGGGTGTATGTGAGTGTATGTGGGTGTATGTGCAGGGGAATTGCCGACACAGCGGTGGCAGCCAGTAGATTGACGTATCTGTCCTTGTATAATGTTGCTTTTATGTGTCCTATGACCGTATTATTCTGGATATTTGAAAAACACCAAAAAACTCAAAATATTTATGTATGTATATTTCAGTTTCCTGCTCTATGTTAAACATAGACACACATTTATTTTTTAAAAAATGAAATTCTAAATCATTGCATCAGGTAAAAATTGGGCTTAGTTAGAATTAAAAATCCCTTATAGCACAGAGGATATACTACTTGATTTTCGGCATACAAACTTATAAAACACTTTGCTCATTCAAGTTTACAAAGGAAGCCCCCTGAGGAGCAAAGGGAACTCTGGAGGTGTCTGGGCACGTCAGCACTCTGCTCTAACACCCCCCAGAACCCAAGCTGAGGAGGGTGCGTGTCATTGCTCAAGTACCCCTTCTTGCCTGTGGAGCTGACTCCATTCAAATTTCATGTTTAGTTTCTAAACCATGATACAGTAACTTATTGTCAGAATAAAAATAGTTTCTTTTTTTTTTTCATATAGTTGAGGTTCTAAGATTACTCTTAGAGTTATATCATCTTGCCTGACCTGTGGAGGAGCAGTGGATAAAGCGTTGACCTGGAAATGCTGAGGTCACCAGTTCGAAACCCTGGGCTTGCCTGGTCAAGGCACATATGGGAGTTGATGCTTCCTGCTCCTCCCCCCTTCTCTCTCTCTCTCTTTCTCTCTCTCTCTCTCCTCTCTATAATGAATAAATAAAATCTTAAAAAAAGAATAAATTTCAAAACTGTGAGAAAAATAAATAAAATATATATATATTAAAGTTATATCATCTTGATGATTTTATATAATTACATTAAATGATAGCTCTAACCCAGCTGACAAAATAAATCTGCCTACATAACAAGTTGTTGGATTAAAATCTCCATTTTACAAGAAGGACACATAGGAAATAAAAAACGCAGGGGAATTTGAACCCATACCTGCCTGAGACCCAAACCCAGGCTGTCTAGTTCTCCACCTGCACCAACCTGCAGTGGAAAGTAAGCAGAAAACTGGGGAAGCAACTCACAACTCCACCAATCCAGCAGGTCAAAGAACAGAAGGTTGAGAGGTAGGGGAAGCAAATGGCTTACTTCTGTGTTTTGGGGATACATGTGGATTAGGGGTGAGGTCTTCGTGTAGGATAAGTATATGGAAGAGGCGAGAGGAAATTGACGTGGCCCGGGGAAATCTAATTGGCTTGGGAGTGAGAATTGTGGGTGACTTAAAAACTGCAGTGGCCTCCAACTAGCAATTTTCACTTCATCCTACCTTTATTTCTTGTCCAAAAAGAGAAAAAAAGAGCCCTTGAAGAACAAGAGTAGGAGGGAGAAGAAAGGAAGAGCTGATGGGAGGTTAAGCCAAGGTTGGTTTCCTTCCTGACCTCACCCACGTTCTCCCACTCTTCCTGTCTGCACCCAGCTGCTGCCCCGGCTGCTAAGGAGAGCTGGGTTTCAAGAAGAAAGCTGGAGGCTTAGGATGGAGCACAAGCTCCAGGGTGGCTTTTAGGGAATGTGTGATAGGATTTACAGGGAAGCATCTGTCTCCCCTCCTTGCCATCTAAGTTAAGGGACAGCAATAAGAGCCTCTTCTGTGGCAGGTGTCCTGTAAAGGGTGAGTGAATGAATGAGTGACAACATGATCATATGTCTCAGTGCATTGCAGGATATGGATGTTAGTACCTCTGTGGTTCTCTTACTCTCCAAAGAACAACTGGATGTCTTTGGAAATGAGCCTTTACATTTGTGGAGTCTGATGTTAGTGGACTTCAGATGCCAGTTGCAAGTATCAGATATGAGGTTACTTGTACTTCTCTCTGACTTGGCTACAAATTTCAAGAGTTTACACAACCCCATCCTCAGATTTAATAATTTCCTAGTCTAAGGACACACAGAACTCAGGAAAGCCCTTCACATATTATAATCAGTTTATCATAAAGAATAGAACTCAAGAAGAGTCAAATGGAAGAGAGGCATAGGACAAGATATAGGAGAAAGGTGGCAGAATTTCCATGCCCACCCACCTGGATGCTCTCTGAGTCCCATTGGTTAGGGGTTTCGTTCGGCGGGTGTGGTTGATTAAATCATTGGCCATTGGTGATGGAGCTCAGTCTCCAGCCCCTCATCACTTCCCAGACATCCTGGGATGGGCCTAAAATTTTCAACCCTCTAATCATCCTTGGTTCTGGGGAGATCAACCCCCATCTTGAAGGGTCTCCATGGTTAATAAAGAGTTGCCTTATGAACATAAACTCACGTATGCTTGCTTGAAAGAAGCTTGTTATGAATAGCAAAAGACACTCCTATCTCAGGAAATGCCAAGGGTTTTAGGAGCTTTGTGAAGAACTGGGGACAAAGACTAAATATATTTTTCCCATGATGCCATAGTGACATATTTTGATTATTAAAAATTGAACTCTTTTGAGATGGGAGGCATTTCTCTCTTTGTTACATTGGAATCATTTGGCTCAGTCCAGGGGTAAGTTGATATCTTCTGCCCTCCCAAAAACCAGGAATTGTTGTTCTGAATAAAGACCCTCTTATCCAAAAGAAAATGCCAACATCCCCCTGCATTGGTTTTCTAGAGCTGATGTCACTAAGTACCATAACTGGGTAGCTTTAACAATAAAAATGTATTGTTTTAAACTTCTGGAGGCCAGAAATTCAAAAGCAAGGTGCTGTCAGGGTTGGTTCCTTCCAAGGGCTATGAGGGAAGGATCTGTTCCTGGGCGTCTCTTTGTGGCTTATACCTGGCCCTGATCTTTGTCTCTTCTCATTATCTTTGTCTTGTCTCTATGCTTGTCCCTGTGTTCAAATTTTCCCTTTTTATAAGAACAGCAATCATATTGGATAGTCCGAACTAATAACTTCCCTTGCATTTGAATAACGCTATTAAAAGACCTATCTCCAAACAAGGTCAGATTGAGAAATACCAAGTATTAGAACTTTAACATATAAATTTGGGGAGATATAATTTAACCCCACTTTGCTTTTAATGAGAAATGAATGCTTTCTGAATTAGTCACTAAGGGCTATTATGACAGAGTTTGTGTGGAGGCACAAATAAGGCTTGTTATAGACTAAATGTTATATCAACATAGAATGTGGATCCTCTAAGAATAGAACACTATGAATTATCTCTTTCACTGTAAAGTCCCCACTCAGTCAAACTGCCTTGCTATCCTATCCTATCCTTGGCTCTGTAACCCTTTCATCCACCTGCACAGTTTGAGACTTCATCAAATTACATCACATTATTCACAGGCATTGATGCCCTTGTGTTTTTCTTTGGTCCCACCCATATTTCTATTCATTGGGATGCATTGTTTTTCTTGTGGGTATTCTTACATAAGTTTTTATTTTCCCTTTTATTTTTCTATATTTCTCCCAGCTTTTGTGATTTCTTTTTTCAAAGAAAAAAGAAAAGAATTATTGAGGTAAAATTAGCATAAAATTAACCACTTTGAAGTTTACAATTTGGTGGCATGTTGACATTCACAATGTTGTGTAGTCATTACCACTATCTGATTCCAGAAGATTTTCATCATCCCAAAAGGAAGCCCCTTATCTACTAAGCAGTCTCATTACTCTTTGGTAAGGCCAAATACTTATTATATTATTGTCTATATTGCTTGAAAGAAGCTTGTTATGAAAAGCAAAAGATGTAACAAATGGCTCTGAAACATAGCAGCTGAAATCATGATGTAATCATTCATTATCTCATAGTTCCTGGGAGTCAGAAATCTGATACAACTTAGGCTTCAGCCCAGGGTTTCTTACAGGCTACAACAGAGTGTAAGGGGCTATCGTCATGTCAATGCTTGCTTGGAAGAGGGTCAGTTTCCAAGCTCACTCACATGGTTGTTGGCAGGAGTCAATTCTTTGCAGGCTGTTGGTCAGAAGGTTCTGAGTTCCTTGCTGTTTTTAGCCAGAGGATAATCTCAGTCCCTTACTACATGGGTCTCTCCACAGGGTACCTCACATCAGGACTGGTGGCAAGCAATTAAAAAGTAGTGGAAGACTCTAAGAAAAAGAGAGAGATTGAGAAGGAGAAAGAGAAAGAAAGAAAGAGAAACAGGAAGAGAGAAAAATAAAGAGAGACAAAGAGGTCCAGCAAGATGAAAGTCAGAGTCTGTTGTAAACAACCTTGGAAGTGACATCCCATCGCTTGATCACATTTGCTGTATTCTATTTGTTACAGGTCATCACTAGGCCCACCAACCCTTGAGGAGAAGAGAGGATTACATGAGGGCATGAATTACCGCTCTGCCAAGAGGTGGGGCTAACGGGGTCATCTCAGAGGTGGCCTGCCGTGCTTTGGCATGACTTTCTCCAGATATTTCCGGTTTAAAAATGGCGGCAGTTTGAGGATCTATTATTAAATTTGGAGTAATCTTTGGCAATTAAAGGGTGACTTTATTTTTCCCCATTGCACATCTAAAAAAATTTACATTATTTAGAGAAGAAAAATATTATACAAGCAAAACCCATAACAATTAAGGCAGAACAAAACAAAATTCTGAATATGTGAGCTTTGCAGATAGAACTTTGCAGGCAGAGTTGAATAATTATTGTAATCCTATGCCCAGATATGCAGATTCATAAATCTATATCCTACATACTAGGTATGGAGCAAAATTATATTGTTAAGAAAAAAGCAAAAGATTAATGTTGGCTGCAGGTATTAAGAGGGGGTTAGCAACCTTTAAAAAGACCTTACTTAAAGGAGAATTTACCACCATGGTGAGTTAAAACTATGTTATTTGAACAGTAGAAATCAGTTGATGTTTAACATAAAGAAGATGATATTTTGTGAGTTTTGATAGCTGTTTCAAGAATTGCCAGAAGAGGATGCTGATGTCACTGTGTGTCCCCAGGGGCCCAGGTAGAACCTCAGGGTGGAAAGACCTTTGTATCCTGGATCCCACCTCTGACTAACTGCGCAACTGAAAGCAAATCAACACCTTTTGATTTCCATTTCCCTGTCTATAACTGGATAATCATAGTATAGACCCCATAGAGTAGAGAGAATGATAAACCTAGTAGAAGTTCAAAGATATATTCTATTATATTTATGTGTATTTCACTAGTGATAAGGGATAAAAATATTGTGGTGATGGTAGGTTTTGGCCTGTCATTTCAATTTAGAAAGGGAGGTGGCAAATATGGCAGATGGGATTTTGCCCATGGCCTGTTTTTGTTTGGACTGTATCTTAATCAGTGTGGCCTGTTATAACTGAATACCATAGACTGGGTAGCTTAAACAATAAACATTTTTTTTGTTAGAGTACAGGAGTCTTAGAAGTCCAAGATTAAGGTGTCTGTATACCTGGTGTCTCATGAAGGCCTGCTTCCTAGTTTGTAGATGGCCATCTTATCTTTGTATCTTCACACGGCTGAGAGACAAGAGAAGAAACAATCTCTCTTATGTCTCTTCTTATAAGGACACTAATGCCATTAATGAGGGCTTCACCCTCGTGACTGAATTACTTCCCAAAGATCACATCTCCAAATACCATTGCATTGGAGCTTAGGAGTTTGACATATGAATTTTGGGCAGACACAGACATTCTGTCCATAACAGATTGTAAGTGAAGAGTGGTTTTTATAATTTCAAACAGTTGTTGGAAAAGAAGAAGAAGAGGAAGAAGAGGAGGAGAAAGAGGAGAAAGGGACACTCTGTGTGGTCCGTGAAGTCAAAAGTATTTAATATTTGGCTCCTTATCATGAAAAATGCCCTTTAACCATAAGATTCTATTAATTTTTCACTGCTTATTCCATATTTTGACAACACTGGTTATTGAAAAATTCTTTCTTACATTGCAAAAGTGTTTCTTTGTAAAGTGTATCCATGGTCGCTCTCTTCTCTGACCTTCATTCTTTGTTGCTGTGTCTTAGAGTGGTTGTCAGAAGGATATTGGAAGAATAGAGGCCCAGGCCATTTCTGACTTCTTGGTACTAGAATTCTTGACACTATTTCATTGCAAAGTGGTGAAGAGCCATAGTATTGATAATAGTGGAGATACAAGGGAGGATAAGGAGATTATCTTACTGATAATAGTAAGAAAAATAACTTAAGAAAGGCAATATTGATTTGAACTTATTTAGATTTTCAGCCTGACAGATGGCACCAAGTCAGTAACATTTATTGCTTATCTATGTGCAAGGCATATCTCTATCTATCTATCTATCTATCTATCTATCTATCTATCTATCTATCTATCTAATCTATCCATCTATCTATCTATCTATGATCTCATTTATTTCTCACAAAAACACATGAGGTACCACCAATTATTATTACAATAACAACTGAATATAACAACAAATCCATATACAATACTATAGATAATATTATTATGCCTACTTTACAAATAGGAAAATAAAGCTTAGAAACATTACGAAACTTGTCTGAGGTCAAGTGAGAAAGTTAGCAGCAGGTTCTGGGCTCAAGCCTAGGTTTGCCCGATTCCAAAGCTTATTCTCCTCCCTGCCATAGTGCGTGATACATGGTACCTGTAGTTGTGGTAGTTATAAGTAACGGTCCAAAACCTCATCCCTCCTCTACCTAAAAATACTAATATAAAACTCAGTTGTCTCACTTTGCATATTTCCCCCATTTCCATCATAGAAAGAAGCAGTGTCCCTTACACATGATCTTCTCTGGGTGCCAAAAAGACAATGGTATTTTAAAATATTTATTTTGGTTATCCAGCACTACGTGCATAGGGAAATGAGTTGATATGCAATCCAACATTCTTCCGCTGCTTTGTTTGGCCAAGAAACAATGGTCCGCATGTCTCCAGACAAATGTAATGAGTATTTTTTAAAGAAAATATTATCCCAGCGCTACCTGAATGTATTATATGTGGTAAGATTCCACGTTCCTTCCTGCTTGTTGTTCTACTTCTCCAAGAGTTTGGCACCTCTGCTTTTATTGTTTTCTCAGAAGAAACTCTGTCTTCTTGCCTTTATTTCCTTTATTTTAAAAGTCAAGTTTTAAAGACGTTGGATACCATGTACACTAGGGGTGATTGTTAACTCTTCTAAAAAGAGGACTCGTCCAGGATCCTGACGTGCGGAACAGTTGAAAATGGCTCCAGTGTAAGGTGTACACACAGCAATGACTTTTCCTTTTTTATTGTTTATAACCAAGAGATGTGAGTTTAGCTAAATGAAGAAAAAAAAAAGAGAGGAAGAAGAAAATAAAAAAGAGAAAAAAATCTTGGTTTGGGGTTAGGATCGTGGAGATAGGTTGAGATGGAGGTGATTTTTAATTTTTCCAAGGGTTGTTGGTGCAGGTACAGACGGCAGAAGACTGGACTGGTCAGGCAGTGGTGCAGTGGATAGAGTATCAGACTGGGACATGGAGGACGAGGACCCAGGCTCAAAACCTCAAGGTTGCTGGCTAGAGCACACATGGGCTCATCTGGCTTGAGTGGAGGCTTACCAGCTTTAGTAAGGAGTCGATGGCTTGAGTGTGGGATTACAGACATGACCCCATGGTTGCTGGCTTGAAGCTAAAGGTCTCTAGCTTGAGACCAAGGCAGCTAGCTTGAGCAAGGGGTCATTTGCTCTGCTGTAGCCCCCTGGTCAAGGCACATATGAGAAAGCAATCACTGAGCAACTAAGGAGTTGCAACAAAAATTGATGCTTTTCATCTCTCTCCCTTCTGTCTGTCTGTCCCTCTCTCTGACTCTCTCTCTGTCTCTGTCCAAAAGAAATTAGTAGACTGATGCCCCAGTGGGAACATTTCTGTGTCAGTGAACGCATCCCTAGACGTTCCCATAGGCTTGGAATAAACTAGGATCTGAGCAGTCAAGGGAGATTGTGTGTCATCCCAACTCAGCCGCTTAAGCTTAAACTTAAACTCACTTTCCCCAAAGCTTGAATCCAAAGGTGGCACCGAGGATGCTGAGTCATTCCAAAGATGGCCCTGAGAAGAAGCTGTCATTTTGTTGCCAGGAAGGTCTGGGCTCTGGTGGCAGAGCCACCTGGGCTCATGTCTGCATATTTTGGCTTGAAGACGGGAAAAGCCTTGATCACAGAACAAGCATAACTACAGGAATGGCTGGAATTATAAGCAGATTAAAGTTACCAAAGGAAAAGGTGTACCACACAGACAAGAAACCTCATAAGTTCCAAAGAAAATATTGGTCACAATTGCTTAGTTTTGTTACTAATTCCCATCCTACACTGCTTATTATTTACTCATTTTAAAAAATAAAAAATTTTAAATAAAGTGTGAATAAGATGGACATGTGAGTCCTAGAGCAAATGAAGCCTGAAACATCACTGGAGGTAAAACTGACAAGACGGGAGCTGTCTTACTTTGGACATGTCATGAACAGGCTGGGTTCTTAGGAAAAGACAGTAATGCTGGAGAAAATGAAGGAAAAGAAAAGAGGGAAGGTATATAAAGTAAAAACAAAACAACAACAATGAAAAACCCTATTTTAAAAAATCCCCTTTAATGGGGACAAAGCCATTTAATAACAAAACTGGGATTTTGTTTTCTCTTCTGGAGACACAAACTACCTTCCCCAGCCTCTCTTGCAGCTAGGACTGCAAGCGTGCTCGGGCAGTGGGTGTGAGTGGACGTCCTTAACCACTCCCAAAGCTGGCTCCAAAATCCCTGTGCCGTCATCAGACTCTTTCTGTTTTGCAGTGATTTTAGAGGCGAAGTGTTTGAGATTAAGTCGAACCACCAGTTAGGAGAAATCTGGATCCCTATGTCACTGCTTAGAAGATGAGCTGCCCAGGAAAGTCAGGCAACTTGCACAAAACTGAAATGAATGAAATAAAACCTGTACTGTTATCACCTCAAGCCGCTGAGATTTAGGGCCTATTGTTGACATAATATGACATCTCTTATCCGGATTCATTTTCCTCTCAATCTTACTCTACAGAGGTAACTAATCGTATATCTATTGTTTAAATCAAAGTATAGACTATTTCCATGTCATGTCTTCTTCCTGTTTCTTTAAGATCCCAGATGTAGGTTGGGTGACCCACTTACTGCTAGGAAGCCATGTTCTTTCTTAAGCCAAGTAAGAGAATCCCATTCCCCTTGGTAGGCATTTGCTTAGGAATGGATATATGATATGATTCCGGCCAAAGGGAAATGAGAGGAAGTCTAACAGAAGGTTTCTTGGAAAGATATTTCCATTGGTTACAAAAAGATGGCTGTTCATCTTTTGTTCCACATTGTTAGAAGTCTGGATTTGTGCTACCATATGCTGGTGCATGGCGTTATTGTGACAACAAAGTTCACATGTCAACTAGAGGGAGAAGGTGATTATAACTATTGTTCTTTATGACATCATTGAGCCAATACATTAGCCAACACTCGAGTTTCTTTTCCTGTTAAATATTTGCCACATGAGGCCATGGCTGGTTGGCTCAGTGGTAGAGAGTGATAGAGCATTGGCCCAGCATGTGGATGTCCCAGTTTTGATTCCCAGTCAGGGTGCACAGGAGAAGCGACCATCTGCTTCTCTACCCCTCCCCTCCCCTTCTCTTTCTTTTTTTCTCTTCCCTTCCTGCAGCCATGGCTTGATTGGTTTGAGCTCATCAGCCCCAGGTACTGAGTATGGCTGTGTAGAGCCTCTAGCTCAGGTGCTAAAAGTAGTTCAATTGCGAGTATGGCCTCAGATGGGAAGAGCATCGGCCCCAGATGGGGGGGGCATTGCCAGGTCAGGGTGCATGCAGGAGTCTGTCTCTCTATCTTCCCTCCTCTCACTTAGAAAAGAAGGAAAAAACATTGCCACAGGAGAAAATAAAACTTTCTTATTTTTTAGCTACTTTGAAATGGTTTTCTTTTACTTGCAGCCAAAAACATCCTATAGCATATTGATATTTACATTGTTTCTAATGAGTTTAATATTTTAAATGGTACTGCAGCAAATATGCTTGTACATTTGTCATTGATATGTTCACAATTCTTTCTGTCATTGTACTTCTAGCTCAAAGGGTATAAGCATTTAATATTTTAATAGATATTACCATCTCTAAAAATATTGCCTTTTCTTTGTCTTTTAAATTTGCATTTTGAATATTATCAATCTAATTAATTTTGCTAACCTGATAGGCAAAAAATATTGTTTTGCTTTGAATTTCTTTTGTTATTGAGTTTAACATGTTTTCATGTGCTTAGTGATTATTTGTAGGGCTTTTGTAAGTTGCCTGTTCAAATCTTTTGACCTTTTTTTCATTGATATTTGTAATTTTCTTAGGGATTAGTAGGAACTTTGAATAAAAATAGGACTATTAACCTATACATTACAAATATTTCCTTCCAGTTTGCTATTTATCTTTGACTTTGCTTAAGACTGTGATGGCAAACCTTTTTATAAAAACCACCCACTTTTGCAGTGCTAGTCAACCTGGTCCCTCCTGCCCACTAGTGGGCATTCCAGCTTTCATGGTGGGCGGTAGCAGAGCAACCAAACAGCGCCACAATTGGCCCACCATGAAAGCTGGACCGCCCACTAGTGGGTGGGAGGAACCAGGTTGACCAGCACTGCAAAAGTGGGCAGTTTTTATAAAAAGGTTCGCCATCATGGGCTTAGGATATCTGTTTCCACATAAGGATTTAACACTTTTATCTCATCACTTTCATCACTCTTAAATTGAATGTCTTCCAATTTTTATATCTTAAAATCCCAGAGGCTGTCTCTCTCAGTGGTAAATTCCAGGACCAAGAAATCTTTAAAGTGCTAATAACTCCGGTTTTAAATGATTGAGCTGTTTAGAGGGTTAGGGTATATGGAAAGGTATTTCATAAATCACTTTATGTGGATAGTTGCTTCTCCTGTGAGGGCAGCTGAAGACGAGAGAATATCATTTTGTTCAGTTCTTTCTGTGTGCTAGGCATTGTGCTAGATGTTTTACATAAGTTTCCCCCCCCCAATTTAAATCCTCATGACAACCATATTAATTGGTTTTTATTATTACTATCTCAAGAGAAGCAAGGTTCATAGCTTGCCCATGGTCACATAGCCAGTCAAAAGTGGGTCTGCATTATGAGTGCAGATCTTAGTTTTATAACCCTGCCCTTAATCTAAGCACTATTCTCTCTCTGAAAGATACAAATACTAGATAAATATGCAAAATAAACAATATTTGGATTTCCCCCTTCAAACTTCTCTTTTTGATACTCCTTTATCCTGGAACCAAGGATGAAAAACACACACAGATCTAATGTCATCCAACACCAGTTTTTTCATTTTACATGTCTTTCCTTGAGCTTCAATAAAACTGGAGCATTTTAATTTTTTTTTTTTAGCTGTTTGTATGAAGCACTATTCTTCTAAAAAATCGAACCAATCCCCAACACTATCAAGAGAACATCTCATGATGTTTGTGGGTTCGGTCCGTATGTCTCTGGAGACACTGATAAATTCGGACGGCTTTGTCCCATTTATCTCCAGGGCTTATTTGTTAGGGACTTACCTTGCTGAGTCCCTCCCTGTTTGAACAGTCACTTCCTCCCGTCTCAGCGGGCTGTCTTTGATGTCTAGTACTGTCTGGTATTATTTTTAAGATGAGAGTGTGGGAAGAAGAGAGGAAATGTGTCTGAATACTGCTCCAACCTCTGATCCAGGCGAACTTTTCTGCTTCTGAATTTTGAGATGCACTCGACTGGGTGCATTTTAAATTTCTTTGGATGCTAATCCCAATGTGAGCCCTGTCTAATAGTCTTTTCTTGAATAAACACGCAGAACAGTGAAAAGAAAAGAACCTTTAATTCAGACTGAAAAGCTTTGAAAATAGGATCTGGAGAAACCTTAACTGAAGATCCCAATCCTGAGAGCTGCCCATTTTAATTTTTTTTTTAATTTAGCAATGCAGGTGGGGAATCAAAACTCTAGATTTCTAATATTTATTCTGCCACTTACTCTCTGAATGGGCTTGAGCAAGTCACTTAAATGTCCCAGATAATGTTTCCTGTAGACATAAAGCAAAGGAATTGAAGAAGGGTGTCTCCAAAGTCACTTCTGTGGGCCAGTGTCATTCTACAACACCAGAGCACCCTACACAACGCTGGGAAGTGTTCTGAGTTTGTCTTACATGCTCTTCCCTGCCTTCAGCCTCCTTTCTCTTCTGAGCATTCTCTACCCTGGTGACACGTATTTTTATTTTGGGCCATGAAGGTCTTAAGGTCTCTGATTCTGGGGTTTTTTTGTTCCAGTTTTCTCAAACATTATCTCTTACTCCAAAACCTTTTATATTTTTAGTCTCCTAAGGACTTTTTCCTTGGTATGGAAATGATCCATTAATCCAAGGGTCCCCAAACTACGGGCCCGCGGGCCACATGCGGCCCCCTAAGGCCATTTATCCGGCCTCTGCTGCACTTCTGGAAGGGGCACCTCTTTCATTGGTGGTCAGTGAGAGGAGCATAGTTCCCATTTAAATACTGGTCAGTTTGTTGATTTAAATTTACTTGTTTTTTATTTTAAATATTGTATTTGTTCCCGTTTTGTTTTTTTTTACTTTAAAATAAGATATGTGCAGTGTGTATAAGGATTTGTTCATAGTTTTTTTTATAGTCCGGCCCTCCAATGGTCTGAGGGACAGTGAACTGGCTCCCTGTGTAAAAAGTTTGGGGACCCCTGCATTAATCTGTACTAATCAGTTAATGGGTTACTTTTTCTTAGTAACTTGCTTGCATTCTAACAAGGACTTTCTTTTTCTTTTCATCTCATATAGTTTTTTTATTTTATTAATTTTAATGGGGTGACATTAATAAATCAGGGTACATATGTTCAGAGAAAACATCTCCAGGTTATTTTTATTTAATTATGTTGCATACCCCTCACCCAAAGTCAAATTGTCTTCCATCACCTTCTATCTGGTTTTCTTTGTGCCCCTCCTCTCCCCCCTTTCCTGCCCCCTCCCCAACCCATAACCACCACACTCTTGTCCATGTCTCTTAGTCTCGATTCCATACATAGGTGGGACATAACAAGAACTTTCAATAAACATAATATACTGCTCACAAAAATGAGGGGATATTTCAAAATGAATATAAAACAATAAAAAAGAAGCATTTTATTTATTTTTTTTATTAAACAGGAACATCAGAAAAACAAATGCCAAGTCAAAGAAAGTTGTTCAATTATGCAAATGAGATGCTAAACCAACTTTTATTTCATTGGTGAAAATGCGCTATACAAAATGCTGAAAGTACTGGAATTCTGCACATTCCCTGACCCCCTAATTTTTGTGAGCAGTGTATATTTATTCCAAAGAAGTGACCCAAAGCACTTTGGTTGGACCAGGGGGAAAGGTTGAGAGTAGGTGTGGGAACCAGGACCTTCTCAGAAATCATTAGAAAACAGTCACCTGGTTTGCCTTGTTGAACAAAACAGAAATGATTATGTTTCTAATCTCCTACTTTAAGAGACTAAATGAGCTTGACATCCTAATTCTATTTGTAAAACCTGCTATGTTATTTTCTTTTAACAAAGAGTTTATATACATTGAAGGGAGAAATGGTGAACAATGCTTTCTATTAGTTCAGAGAAGCCTAAAGCTCAGTCAGTTTTCAACTAATTTCAACGGGCAATAAGGGACCTGGTAAAATCATCGTGACCTCTCTTTTAATTTTAAGCTCTGTAAGCTCGGGTTGTTGCTTCTGGAGACATATTCTTTCCTGAAGAGAATTTTGAGTTCTCCGTGGTCAGAGTTTGGGCATTTTACTTCCAGCACAGGCTGGGAATATAGAATTGCTTAGTAAATGCTTACTGACATATCATCTTTCTGGAAAAGAGACCAAAACAGTTCTATAGTTATGCAGCTACACACTTATTACTTCATTTTTCTGGGCCACAGTAGCTTTTAAAAATATTGATAGCATGAGTATCTTATTTTGCAGAGAGAGAAAAACAAAGCCGTTTCAATGGCTTGTCTTAAGTCACAAGTAGAGTGTGACAGTTTGGGCTAGAACTGAATTTGAGCAGTAGCTGAAGCAGAACACACCAGAAGGATCACCCCCGCCAGTGGCTCTGCTGGTGTTGGTGTTCTCACGAGCAGGTTTGGAACAAAAGGAGAGGAAAAGGCAATGGCTGAGAATGTGGGCTGATGCAAAGGATAGCTGGAACCAGACAGAATGCTGGGTGCTGGAATAGCAGAGGTGAGCCTGTGGTTGTATGAGGATGCTCCCCCAGGGTCTTATCTGCTAACAACCTGTGTAGCTCTTTCGTTGTGTCACCATCTGGGATTTTGAACCAGAAGACTCAGAGTTATGCCCAGACCTGACACTTGCTAGCTGAGAGCTCTTTGGAAAGGTCCAGAGAAAGGCTCAAAAGCTATTCTTGTTGCCTATAGGTCTCTACATTATGGGACCCCCGACTACCTCTGTTGCAGCCCGTGGTCCACCTTGCCATTCCCCCCCCACATCACACATGTCCTGATCTCAGGGCTTTGGCACTTGCTGCAGAGCTGCGTGGCTGGGCGCTCACTGCATTGAGATTTCTGCACCTTGTCAGTGCCGTGGCGTTTTCCTGATAGTCCAATCTAAAGTATTGTTTCTGCACTATTACATGTGAAGCAAGAATAGTAGCCCTACTTTCTCATCTTTGAAGAGTAATGTATGCGAAGGATCTTGGAAAACTAAGTTACTGTACCAATGTGAAGAGTTTTGCTTGTTTTTGTAATTCTGAAAGACTGCAAGAAATTTACTATGGGCTTTGAATTTAAATGTTGATGAACTTTTCTTCTGAATTGACTTGACCTTTTGAGCAACTTTTTGACATTTTTCTTCACATTTTATGAATTACAGTTATGTTATATTTATACTAATGGTAATCACCAGATGGGGGAAGACAATGACCTGTTCAATAGTTCTGTTTTCCAATTTTCTTAGTCTTTAATTGAATCAAATTAAATTCATGACTCTAGTTATCTTGTTTTTTTTGTTTTCTTTTACTTTTTCTTTTTCAATTGAGTTTATTGGGGTGACATTGGAAAATAGAATTTCATGAGTTTCGGTTGTACAGTTCTATAAGACATCATATGTATAGGGTATTGTGTGTTCACCGTTCCAGGTCAAACCTCTGTCTATCACCATTTATGCCCCTTCCCCACCCCCAGCTTCCTCACCCTCCTTTCCTTCTGGTAATCACCATTCTGTCATGGGTCTGTAAGGTTTGGTTTTGTTTGTTTGTTAAGTTCCTTCACCTTTTTCCCCCAGCCCTCATAACCTCGCCCCATGACAGCTGTCCGCCTGCTCTCTATGTATGAGTCTGTCTCTATTTTTCTTATTAGTTCCTTTTGTTCATTAGATTCCACATATGAGTGAAGTCATATGGTACTTGTCTTTCTCTGACTGACTCATTTTACTTAGCATAATACTCTCCAGGGCCATCCATGCTGTCCCCAAAAATAAGATTTCCTTTTTTACTATGGCCGAATAGTATTCTATTGTGTAAATATAACCACAGCTGTTTTATCCACTCGTCCATTGATGGACACTTGGGCTGCTTCCAAATCTTGGCTATTGTAAATAGTGCTGCAGTGAACATAGGGGTGCACATGTTCTTTCAAATTAGTGTTGTGGGTTTCTTTGGATGTATTCCCAGAAGTGGAATTTCTGGGTCATAAGGCAGTTTGATTTTTAATTTCTTGAGGAATCTCCATACTGTTTTCCACAGTGGCTGCACCAATCTGCATTCCCACCAGCAGTGCAGGAGGGTTCCCTTTTCTCCCCATCCCTGCCAGCACTTGTTTGTGGATTTATTCATGGTAGCCATTCTGACAGCTGTGAGGTGATATCTCATTGTGGTTTTAATAAGCATTTCTCTGATGATTACTGACTTTGAACATCTTTTCATATGTCTATTGTCCATCTGTATGTCCTCTTTGGAGAACTGTCTATTCAGGTCCTTTGCCCATTTTTTAATTGGATTGTTTGGGTTTTTTGGTGTTGAATTTTATAAGTTCTTTATAAATCTTGGCTATGAATGCCTTAGCAAATATATCAGTGAATATTCCTTTCCATTCAGTGGGTTGTCTTTTCATTTTGTTGATGATTTCCTTTACTGTGCAAAGACTTTGTAGTTTAATGTAGTCCCATTTGTTTATTTGACTCTAGCTATCTTTGAGAGCAAGGGAATTCTTCCTGTTTAATAGCAGTTGGTAAATTGGGAGGAAGAACTCTTTTTAGGTTGAAGCTCATAAACTTGACTTCAGACCCAGCAGCTATGCTGTCCTGGCTTCAGATCCACACAAAAATCCCTGAGGGCCCGCTGGATATTAGCAGGAAGGAGTTAGCAGGGGTTATTTACTGGGTTTTAGATGAATGGAGATATTAGGATTAAATATGAAAACTGTCCATTCTCAGTACACATTTAATATTAAAACAACTTTGAACAACCCTGTTGTGCTAAGTGCTTACTATATGCTAGAATTAGGCCTTGTGTTTTTCATACATTCTTTCACTTAATTCTTATAATAACCTTATGAATATGTGCTGTTTCCCCATTTTTATTTGAAGGGACCGTAATTTGATGAAACAAATTAATTGGCAAAAGCCCACGGAGCTAGTGAGATTAGGAGTTGGAATTCAAACCCAGGTTTATCTAACTTGAGAGCCAAAGCTTTTAATCATTATATTAGATTGCATATTGTATAATTTATGCAGTAAAAATTAAAACCACATTCTCAGCCTTGCAGAGGAAATGCGTAGCCTGCATGGGTCCCTGAGATGAGTCAGGTTTTCAGTTACTTGGCATCCAAAGGGAGATTCTATATTTCCTACTTATGTGTTAGGTATTCATAACATGTCCTTTAGGAAAACACACACACTCTCTCTCTCCTTTTTTTTAAAGTGCCAGTGTAATTGCATATGACACAGGCTTTTATGTAGCGTTCACTTTTATCTCTGTAAGTATTGGGATATGTGTTGTAGGAGATTGTGTATCTCCTTGAAATAAATATAATGTGCATATTATAACTAAATGGAAATAGTTTCTGGCATGAAAGCAAAGAATGATGAATGAAACCTAGTGTGATTTGTCTATAATTGTTCTCTTCTGTGTCTGTCTTCTGTCCTTTCCTTCATTTCATTCCCAGCAGGTCTAACACAAAACAAATGGTCATGCTAAACCTCACTAAATAATTCAATGCCGCACTTGCGGATGGCCGTGAGGTGTGTATATTAAAGATGATGGTAGTCTTAGTAGGAAGGAGGAAGCTTGGGGAGCTTCCACATCATCCGGAAATGTGCTTAGACATGCATTTATATTCCTTTGTTTCTTTTAAAGACTTAGCCTTGTCCCAGCTTTTTGGAGTGTATTATGGGAGGAGTTGGCATATAACCTTGTGTTTCTTTGTTTGTTTGTTTCATTTTCTTTATTAGATGCTTAGAGACAAACACCATGCCAAAGAGTTTACCAGTAGGGGAGGTAGTGTGGGCATACAGTGATGCTGGGAGTCCAAACCACACACGCATGCACATGCGCACACACATTCACACACGCACACACATGCATGCACCCCAGGAGGTGGCTAGAGAAATTATGGTGTCTAGCACCACTCACAGGCCAGCAGCCACAGGTAAGACAGCCAGCTAGTAGACACCTTTGCTTGGCTAGGAGCTACAGTCAAGTCTTCAGTTCTTGGAAGCTAGGAATGCCGAGAATAAAGCAACTTGGAGTCACTAGGTAGATTATCACGGTGAGGATGAAGACCCAGAGAGAAGCAGAAAGAATTACAGTTTTCAGTTTCAGGGCAGAAGAATTGGAGCTAGCACCCACAGGTCCTAAATTCCCAGTATTTCCTGTCCTCTGTCACAGCTGGTGCAGACAATCAGAGAGACACTCTGTAGTTGGGGTAAAACAGATTTGAGTACAAAGCACAGTCTTTTACTGTGTGGTCTGCATTTTTGCTGCACCTTTGGTGAACAAACCATACACAGTGGTATTGACTTCGACTAGCAGTGCCATTGATTAATACTGAACAACAGAACAATTTTGTGTTGGTTCATAGATATCTACAAATGGACAAATGCTTATCCAACTCATAATTATCTTTATCAGTGAGGGTCCCAGTAAGAAAAATATGGCACATTCAAATAGGGTAACTGGAAAAGAAGTTTAATAGATTTCCAACAAAGGTGTAGGCAGGGAAGGAAGCCCCATCACGGGATGATGAAGCTCCCCATGGCTAGTGGCAGTGGGACCATTGCCATCCAAGAAAGAAAGGAAGGGAGCTGAGAACCGAAAGCATTGGCACTCATACACCTTCCGTTCGGCATCAACCTGACTTTGCTAGTGCAGGCAACTCAGGCTGGTGAACGGGGTTTCAGCTAACCTCATTGCTTGCTTTAAGAACTTCCTGTAAGATCCGTCCTCTCAATACTGTTCTACTTAGCTTCTCCTCATTTGAGTTAATATCCCTTTCTCAGAATAACAGATAACTGAACCATGCTTCTGAAGCAATTATTTATTCTTTTTTTCTTTTTCCAAGTTAGAGGAGGAGAGATAGAGAGACAGACTGCTGCATATGCACAAAAACTGGGATCCACCTGGAAATTCCTGTCTGAGGCTGATGCTCTGCCCTTCTGAGGCCATGCTTGCAACTGAGCTATTTTTAGTGCTTGAGGTGGAGGCTCTATGGAGCCATCCTCAGCACCTGGGCTGATGCACTCAATTGAACCATGACTGCGGGATGGGAAGAGGGAAAGAGAGAGAAGGGGGATGGGTGAAGAAGCAGATGGGTGCTTTTTCTGTGTGCCCTGACCAGGAATCAAACCTGGTACATTCACATGCTGGACTAACACTCTACCACTGAGCCAACCAGCCAGGACCACAATTATGAATTCTTTTTTTTTTTTTTTGTATTTTTTCGAAGCTGGAAATGGGAAGGCAGTCAGACAGACTCCCACATGCACCCGACCGGGATCCACCTGGCATGCCCACCAGGGGGCGATGCTCTGCCCATCTGGGGCATTGCTCTGTTGCAACCAGAGCCATTCTAGCACCTGAGGCAGAGGCCACAGAGCCATCCTCAGTGCCCGGGCCAACTTTGCTCCAATGGAGCCTTGGCTGCGGGAGGGGAAGAGAGAGACAGAGAGGAAGGAGAGGGGGAGGGGTGGAGAAGCAGATGGGCTCTTCTCCTGTGTGCTCTGGCCAGGAATTGAACCTGGGACTCCTGCACGCCAGGCCAATGCTCTACCACTGAGCCAACCGGCCAGGGCCAATTATGAATTCTTTAACTCACTTGAAAACCCTCACCTTGCTGTATCCACCAATCCTAAATTGTTGTTTCAGGAGCTTTTTCCAGTCCTAACCAAGTCCTCACACTGAAACCTTAAACCAGACCTACGCCACCTCACACATGACCCGACCTTGCTGTCCCTCCTCCTGCAATCCATTGCTAAGATTCTGCTGAGGTGGTCATCTGTCTTCTTGTGATCGGCGACAACTCAGCGCTGCTCTATCAGCTGATCATTTTGGAAACGTTTTCACGAGCCAGCATATGACAGAGCTGTTACTAGAAATGGGGACAGACACTGTAGGCAATGGCCACCCAGCAGGAGCTGTGGCCTCTGTAGGCAGGGAATGCAGCCTTTCTTGTCCAGATCTGGGGTATAGATACGCAGTGTCACTCTGCTGTGTCTCCCCTTATTCACCTCCCACTGGCAGCCCGGGGCCGGAAACACTGCCGCAGCCCCGTGTTCCGAGCAGGGGATCAGAGGGTGAAACTCACGCCTGGAGACAGTAGGGAGAGTGTGCCGCACACAGCCCAGAAATAAAAATCAGCACAAACCTTCAGATGGTGTCAACGGCATCCTTAAAACTTTAGGTCTGAAAAAATTGACCTAGAAAGAGGGTATTTTCTGGAAATGCACTGAAGTAACCTTTTAAAAACCAGTTGTAAGTTCTAAAATAAGTTGAAGATCATGTGTAGCAAAAATTACCCTGGAAAACCCCTAAATTACCCATAAATATAGTGTACAAAGACTCTTGGTAGTTAGTGCTGTACAGTAATATGTATGTCTCACTGGCTAATGTATACAATATGTAGTTCCACAGAAGGACCAGACCAGCGAGTGAAAAAGCCGAGTATTTCACAACACGTTCAGAATGGTGTGGAAATTCCACATGGTCAGAACTGGCGTTGTTATCATTATCTTCTACATCAGACTTTAACTTTTTTTCTCGATTTGGCCAGTGTTTCTCTAAGACCTTCAAGTAGTTTTCTTAAAGAAAAATTTATTTTGCAATAATTTCCAGCTTAAAGATGCATTTCACAAAACTCCAAAGAACAAATGTGTACCCTTTGCACGGATACACTGATTTTGAATATTTTGCCACATTTGCTCTTTATTCTCTTCCTGTGTACAAACACACAGACACACACATCCAGCATTTCACTGAAACATTTGAGAATAGATTGCATATGTCATGATTTTTTTTATCACCTAATAATTCATTGTGTACTTCCCAAGAACAAGGGTATTTCCTTACATAACCACAATCTAGTTATCAAATTCAGGAAATTTAATATCGCCACACTAATTTAATATAATTTATAGTCCATTCCCAGTTTCATCAATTATCCCGCTAATATCAGTCACAGCCATTTCCCTTCCAGCGCAGGATCTGGTCCAGGATCACATATGTATTACACTCACTTATCGTGTTTCTTCAGCCTGATTTAATCTGGGATGGTTCCTTAACCACTTTTGTCTTTCCTGACCCTAATATTTTTGAAGATTCCAAGCCAGTGATTTTACAGACTATCCTTCACCTTGGTTTAACCAGTCTTTCTTTATAAAATGATTTTAGTTATGTGTTTTTTGGCACAAAAGCTAAATAAACAATGTTCTATTCTCCTTAGGTGACCACACCTTATAGGTACACCGTATTATTTGGTCCTTTATTTGTGGTGTTAATGGTCATCATTTGGTTATGGCATTGTTTGGTTTGTCCACTATATAGTGAATTGTAGTTTTTGAACATTTTAATTAGTAGAGAGATTTTTTTTTTTTGTATTTTTCTGAAGCTGGAAACGGGGAGAGACAGTCAGACAGACTCCCGCATGCGCCTGACCGGGATCCACCGGGCACGCCCACCAGGGGCGAAGCTCTGCCCACCAGGGGGCGATGCTCTGCCCCTCCGGGGCATCGCTCTGCCACGACCAGAGCCACTCTAGCGCCTGGGACAGAGGCCAAGGAGCCATCCCCAGCGCCCGGGCCATCTTTGCTCCAATGGAGCCTTGGCTGCTGGAGGGGAAGAGAGAGACAGAGAGGAAGGAGGGGGGGTGGAGAAGCAAATGGGCGCTCCTCCTATGTGCCCTGGCCGGGAATCGAACCCGGGACTTCCACACGCCAGGCCGACGCTCTACCGCTGAGCTAACCGGCCAGGGCAGTAAAGAGATCTTTTGAGATTATGTTAATAACCTGTTTCTCATCAACACCATCCTTCTCCCCCAATTAATTCCTTAATTTCTTCTTGGAGAAAACATTACCCGATTCTATCCTCATCATGTGTAAAACCTTTTAATGTTTGGAAATCCCTTGGGGGTAGATTTGAAAATTCAAGAAAACTCTTAGATTTATTTTAATTTTTGGCCAAGCTGATTGAATCTGTGTAAATGCAATGTGGGTTTGTTCAAGCTCTATTACAATTCCCATAAAAGAAAAGTCCTAAGGGTAGACACTACAATCAGTCACATTTGTTATGGACAAAATGACTGACCAATAAATCAGATGTTCAGTGTACAGTTTACAGAAAAATGATCCTGCTGAATATAATTTCAAAAAAGTAAACATAAAAATGTTTTAACTGTGCTGAATAGGAAATTCAATAATAAATTAAACTGGCCTAATGATATTTGCTCTGTAAAGTGCTTGCTTGACAAAAACGTTTCCAGTGGTGTTCTAACTTTGAATCAAATGTTTGCATTTGTAAAGATGGAATTCAGATATCCACGGCGTCATAAAAGGGGGCCAACAATCGTAGGGGTTGGCAGTAGGATCGGATGTTTTGCACACGGGTGTTGGAGCCTGCACTCCGGGGTTTGAACTTCATTTCTGTTCGTGACTAGATGTGATCCTGGCAGGTTATTTTATCTTTGCCTCGCTTGTTCTATCTATAAAATAAGACAATAATAATATACAGCATGATATGATGGTGATGAGAATTGAAGTATTTAATACACGTAAAATGCTTAGAGTAGTGGTGGTACATAGTTAATTTCAGTAAGAGTTGCCATCATCATCACCACCTTCATCATTTTCACCTCCATGGGGGAGAGGAGGTATCTAAAGGCTGAGAACCTTCTCTGACCTGAGACTCTTTGCAAAAAATTAGAAAATAATTCAGGTTATTGCTTATTACTCTTTGACAGTGGTAATAATGCTGTGGCCATTTGTGAACCGAGTGAAGTAGCGCTAGAGATGTTCTTTAGCATCGGTCACTGGAAAAAAGTCACCTGTAAAATGTCTAGATTACACCTCTCAGTTAAGGTTTCATCCCTGGAAATGTCACTGTAATGCCATTGTCAGTTATGGCTATCAGGCCATAAGTGTTATTGCTGTTGGGATGCTATAAGCTTAACCTCAATCACTTTTATTTAATCCCAGCAACACTCTCTGAGATATTACTGGGCTTATCTTATTAAGAAAGAGACAGTTTTTGAGCAGCTACAAGACGTACTCAACTTCATGGATCTAGAAAGAGGCAGGATGAGAATTTGAACCCTGGTATAAAAAGCCAAGTACTGATTCACGGCACCATACTGCTTTCTGGGAGTATACACCCTTTGTCAGTGGAGTTGTTGTTATTGCATTTTGCATTGACTTTGCTTGTAATAGATCTGTGGTTCTTTAGATTTGGGGTTACAGTAAGTGATATTTCTCTGCCAACTTCATCAAAGTTCTAGAGGGAGAGGGGCTGTTGTACATGTAAGAATAATTTAAGAAAATATTATAAGGAGTCTCTGTGGCAAAGCATGGCAGGGTTTAGGGATCTGAAAGAGATTGGCAAAGTCCTCTGAGGCTAGCAAGGACAGGCAGTTGTCCTCACCATTAAACCAGCATGAGCAAGGGGAGGAGGCTACCGCTGGAATGTGGAGATAACTGTGGCTAGATGCCTCTGGTATGGCCACTCCAGAAAATCATGGCCATACTAAATGGTCATCCGGTTGAAAGAGAGTAGGGGTAATAATATCCCAACCTTTCTGTCCTGCCATTATCTGATCTCGTGCTGGGGCTTTCTACTGGTCAAACCCAACTGGAAGCCAAAGGGCAAGGGAGCCCAGGTGGTATGGTTGGGGGAGGTCAGGGCATAGGTCAGGGATGAGAAGGGCAGAAAGTAAACCTGAAAAGAGAAATGGAGACTTTTTGTCATACTAAGCATACCTTATATATTACTCTAAATTATTATCCCTTAGCATAATATCAGTAAAGAAAAATAAACAATTCCAGGGAAAAAAAGACACAAGTATGCAAATGACAACAGCATACTCTTCTAAGTGTGAGAAGGAAAAAAAAAAAACCTTTTCATTAAAAGAGGGCATCCTGAAGGTGATGCCACTGCACAGGCAGGTAGGATGCAAAATGTTCCAATGAGATCAGGAGGCTTTCCCAAGTTGCTTAACTGTCAAAGCAGTCCTATGACCAGTGGCTACAGTTACTTTTTTACATCCCTTTTGGATTACAGTTGACATACAATTTATTAGTTTCAGGTGTACACCCCAGTGATTAGACACTGTATAACTTACTCAGTGACCATCCCGACAAATCTCATACCCATCTGACAACATCCATAGTTATTAGAATATTATTGAGTATATTTCCTTGGCCGTACTTGACACCCCCATGACTACTCTGTGACTAACAATCTGTACTTCTTAGTCCCTGCACCTCCACCCAGCCTCCCAGCCCTCTTTCCACCTGGCAACCGTCACAATGTCCTCTGTATCTATGAGCCTCTTTCGGTTCTGCTTGTTTGTTTTTTAGATTTAATTATTGATGGATATGTACTAATTGCCATTTTATTGTTTATATATTTTATCTTTTTTTCTTTTCATTTGCTGCTGCTTCTTAAAGAAGGCCCTTTAACATTGCATGTGGTACTGGCTTGGTGATGAACTCCTTTAGCTTTTCTTGTCTGGAAAGCTCTTTATATGTCTTTTGATTCTAAATAATGACTTTGCCGGGTAAGCTTGGTTGGAGGTCCTTGCTTTTCATTACTTGAAATATTTCTTGTTAATCCCTTCTGGCCTACAAAGGGTCTGTTAAGAAATCAGTTGACAGTTTTACGGGAGCCCCCTTGTAGATAACTAATTGCTTTTCTCCTACTGCTTTCAAGATTTTCTCTTTGTCTTGAACCTTTTGCATTTTAATTATGATGTGTCCTGGTGTGGGCATCTTTGGTTTAAAGGGTCTGGCAAACCTCACAAGTTTACTGCTTTGATTTCAGATTGGCCCTCCATCTTGGTGCCAGTACAGTTTTCCAAGCTGGTGTGAGCTCAGCTGTGGTTTGTGAACAATTCACAGCCCTTTGCACCTGTCATGGTGTTTCTTTGGAACACGTGTTCACTATATCTCTGTACTGCAAGTCATCTTCTGGGAAATCACATTGTCATCTATACTTGTCATGTGTCCTATCTTGTGCCTCTGTGTAAGAAACTCCATGCCATGGGCCTGCTTGGCAGGAATTGGCTTATGTGAAGTCAAATTTAAGTACAGTATTAGTAGATTTTGTTCCTTTACTCATTTAAAAGATGATTCACATGCCTCCACATGCTGTTTTCTAATCTTCATTTTAGTTTCCTACTTTTGTATTCCCAGAGTCCACCTGTGACTTGGGACTCTTTCTTCTCTTGCATGCCAGGGCATAGCAAGATCAATGCAGCCTTGGTCATGTGCTAACAGGCTGCGAGGCTGAGCCTAACCCAAAGTCTCGCTGGCAAGAGAGGGCTGAAGACTGAAACACATGAATTATTTGCAAAGTTCCCTCTTTTCTCATCTCAAACAAAGTGTTATTGTTTAGTCATCATGTAAATCCTCTCCTTCGACCTATGTCATGTAGCCAAGTTGGGAGGAATTCCTGGAGATCATCAAGGACAATGGAAGTGGATGAATTTAAAAATTAAAAAGTTGCTAAAGCTGAGTTGAGGGAAACAAGAAAGGCTTGGGGTTTTCCTTCTATTATAATACACTTTGTCAAAGTTCCCCATTTTCAATTCCTCTCATTTTATGCTTTCCAATGATTGAAGCACTTTGTTTAGGGCAAAGAAATACAAATCGATAGAGAATTACTTAACTAGGAAATGCAAATCAATAGTAACTTGCTTGCACAGGAACTTTTTGGTTTGAAATGTTTAGCAATACGTTGTTTGTTCTAAATGTGTGACTTTAATAAGTGATAGCTTGTATGATGCTATTTACATATCAAAGCACTGTATAATAATCTTTTATTTATCTCAGGAGAAAACCAACTAATGCTTTTAAGTGTATTCTATATCTATGAGAAAAAGATAATAATAAAAAAAAAACCCAAATCAAATCAGCATAGCAATAAAAAGGGTAGTTTCTAATGTGAGTTAATACAAAATACATGCTTAACTCAAATGTCCTATATTTTCTGTTAAGAAATCTCTAGTGAGAATTTTTGTGTATCATGATCTTGAAGAGAACTTTAAGTGGCTTTTGAATGGAAAAAACAAAACAACAACAACAACAGCAAAAAAACACCCTGAGCTCACTTTGTGTTTGGGCTTCTTTTTCTTTAGGTATTTTGATGTGTTATGACAAGAAAACAAAAGTGCTAAGCCAGGAAAATTAATTTTTTTTTTTTGGTATCAGCTGCAACTATTAAAGGGACATGGACCTTTAGTTTATGATCCTGAGTCTGCTGCTTATTAACTGCTCAACATTGAGCAAATCACTTGCATGGTGTTTGTCTTGTCTTTTCAGATTCTTCTTGGTTCAGGTCCTTTTCTGTGCTGGCTGAGTGCCAGAGGTTGCCCCTTGTTTTTATAAGACTTCGCTCTGACAACAGCTGACCCAATTGGACCAATTAAGGTCCTTCCCTAGGATCTGGCTTGGCCCAGGGATCCCATCTCTGCAGTGGTGGAAACTTTGCGATGTATAACTTATACACTCTCAGTAGCCATGTTTTCCCCCTTCTGAGGAATGCTGGTCTCCTGTGAGAGAGAATAAAGCCACTGTGCAGTGAAAAACAGAGGCACAGCATGACCAGGCAGTGGCACAGTAGATAGAGCATCAGACTGGGATGCAGAGGACCCAGGTTCGAGACCCTGATGTCACCAGCTTGAGCGTGGGCTCATCTGGCTTAAGAATAAAAAAAAAGAAGCTCACCAGCTTGGACCCAAGGTCGCTGGCTCCAGCAAGGAGTCACTCAGTCTGCTGAAGGCCCGCAGTCAAGGCACATATGAGAAAGCAATCAATGAACAACTAAGGTGTCGCAATGAAAAACTGATGATTTGATGCTTCTCATCTCTCCGTTCCTGTCTGTCTGTCTCTATCTATCCCTCTCTCTGACTCTCTCTCTTTCCCTGTAAAACAAACAAACAAACAAACAAACAAACAAACAAACAAGAAGCACAGATAACTCTAGTGAGGTTCATGTGTCCGATTCCCCTCGTCTCTGATACCCCTCTCTCCTGCACTTCCAGACACTGGGTTGTTCAACCATCACTTGGCTTTTGCTTTTTTCACACTGGTTTTTATGTCATTCAGTTCTGGTTAGAATATTAACCCTCACTTTCATTAGTCATACACAAAGTCCAGTATGAAATTTTGTATTTCTAATTTTGGGTTTTTTTAAGATGGCTCTCAAAATTATGTAACTTTAATGCTGCCATAAACCACAAGTCATTTTTGATCCTAATTAATACAATTCCTCTGACTTTCATTTACCTTGTTTGTAGTAGATAAGAAATCATTCTTCAATATCACAAAAATTCTGTGCTTCTACTGCTGTATAAAGTATATGTTCCATTCATTTTTACAATGGTTGCAAAATAGCCCCCTTTATTCAAACCTACCCTGAGATTATAACCAAGTGCCTTAGATTAGTAACAGGAAGAATTTTGAGGAGGAAGTGACCAGGAGATCTGGAAACTTGAGGGGATTTCAGGTAAAATTCTACCTGTCATTACCCCTCTGGCACAAAGGGTCTCAATATTGAAGGGACAATTGCTGAAATGAAAATTCTAGGTATTATATGTTGGGGATTTTTAAAATTAAAATATCCAACTTCCTCCCTGGTGATCGGATGATACTTGGAAGTGTTGTGGTCTAGTGATTAATTCTTGCTTTGTATTTTTCCAATTTTGTTCAATTAAACATTAAAAATGTAAGACCTTTCAGAGGTATTAAATACACCGTACTTAGTTTTCTATCAGAAAACTTTTATTCTTGAGATAAAATTTTTTGTCATTGTTTTTGTTGTTGCTGTGCAGCTGAATCCTTATGAGATGATTCTGGTTGTCTCTTACCTTCTTACTTTCTTTAGTGCATAATAATGCACCTCAACATTTTTTTGTTCTAAAGGTAAATATATAAGGTAATTAAATATAATGTTAATTGGGTATGATTTTTTTTTTTTATTATTCTCATTGCCATGTCCAGTACCAGAATTGCAAGATGAGTACTGTATTAATAATGGGTATTAACTAGGGCCAGTTTTATATATGTATGAACTTAACCAGAGTTAAGTTAAACTGACAGAATCACTAAGAATCCAAAGTCAGTTAAAGAAAAAGTCAGCCTAACCCTGGATGACACGACTTGGACAAATGGAGAATGGTTGGTATTCAGAAAAAAACAAACAAAAAAGATCTACAAGGATAGCCCAGGCAATAACAAAGTCCCAACCAGTAGCGAATGTGGCATTTTGGGGTGGGGTAGAGAAGCCAGTTGTGACCCAAACACATGGCAGAGCATGTAATATAGAGAACCTGATAGACAAGTAGAGCAAAATATCCCTTTCATCTAGGGTACAGTAGGTGGAGGGCCCTGATCGCCGGAAGGGAAGGAGCAGGTAGAGAGTGTGG
This sequence comes from Saccopteryx leptura, assembly GCF_036850995.1. NCBI lineage: Eukaryota > Metazoa > Chordata > Mammalia > Chiroptera > Emballonuridae > Saccopteryx > Saccopteryx leptura. Next base: position 354,834,017 of record NC_089505.1, read on the forward strand.
GCTTCTGGGGCTCTCTCAGCACCACAGCACTAGAAGACTTGAGTTGAGCAGCTAGAAGCCACTCCAGGGTCAATCTTGACCCTCTTTCCATGACATTCTTTGCACACAGGTGTCAGATGTGCAAAGGTAATCATACCCCTTTCTAGTTTAAACATTTTAATGGCTTCCATTGCCTCAATTCCTTAGCATTAGCATAACTTGAAAAGTCTTCTTTTTTTGTGTGTGTGACAGAGACAGAGAGAGACAGAGAGGGACAGACAGACAGGAAGGGAGAGAGATGAAAAGCATCAATTCTTCGTTGTGGCACCTTAGTTGTTCAGTGATTGCTTTCTCATATGTGCCTTGACCAGGGGGCTGCAGCAGACCGAGTGACCCCTTGCTCAAGCCAGCGAGCGACCTTGGGCTCAAGCTGGTGAGCCTTGCTCAAACCAGATGAGCCCGAGCTCAAGTCTGAGATCTCGGAGTTTCAAACCTGGTTCCTCCGTGTCCCGGTCTGACGCTCTATCCACTGCGCCACTGCCTGGTCAGGTCGAAAAGTCTTTCCTGAACCGAATTATGCCTTTTGCATCTCATGGCCTATTATTCTCTATATTTCAATATCCCACGTCTTGTGTTTCTAAGTGTTTGATCAGAGAGACACACCCTATCCGAAATATCAATATCTAAATAAGGGATTTATTATGGTGGCTTGGCCTTACACAGTTGTGGGATGTCAGGTGAGGCATTTGCTTCTGCATCCGATGGTGGAGACAAAAATCCACAGGGCAGGCAGTTGAAGAGGAGGGCAGACGGGAAGTGAAGGCAGCGAGCACAGATGGAAACCTGCGAGGATGCTGGAGCCCATGAAGACGGGCTACAATCCGTGGCAGTCTCTCCCTGCCTTTCTGCCGGCAACACTGATGACTGGCGTCCTGCAGGAGAAGCTAGTGCCCTTCCTCATAGAGCTAACTCCGCACCTAGCGCCGGAGTTTGGAGTCCCGGAAGCTAAGTGAGGATGTGGCAGGAGCTGCAGGAACCACAGCGGGTGGGGATGCTACCCCAGTGGGGTGAGCCCACAACAAGCATCGAAGTGTGTAAGCTGCAAGGAGCCCCACTGCCCGCTCTGACCTTCTAAACGCAGCAAGAACGTGGCTGATACTTCATGCTCACCAGGAACGATGTTGGGAAGGCAATTTTGTGAAACTTGGTTTCAGTTGAGCTCAATCGACATAACATAAATCCATCCTGTTCTGAATGATTGTGTAAAATTCCATCTCTGAACCATATACTTTTCTGAACCTAACTTGTTCTAACCTACATCCTTGGGGTAAAATCCTCTCCCCAGAATATTCTAAACACTCTTTGCCAAAATTGAGCTCTATTTCCTATTCAAGAGATAAATAAATTCAACTTACTGTATCAATTTTCCAGTGCAATGTTTGACTTTTATTTGTTTCATAACGGGTTCCCAGAACTAGTAATCACACTCAACCCACACCGTCTAGCAGAGACTTGTTTAAAAATGAATTCTAGTTTAATGGTTTTTCCATGTTCGTCTGAAATGTAGCCCTCGCCTTCCCCCCTCATTTCTCCCGCAGCTCAGTCTTCTGTTTTACAAATGTAGACAGATCTGCATTCTACTGAAAACCTGAAATGAATTAGTGGGGTATCCTGGGTATTGGAAAAAAATGAATTTATTGTGTAACACGAAAGTAATTTGTTCTGGTTCAGCTTTTGAAGAGAAGTATGGAAAGTCATGTCATTAGCAATAATTTACTCATTTGTATATTTTATATAGATTTAATAAGCCTTTGCTTTAAACTTGGCTTGCAGATGGAGATGATAAAGTGCTTTATCTGGTTTGCAAACGCAGTTTGAAAGTTTAAACTTTACCGACACACCACACTACTTTTCCCTTCCTCCTGCTTCCATGGGGTAGCAGTAGGAGCTGAATGGACAGGAGCTGGTGCATTATGGGAGCAGAGGTTAAGGAGCTGGTGCATTATGGGAGCAGAGGTTAAGGAGCTGGTGCATTATGGGAGCAGAGGTTACGAAAGGCAGAGGAGACAGGGGACCAGGAAGAGGTAGATCTCAAGCCCCAGAATCATCACGAGACATCATCACGAGACTCTAGGCCGAGTGAGGACTGTAGCATCCTACAGAAGTAAAGAATCACCTTAGGCAAAACTGTCCATCAAAACTGACGGGCAGGCATCGGGAGGGTGGGCCTGTTCTCTGTCGTCCTGGCGGAAGTTCCTCTAGGAGGAGGAGAGAAGACAGAGAAGTAGCTCTGGAGCAGAAGCATGAGGGACAGTTTAGGTGAGGAAGCTGGGGAGTTCTGGCTCTTGGCAGTGGAAAGTAAGGGTCAGGCCCGCTTTGTACAGATGACTGGTAAGAAAGCAGCCGTGGCTAGCTGTGTTCCCAAAGGACCTCAGAGTCCTCGACACGCAATCATCTCACAACATTGACAGAGCACTCCACCATCACCAGGGCAACGCCTGAAAAGGTAATCTGCACCCGTACGGTTTATCTGCAGGCTAACCTTTATACCTCTAATTCACCGTTGATAGCCATTTGTCCAGTTATTGACTGCACAAAGACTATTCGGGTGTCACTGTGAGGAACACAAAAGATAGATGACATCATATGAAATCTTAGGTTCCTTATTGCACAAATGTTTATTGAGTACCTACTATGTGCAAACACTAGTAAGATACAAGGGAGAAAAATTCCTTAATTTCATAGAGCTTGCATTATAGTAACCTTGCCACCTGTCAGTCCTTTTACTTCTTCCCCAAGATAGCAAATCCAAATACATTTAACCCTTTTAAGTCTCCCTATCTCTGTCTCACATCTTTTTTTACTTTCAGTGGATAACTTTGTAAAGTACTTTACGCACACCCACAAAACAAAGAGCACAGCCCCATTTCCTCTTTACCTCCCTCTTCAGTTGAACCCAGCCACACTCACTTTCTTCCCAGTTCGTAGACCAGGCAACAATTTCGGAACATCCCCCAAATTACTTGGGAGGACATGGACTTATAAGCATGCCTAAGACATCTGCTATGGACATCTGTCCGCAACATTGAGGAGACCCAGTATTTTGCTTAATTCAAGAATGGCTTCATTTTCTGACATACTCCCAAGCTTTAGTGGGCCCTCCAAACATTCGCTGCATTTGACTCACCCAGTCTAATCACCTTAATGAGGACTGTACCCACTCTTAATCAGAGTACAGAATTGCTTCTTACAATAAATCTTTTGTTAGTTGTCAGCAGGTTATATAGCCAAAGAGGATGGGATTATAAATGCAGGTACCATAAAGAGAGGGAATGTCCACAAAAATTTCTCTTTTAGTTCCTGAGATGCCAAGATTTAAGAGCTCAGCAAAAGAACAGGCCCTTAGTAAATACTAGCTAACCTGATATAGAGTGCTCAAGTCCTAGGTTCAAATTTTAGCTCTAGTGCTCAGAAGTTAGGTGATTTTTGTAAAAGCTACTTGATATCTGTAAAACCAAGTTTTATCACTTGTAAAATGAGAATCAAAATACAGCCCTGTCAGGATTCGTGTAAAGACCGGATGAGATAACATACCCAATATGTCCAGCACATTACAGGGGCTAAACGGCCATTGATTCAATATTAAAAGCCAGTTTTCTTTAGGATTTTGTCTTGCTCTCACCACAGTCTCCCCATCATCTTATTTCTTTGGGTCATAATTCTGTAACTGAGGTAGAATTGATGGCTGGAGGTCCCCAGAGGAGCTGACCCAATATAAATATTCCCAAGCAGTCTATGCACGTAGAAACCACATTTGAGTAATTTTTTGTTGTCAAGAGGTAGAGCTGGCCCATTTGACACAAGTTTAAGTAATAGAAACACAATAAGCCTTTTCTCCTCAGAAGGCTATCTCCACTTTCAAGCAAAGTGTATTCATAAAGAGTCAATTATTTTTATGCTTTCTTAGCCAAACTGTGAGATGATATCTGCTAGTAACAGGGATTAGAATATGGAGATTATGGTTCCATTTTCTACCCATAGAAATTCTACTGCTTTATTAGTAAGACATAGGCTGGGACAGAAACATGGATCAGGAAACTGGTGTCCTTCAGATTAATTTAGATATATTCATCTGCTTCTGATTAATGTAGGTGTTCTTATCCTTCTAGAAGAATCTGTTAATTCATTTGGTAAAATCTGATCTATCTTCCTTAGTGAAGAGAAATAGGATCATTTGCCAGGGATACAACAGAGACCAAAGACCCACATTTGTTTTAATCTCTGGTGATATACTGTGCTACGACTGAGAAAATGCCCTGTCTTTATTTTCTGAAGTTGGCTCGATGTTTATCAACCTAATGCTGATTTAATAGGGTAATAAGATAAAAGTGACGAATGGAAAATATTCTCGGAGTGAGCTGAAAAAAAAAAACAAACAAAAAAGAAAAACTCAGTTTTGATACATGGCCATTAGCTGCTATCAATGAATCTATTCAATTGATAAGGTACCAGTGTTTCATTATCTGGTTTATTGTAGGAATTGAATTGGGGGGAAGGGCCTTCTTATACCCCTTTACTCCATAGTTTGCAACTTCTACCCACAGTTCATATTAATTTGGTCTTAGAGAAATGTTGGTATTAAATGATAGTGGCGATGAAAATCCTTAGGCCCATCTCTCTTTTTTCTTAGGATTTATCTATTCAGTATAAGATGAGACTAAGGAGTAAAGAAAGCATATATACTCACATATTAATTCAAATTTAGAAACTATATATTTCTTTAGTATTTACTATCTGTCGAACACTGAATTAGATGCTGGGTATGAAGAAATGAACAAAAATAAGTCATTTCTGTTCTTAGAACTCTCCTAGTTTAATAGGAGGAAAAGACTATTCTGTCACAGGAATCTGTGTACTTGGAGCCATGTTTTAGGTCAGATTTCCTAAAAGTAGCCTGAGATGGGGGTTATTGTACAAGTGACTTACTGATGGAGCGTTTCCAGGGAGAAACTTGTAAGGATGTGAGGGAAGCAGATTGGGGCAGAGGAGGAAGCTCAACAGAGAAACAAAGACATGGTTCAGCTGAGTCTAGCCTCAGCCTGATCTCTAGGGGAGCTCTGGGGGAACCCTGAGTCAAGATGCTGGACTGTATTTTCTTGAATCATCTAGTCATTTGATGCAGGCTCTCCTCCCAGGCATTTCTGGGCTCCTGTTGCCAAGGATGATTCTTTGGAGAAAGATAAGTATAGGTCATTAGCAGTCAAGACTCACAGCAACTGGGAGATAGGTCCACTGCTCAGTAAAGGTGGTCAGGTCAAGATCACATCTGCTACTGGGGGCAAAAATGAATATGGGTTTACAGTGAGGTGATTCATAATCTTGCTGTGTAGACTGACATTAGGCAAACAGTGTGGCAAGTATAAGCCTAAGAGTTTGTACAAGGTGGCATGCTCAAGAGAGTGACTGCCCAATTATATGTTCATTGATACGTTATCTCATCACACAAAATGCAGGAGGTATTTTTTGAAATAGCTTTGTCTTTCTGGTTGTCAAGAGTATTGTCATGGAAGTCTCTTCAGAGAAGGTGAACCAAGGTAGATTTACAGGAAATAGCCTTTGTGCATCAGCCTGGCATGTGGAAGTCCCGGGGTTTGATTCCCGGCCAGGGCACACAGGAAAAGCACCCATCTGCTTCTCCACCCTTCCCCCTCTCCTTTCTCTCTATCTCTCTCTTCCCCTCCCGCAGCCAAGGCTCCATTGGAGCAAAGTTGGCCCAGGTGCTGAGGATGGCTCTATGGCCTCTGCCTCAGGTGATAGAATGGCTCTGGTTGCAATGGGGCAACACCCCAGATGGGCCGAGCATTGCGGGATGACGGTGGATCCTGGTCAACACATGCGGGAGTCTGTGTCTGTCTGCATCCCCCCACCCCACTCCCCACTTCTCACTTCAGAAAAATACCAAAAAAAGAAAAAGAAAAAGAAAGAAATAGCCTTTGTGAATGTTGTACTGGTGAGTGAGAAATTACTAAGAGTGCAATGTATAGGCAATGACCCTGAATTAAATCTCAATAGAAACTCTTCAACCCTATTGCCATTCTATCCCATAATGATATAGTTACACATTCATATATAGATATTAATATAATATTATATTAGAATATATAATTACATGGCATATAGTATATGTTATGTAAAGTATATAATATATCTATTATAGTAAGACTTTAATAAGATTGGATTTTAAAGAAGCAGGCCACGTACAACCCAACGAGAAAAGCCTTTTTAAGATAGTAAGCACATGGAGACAGTACTCTCTTTTAGAACTAGGAAGGAAGCTATCAACAGGAGTTGAATGCTACCAGTGTGAGTCAAGATTCATGGAAAGATATAGATACATTTTTGTTTAATAATGGACTTGGCCTGTCAAGTTAAATGATTGAGGTGTGTTTTCCTAAAATATTTTTCCAAAGGTAGTCTACACTATCCAGTGATATTTTCATTTAATCATACATTGTTTGATTTGATACATCTTCGAAGTAATGTTGCTGTAGGCTTGCAGCATCTCCAGGAAAAACAGACTGAACCCAAAACTGGCATCGTCTCTAATTGGTTCCAGGTTTTTATTTCTTGTCATGTACTCCTCTGGAGTTTATTTTGTTCCGGTGATAATAAATAAAAGTCATGCTTCAGTGCACTTCTCTGATGCACTGCCTACTCAAATATTCATGCTTTAAGAGCACAATAGAATTAAGTGAGATTTCTTTGTATGGGTGGCTTAGTATCAGTTTCTATGGTTTCCTTCTTCATTTTAAACCCTGGAATATAGTACTTGGCTTAGAGGTTGAGAAACTGGCAGACCATTTATTTAATTGTGTTCATTATTTATTGCTTGAGATTTTCACATTTCCTATCCTTTTCTTAATGGCCTTCCTAATATTTTCCCAGGATTTTCTTTTAATTTGTAACCTGAAAAAATGTATGTTTTTAAAACAAAAAAAAATAGGAAAGAAATATTTTGTGACCTCTGTAATAACCTTCTACATTTGCTTATTTTTCTTCTCATAAACAATTTTTTAAAAAAATTTCTCATATAGCTGACCGTTCACTTAAGACATAAAGTTACATTATTTCAGTGCTATGTTCATTCTCCCATGATTGATGGCTTGAAGGGATAGATGACCTTAGAGAAGGAAATTTCTTATGAAGAGAAATGTGGGCCCTGGCTGGTTTGCTCAGTAGACAGAGCATTGGCCCAGCATATGAACATCCTGGGTTCGATCCTCAGTCAAGGCACACAGGAGAAGCAACCATCTGCTTCTTCTCCACTCCCTCTCCCCCTTCTTCTCTTCTTCCCCTCCTGCAGCCAGTGGCTTGGTTGGTTTGAGCACATCAGCCTCAAGTGCTGAGGATAACTTGGTTGATTTGAACCCACAGATTGGGGTTGCCAGGTGGATTCTGGTCAGGGCACATGTGGGAGTCTGTCTCACTATCTCCCCTCCTATCACTTAAAAAAAAAAAAGAAAGAATAGTGAGATGGAAGAATAAGGGAAACACAAGTACTTTCAAATACACACACACACACACACACACATTCATGGGTAAACAACTCTAGGAAAAAATGATTGATTTGAGTAATATCTGGGGCTTGTCTGTCATCTACAGGACCTACACTCTTACGAAGGCTTCTGGAACAGAGCTACATTAAAAATTATTGGCAATTGCTGTCTCTCTGAATTTTGTTATTTTACTTATTCTTTTCTGAAACAAGGGAACTACAACAAGGAAAGACAGGCATAGAGAAATTCATCCTTTTATTTGCATAACTTCTGTACATTTATTCACATACATACTCTCGGGCTAAGTTTTGTTTTGAGAGCTTAGTCTTCTAAGGCTGTGTCTGTAGACAAAGTAGGCAGTTTCAAGAAAGATTCTGGGTAGTTTATGAGAGATGGTAGAAAGCCTCCTTAGAAGGAAGTTCTATGTTACTCAAATAGCTATTAAAGAAGACTGATTAACCGAGTTGGATATCTGCTTCTGTCCATTTCACTGACCGTGCTTAGACCCAACTTTGTGACTTCCAGCACAATAATTCCAATTACATTCCATCAGAACAGGCCCTGAATGGGCCCGTGTCTCTTTTGTAGCTCCGTGATTTGGTTTTGAATAGGAGAAAGCAGGCACTGGGAGGGGCTTTTATTCCTCGTGCTTAGTGATGTCATCCTACCTTGGTTATCCCGGTTGGTTTAGTCCCTCAAGGACACACAGCAGCTTCTAAAGCCCTTTCTGCTAGCTGCACCCTGATTTTCCTTTAGTGAGTGTCTTTCATTCTCTGTCCATGTGGTTCGGGTAAGACAGCATTCCCATCCCAAACCCCTCACCTATCCCAGCCCCTTGAGGTGTGGACCCATATCCACACCCAAAACACCTCATCGTTATTGTCAGAAGGGGCACAGCCTCTAAGCTGGACCGAACCAAAGATATTCCTATCCCTGCAACCAGGCTGTTTACTTGATACTTTCTTAGAAGGATAAAGAGGATTTCTCTTTTCACTTGCTTTTAGTTGGTAAGTGGTTATAAACTAAACAGCTAAATGAAAAGACATGTTTTTAATCTCTTTCCATTATTTAAAAAAAAAATTAACATGATACTACATATTCACTACACTTAGTTCATCTTCTACCAAAATTTCCACCATAATTCTCTGAGGGGGGTACTTCTATTATCCCCATTTATGCATGAGAAACTGAGACTTAGGCATATTAAGTAGCTTTTGAAGGTCATATACTAATAAATGAATGGTAGTCTAGCTTTAACCTGCTGATCTGACCTGAAACTGTGCTTTTAGCTACTGCGTTTTGCCTACAGGCGTTCTAGAAGAAAATGCGGAAGGAAAGCCTGCATTTAATACTGTTCAACATCAGAATAAAATGCATGTTTTGGACAGAGGAATGAAGGAGAAATGGGGGCAAGCACGTAACAGAGAATCACAGAGTCAGAGGGACACCTTTATTTTAAGCTATTGGAAATCAGGATCTGAGCATCTTGAGTGGCAGTGAGGTAGAGGTGGGTTCTATTCAATTAAGTGGAATCCTAGCTAAGTACCAGCCAAGCTAAATCTATAACTCAGGGCAGCCCAGGGGCATCACATCACCTTCCGTGTGAACGCCATATGCTAGAGTATTCTGGAGTTCGTTAGAACTAAGCAATGAGTCTGGCGTTGTCTCTGCTGTTCCATGTTTCTGTGCAGCCATTCATTCAGTCACTCAGCCTCTTAATTTATGTTGAGCACCTGCTGAATGCCTCCAGGTGTCTGATCTCTAGGCTCTCCAAATATAGAAAAGGAGACAGATGAGTTAAAGAAAAATTATAATGAAGCAATAAATGTTCAACAATTTTTGTAAAAAAGAAAGAAAGAAAGAAAAAAATAAAAGGAGAAAGAAAGAGAGAAGGAAGGAAGGAAGGAAGGAAGGAAGGAAGGAAGGAAGGAAGGAAGGAAGGAAGGAAGGAAAGAAGGAAGGAAGGAAGGAAAGGAAGGAAGGAAGGAAGGAAGGAAGGAAGGAAGGAAGGAAGGAAGGAAGGAAGGAAGGAAGGAAGGAAGGAAGGAAAAAAAAGAAAGAAAAGAAAATAAGAAACTTATACTACAGTGGATTTGGTGACAGGACCTGTCCTGGAATGTGTACTTGAGCCAAGGAAGATGGCTCTAATATTTACTATTATTAATAGTATTTATTTAAATATGGATAAATTTAATTCTGAAAATGTTCCCAGATGTATTTTCCTGCTGGGAAACAGCAGTTTTTATAAATGGCAACCTTTTCTTCTTAAGCTGGCTGGAAGCCATCAAAATTCTTCAGTGCCTCTGGTAGAGGCTACATTGAAAGGATTTTATGCTGAAGTCCTATGATATAATTGGTGAAAATACAAGAAATCAGATACACTTGAGTTCTAATTCAACTTCACTGCTTGCTAGGTATGTGATATTGTACAAATTAACATCTCTGAGTCTAAGCTTCTTTAACTGTAACATGGGGATGGATATGTAAATTTAAGATGAATTTATAAATATGAAGTACACCTCACATTAGTCTTCATTTTCTTCCTCAGTGAATGTTTAGCTTTACTTCCCTTCCATGACTTCTCAGTTTCTGTTTTCTCACTCATCACATTGAGAGCAACAATAGCTACTTGTGGAATTAATTACTCAGTGAGAGAATACATGTTTAAAAAAGGGTTGGCATATCGCAGATGGTCAACAAATGTCAAATCTCCTTGCCTTTTTTCTTACATTCTTAAAAATATAAATAGCTGGCAAAATTATTTATCTGATAAATTCTAAGAAGAAAATATTGTACATATTTGCAAAATTATATTCTTGATTCAGGGTCAATTATAGTTCTCCACTTTGCATGGAAATACACAGTAGAAATTCAAGATGAAGCAGGAGGTAGATCACAAAGACATATAATATATAACAGAACTAATCAAAACTTCAGGTTAGATGATCTATATGTATACTCTGAATGGCTTGATTAATATTACCCTGATCTTATAAAAATAAAAACAATGCTTCGAAACCACTGATAACACAAAGAAAAAAAGAAACATTGTCCTTATTTGTACTATGGAAAAAGTGATTTAAAAATAAAATTGTATTCATTTGTCATATATATTGGGTCCAAACCTTGGGGTTGATAGTCTGGTTATAAAGAAGCCCTCTCCTTGCTGAGAAGTAGTTTCCTATTCTAAGTCTATTCTATTTTCATTTATGCAGGAATGATGAATAATGCAGTGTGAAATTGCTTTTTGTCTGACTTAATACTAGCAAAAGAACTCCTCTCTAGAAAAATATTCAATTAAAATTCACTGTGGCAGATGTGGGTTGTGGACCCGGTCAAAAGGCATAAATTGCCAACCTTCCTTGTGATTGTTTAAGTAGAAGATTTCCAGGTGTTACTTCGAGGGACCTCAACCATGCGTTGCAAGTAATGAGGGAGGTGCAGTTTCATACCAGCTTCTTAACTCCTTGGCTGCTGTTGAATATGGTTTTATTTTCCATTTAGTGGACCGAAACATCCCCTCAAATTAGACAGAAGGCAGCCTTTTGCAGTTTATAAAAGCACAGTTCTGTTAGGAGCGAGTAATAATGGCATGAACTCTGATTTTTTATAGTCAATTTTATTCCTACTCTAGGGAACAAATTCTTTTTTATTACCTTTGTAAGCAGAGACAGAATGGGTCTTGGTAAAAGTTAGAGTAGAAACGATTCCAGCAAGGATAATTGAAATCTACACACTTAAATCTAATACTATTGGATTTTTTTTTTCAAATAGGTATTAAGCCCCTACTATCTGCATATGTGGTAAACAATATGTGTCAATATCTATCATTTGGATTGGTCCGCCAATATTGAATAGAATCTCCCAATTGTATGCAGTTATGCAATTCAACCAGTCATGGATAACTTTGATTTCCTTCTTGTCTCCTTATGGTTGCCCATAAAGTTTTAGAGCCATCTTACATTCTCGAAATATATTTTCTTAAGTGAAAGCTAATTTTGTGAGGGAAATCTCCTGTGAAGATTCCAAGAGTACCTCAAAGAATCCAAAAGGAATGAAAATACTAAGAGTAAAAATGGCTCACCTCTGTTGAGAGCTCTCTTGTATTGAGTGCCCTGTATTCACCAGCAGCTTCAATCATTACAATAAATCTTAATTTGTGTTCCCAGAATCTCTGAGACAAAGATTCAAGAAAAAGAAAACAATAAAAAGTATGTTATCAGAGTGACGTTAGTAAGATGACAGAATAGAAAGCCCAGGACTCTCCATCCCTTACAACCACACCAGTTCAACAACACAACATGAAAAACATTTTTCCAGGGCACAATAAGATAATACCTCACACCTGTTAGAGTGGCTTTTATCAAAATGACAAGAGATAACAAGTGTTGGCGAGGATGTGGAGAAATGGGAACCCTACCACACTGTTGGTGGGAATGTAAATTGGCACAGTCACCAAGGAAAAAAATATGGAAGTTTCCTCAAAAGTTCAAAAGAGAACTACATTATGATATGACAATTCTACTTCTGGTTATTTATCCAAAAGACTTGAAATCAAGATCTTGAAGAGATATTTGCCCTCCCTTGTTTATTGCAGCACTAGTCATAATTGTCAAAAGTTAAAACAACCTAAATGTCTGTTAACAGATGAATGGATAGAGAATATGTAGTATAGCCTGACCTGCGGTGGCGCAGTGGGTAAAGCGTCAACCTGGAATGCTGAGGTCGCCGGTTCGAAAGCCTGGGCTTACCCTGTCATGGCACATATGGGAGTTGATACTTCCTGCTCCTCCCCCTTCTCTCTCTCTCTCTCTCCTCTCTAAAATGAATAAATAAAAAAAATCTAAAAAAAAAAAAATAAAAAAGAATATGTAGTATATTCATAAAATAAAGAACTATGAAGCCTTAAAAAATAAGAAAATTCAGCAACATGTGACAACATAGATGAACCTAGGGGGCATTATAATTATACTAAGTGAAATAAGCCTATCACAGAAGAATCAATACTTTACGAGATATCTAAAATAGCCAAGGGCATAGAAGCAAAGAATAGAATAGTGGTTGCCACAATCAAGAGGGGGGTGGCAGAGAGTTGTTCAATGGGTATAAAATTTCAGTTACACAAGATGAATAAATTCTAGAGATCTGTTATACAACATTGTGCCTACATTTCACAAAGCTGTATTATACACTTAAAAATGTCTTAAAATGGGCCCTGGCTGGTTGGCTCAGTGGTAGAGTGTCGGCCTGGCGTGTGGAAGTCCCGGGTTCGATTCCCGGCCAGGGCACACAGGAGAAGCGCCCATCTGCTTCTCCACCCCTCCCCCTCTCCTTCCTCTCTGTCTCTCTCTTCCCCTCCCGCAGCCGAGGCTCCATTGGAGCAAAAGATGGCCCGGGCGCTGGGGATGGCTCCTTGGCCTCTGCCCCAGGCGCTAGAGTGGCTCTGGTCTTGACAGAGCGACACCCCGGAGGGGCAGAGCATCGCCCCCTGGTGGGCAGAGCGTCGCCCCCTGGTGGGCATGCCGGGTGGATCCTGGTCGGGCGCATGTGGGAGTCTGTCTGACTGCCTCCCCGTTTCCAGCTTCAGAAAAATACCAAAAAAAAAGTCTTAAAATGGTAGATTTCATACTAAATGTTCTCATTAAAAAGAATATATTGACAAAGGAAGTCCTCTGGAGGGTAAGTAGAACTTAATCCTGCTGGGGAACAATGGGAGACTGTGAAGAACTTATTAATTAACCACATGTTCCCTGTTATTCAGTGATTGAGGACTAATGGAGGAAAGGAGGGGGCATTAAGTTCCCCAGAACTTCCAGCCTTCCCCACATAGGAGCAGAAGGGGTTTCCGGGTCAGAGGAGAAACTCAGACAATAAGTCGAAGGTGCTGGCACTTGGAAGTTGGCTGGCGCGTGCGAGGATGTGGGTCGGTGCTGAAGGAGTCTAGGCAGTTTGTCTGTGGTATCTGCCACATCTTAGGTATGACTCTTATTCCATTTTGCAGGAGAGGAAACTGAGTGAGGAGTTGTGGAATCCTTGCCAAATCTCAGTTTGTGTGGAGCAGAGCTGGGATTAAAATCCCAGTGAGACTATGAAACCATCCTTATCCAATAGGGCTGTTATGAAGACTAACTATACAGTAAAAGTACCTGGAGAGTAATGAGCACTCGGTAGATAACAGGCATTGCGTAGCTGTCAAGCTCTCATATGCCTGGAGTTTCCAACGAGAGACTGGACAGCACAGTACCCGGAAGACCGGGGATTGGGGACCTGTGTCCCAATATTGTCCGATGGTAAAAGAAAAGAGAAAAAGTGACTGACCTTTCTATTGAAATAGAATTTTAATGCTGTAACAAAAGAGTAACCTTACTCAAAAATCTCATAAATAAGGAAAAACTAAAAGTTCTTTTATGGGACTATTAACATTTTTGCGCCCTCCCTTCCAATCTCTTTAACACACACATATTCTTCCTGGCTGTTATCATAGTTTATATACATCGCTGTCTGCAGCATTTTAATGTAGATTGGAATAATGTAGAAACGAGGCTGTCTTTCTCCACCTTTGACAACCCAGTGCATTACCAACTTTTTAAAACTTTTTCTTTCTGACAAATAAAAAGGGTAACTCAGTGTAATATCTCCTACTAGTAAGACTGAATATCTTTGCATATGTTTAAGCGTCATTGTTATTTTCTTTCTTTAATAGAACACATTTTCCCCTGTGGCAGAATGCTAAGATGAGAATTCAGCCCCGCTGACAACTTCATATCAGCCCAGTGGGAGCGTCAGCAGAGAACCCAGCTATACTATGTGGGACTCCTGACCTACACACATATGAAGGAATAAATGATGTTTTAAACTGCTAAGTTTGTGGTAGTTGATTACACAGCCATAGAAAAGTAGTGAATCTGTGTTTATTGTTAGTATCATCACAGAGTATGACATGACATTTCCATCTGACTTAAATTAACCATTTGCTTAAAGTTGAGCATTTAGGTTGCTATTAATCATACACTGTTATAAATACTGTAGTACTAGATGTGTCCATACACATAGTTACCCATTAAAAAAAATAATTAATTTTGCCTGAATAGGCAGTGGCACAATGGATAGAACATCAGACTGGGATGCAGAGGACCCAGATACGAAACCCTGAGGTTGCCAGCTTGAGCTCAGGCTCATCTGGTTTGAGCAAAGCTCACCAGCTTGGACCCAAGGTCACTTGTTGGCTTGAACAAGGGGTCATTCAGTCTGCTGTAGCCCCCTGGTCAAGGCACATATGAGAAAGCAATAATGAACAACTAAGGTGCTGCAACAAAGAATTGATGCTTCTCATCTCTCTCCCTTCCTGTCAGTCTGTCTCCATCTGTCCCTCTCTCTCTGTCCCTGTCACACAAAAAAATAAAATATAAGAAAAATAATTAATTTTACTTGCTTTTATATTGAACCCATAATATATATATTACTTGTTTCAAAATTCAAATGTACCCAATGATTAATAGCAAAGAGTGTTATTCTCAATTCTATACCTTGGCTGTTCACTTTTCCAAACCCCAAACAATTAAATTATTTTGAATTCTTCTAGAGGTATTTTATACCTAAGTGATATCATGTCTGCTGGTCTATATCTTGCTTTCTGCAGTGAACAGTGGATCTTAAACATTGTTCTACATCAGCTCGTAAAGAATATCTTCTCTCTGGCTGAATAATGTTCTATCATATAAATGTACCAGGATTTATTGATTGATGGATGCATAAGGTTTTTCAGAATTTTGTTCCTGGTCTCATGGGCAAGTTATATGGACCAAATTTCCATTAGGACTCCCAGAAAAGCTAGATAACTGTTTGTAAAAATGCCTGCCTGAAAATAGGAGAGGGCTAACAAGAGAGTGAGGAATCACTTGGTCGGGGGCTGAGGGCATCAGAGACCCAGGACTATGCGCTCAGCATCTGAGGCCGCTTAGCTGGGCAGAGAAGGCTGAGAAGGACTTTGTGTCAGCCTCATGGAGCTAAGAGGTGTGGACCCTTCAAGGAAGGGAAGCCCTGGTGACCCCCTTGACTTTGGTATGGGTCTCCAGAGTTGAATCCTAGGAGTAAAATGGACTCCCAGGTGTAAGCACTCAAAAGGGACTGGTCACATTCTTTTAATTCCTCAGATTGCATTGAGATGATCTAAAATTGCTAATAGCTTTATAGCTTTTGATGGAAGCAAAGATAAAATCTCTGGAAAAGATAACAACACACTTGACATCACATTATTTTTTGAAACAATTTTACAAATACAGAGTCCCAACCACCAAAACCAACTGAGCCAAACAACAGGCACACTGGGCGAC
The DNA here is from genome assembly GCF_036850995.1 of Saccopteryx leptura. NCBI lineage: Eukaryota > Metazoa > Chordata > Mammalia > Chiroptera > Emballonuridae > Saccopteryx > Saccopteryx leptura. The sequence goes on from NC_089505.1 coordinate 354,849,885, forward strand.
ATGCCAACCTGAAGAAAAACTAACAGAAAATAGACACAGAGCTACAGCAGCCCCAGACGTTCAGAAACCCCTTGAAAAGGCCCAGGGCAATAAAGGAAGAGAACAATTTCAGTGGAGAATTGGAAACAATGTTGTTTACGATCTTTTACTATGATAAATAGGGCATCAGTGGATATACCCGAGCAAGTGTATTTGGAAAGAGACTATGTAGATGTGGGGTCGGGTTCCATGATATCTGCACCCACAACCAGTAATTCCAGAGGGCTCTTCTGAGTTGCGTCACCAGCCTGCACTCTTTCAGTAGGGCATGATAACACTTAGACTCCCACAATCTCTGCCAACACTTCTGTGGAAAATTCTGTATGCTGATTCCTTGTATTTTCACTTCTGTGTAATGATTGCTCTATATTTTGTATATATTTTTTAATATATTCTTTTTTAAAAAAGATACACCAATTTTATATTACTGCTAGGCAGGATCCTTAATATCTTACTTACATTTGCAAGATCTGTAAAGTTTCCTCAAGCGTTCCAATTTTACAATTTAAAAAGCATTTTTAAAGAAGATTATTTATGTCAGGAGTTTCTACTTTTTGTAAGACGAATCTACTTTTAATTTTCCCACAAGCTGCCTATCTAAATGCAACAGAGAAGTAGCTGAAAGTTCAAAAGCAAACTAGGATGGAATGGGGGTGGGGGCAGAGCAGGAAGTCAATGCAGGCACAGTGATCATTTCAGAAATATATTTACTCACTCATTTCATAAACATCTGCTGCATTTATTATGTGCTGGGCACAATAATGAATGTTGATGATACAAAGGTGAGTAAGACAGTCACCTCCCTTAACAAACACCTGTGCCGGGGAGGAGGGAGACATGTGAAAACAAATGGATTGCTCGTGTCACTGCAGAAACATTAGCAAAGCTCAGGGGACACTGGTTTCTTCCATTGGTTGACTCAGATTTTCCCGGGTTCATGTGTTTATTATATCCATGACACATTTTCGGAGTCATATTAGGGGAGAAAGAAAGAAAAAAATATATAGTGATGAATCCATTGATTGTTGGGTTCAGTCAACAAATATTTGCTGAATGACTTGTTCTGTCCCTGTACCAGGTGTCAGGAACACAAAAGTGAGCAAATGTTAAATGATAGACTTCAAAGGACAAAAGTGGTCATCTGGTTTTAACACTTCCAGGAGTCGTCGATCCCGGGCGTGCATAGGGCATAGTGACCCAGAGGGCACAACATATTCCTCAGTCATCTGTGTTCAGTGTCAGAGTTCATAGTATACACAGTGCGCACAGGGGAGTAAGCGCTTCAATTCTGTGGCTTTGGCTATGTGATTCCAATTCCACCTTGGTTTGCTAATATGAACAGAGATGCATTAAAAAAGAAGAAACGTTTACATAAGGCAGTGGCTCTGCTTCCGTGGATAGTGACCTGGCCCTCTTCAGAGTGTCCCTGGACAAAGATGGACTGAAACAGGCCAGTCCTCTCCAGGGACCTGCTGCTGCTACCCCAGGCACGGGGACCCTTCCGTGTTTGGGAGCTGGGTGCCTGCAGGCTCAATGCTATGTGACTGCAGAGCAGAGGCTGGTTATGCCAAGTCAATGAAGAATCACAAAAGCTTGAGGTGATGTAGATTTAGTCATTTTATTTCTAAGAAAATAATGACATCCTTTGAATCCCGGAGAGTCTAGGGAGAAGCAATTTGGGACTGTTCTTTCTTTAAATCCTCATGAAGAAATATTGGACAATGAGGTTGCCTCTCAGCATTCATTTTACTCTTCCGTCTAAATACAGTAACTACAATAATCTCACTCCATATTGACTGCTTCACTGGCAGCCCAGGAGGTCTGCGTGAAGATTACGGTTGAGCTGGACTTTGAACACAAAGTAGAATTTTGTTTCTCACTTTTGAAACAGCAGTATGCAAGGTTTGTTCAGAAACTGTGAGCAAATGCTTTTAACTAAAGCAAAATGCAACAGTCTTGATTTCCCAGAGCTGCCCCGATAATTAAACTCAGTTCTTATATTCAGTAAGATGATTGAACAGTTGCATAGTACTGTATTAAGTAATAGGCTTCAAAGGAACTTGCCTTCAGGCTGAGAAGCCTCCCTACAAAGATAAACCCTTTGACTTTAGAACTAAAAACTCCCAAAACCTAATCTGGCACAATCCTTTCCTTTTCAAGTACAGAAATGGAGACCCATGTAGCTTAATTGAATGAAATCAGCTAAGCATGTAGGGAAAAGTACAAGCAGTAAGGAGTCATTTAAACTCTCCTACTTTAATGTCCATCACTGGACAAGTGGCAGTAACAGCGCAAAAGGCTACTGTTGTGACAAGGAGAGGGCATGTGCCAAGCAACAGGCACAAAATAGGTAGTGAGTGAACACGCCGTGTCATTTTCTTTCTTCCCTTGTTGACGGCAACATAGCAATTGTACAGCAGAGTACGGAATCACGGCACCTTGGTTCCCAAGAGAGTTGCACCGAACTGTTCAAAGGCTCCTTCTCCTCTGAGGAGTCCAGACTTCACAGAGCTGGCCCTGGGGAATACGGGCTCTTTTATGCCGGGCAGCGATGGGGTCTGCTTTTCTTTTCCGAAAGCTTGCTCTGAGCATGTGAGTATTTTCTTCCTCCAACAGAATTGTAAGCAGGCTCTCAACAGGGTTCATAGCTTGGCGTTATTTTTAATCACCAATAGGGCTGAGCCGTTACAGTCAAGGGCACACATGGAGAGGCACAATCTCATACTTAATTAATCTAATACGTTAATCTAATACGGCCACTATATACACAGTACAATTCCTGATAGAAATCTCAAACACGCTTAAACTGTGCTTCTTAAATTTATTTTATTTTTATTATTTTTAAATTTTTTATTTAAAAGAAAAGAGACGGAGAGAGAGAGAAAGAGAGAGAGAGATCAATTTTTCTGTTCTACTTCTTCTTCTTTTTTTTTTTACATGGTCAGAGTCAGAGAGAGGGATAGACAGATAGGAACGGAGAGAGATGAGAAGCATCAATCATTAGTTTTTCGTTGTGCATTGCAACTCCTTAGTTGTTCATTGATTGCTTTCTCATATGTGCCTTGACCGTGGGCCTCCAGCAGACTGAGTAACCCCTTGCTGGAGCCAGCGACCCTGGGTCCAAGTTGGTGAGCTTTTTGCTCGAGCCAGATGAGCCCACGCTCAAGCTGGCGACCTCGGGGTCTCGAACCTGGGTCCTTCCATATCCCAGTCCAACGCTTTATCCACTGCGTCACTGCCTGGTCAGGCTCTACTTCTTTATTGGTGATTCTTGTATGTGCTCTGAGCAGGGATCAAACCTGCAACCTTGGCCGAACGAGGATGATGCTCTAACCAACCGGGCTACCCAGTCAGGGCTGTAACTTTTACATACACACAGATCTCCTAGAGATCTTGTGAAATGCAGATTCGGATTCACTCTACCTTTCTAACAAGCCTCCAGATGCTGCTGTTGCTGGTATTGCTTTGCCCATTTTGAGTGGCAGGGAACCTAAGATTCAGTTGCCTTATTTGGAAGGGCTGTGGTGGTGAGCTCATCTGTGAGCCGTGGGACTTCGTACAGGGGCTGCGGTGGTGGGGAGGCTTCACCAGCACAGACGAAGACTACTTGGCGGAGACTCGCTCTGCTCCGCTGGGGCTGGTTTGAAAGGCAGGAGCAGGTCTTCGGGCCCCTTGGGTAGACATGGAGGTTATTTGCCTTTAGGGAATTTCTGCTGCTGCTGCTGCTGCTGCCAACTTCTTCCTTCCGTGGCCAAGTATTGAGTTTCAGCAGAAAATTCACTAGTAACAGTGGCGCTGATAACAGAACAGCAGATAAAGTCCGAGGGCTCCAAGAACTGCATTATTTGTGGGCAATGTGTTTGAGTTTATACAGACTGGAGTCTTTTCTCGGGAATTTTCAAGTTTGAAATTTGATGATGGGCCAATTTGCAAATTCTTGATAGTTTCCTCTTTTCCTCTGTTCCCTTTCCCATACTCATTGTCATATGATGGCAGTCTAGGTGTCCTTAGGGCTTCACCAGCTTGTGCACATAGAGACAGCCACACGGGTCAGGCCAGCGGTTTTCAACCGATGTGTTGCAAGAATTTTTAAAACCTGCAATACCCAACTACCTGTTTAGTCAGGGGCACTGAGCTCTTTTCCCTTAGAGTGTCAAATAAAAAAAATGACAACAGCCAACACAGCAATAGCTGTCCAGTGAGAATAAAATAAAAATTATACTTTTTTTTTTTGTCAGAACAGCAAAATATGTAATATACTTTTTGGTGTGCTGCAGATGTTTAGGAATTAGTTTATCTGTGCCATGCGATGAAAGAGGTGGGAAATCGCAGGGTTAGGCTGAAGTCTGCTGACTGATGTCACTCAGTACTCTGAGCGGAAACGCAGTCTTCATTTTAAGGTTCCCTGCTTTCTCTAGCAGCGCTTAGGGGAGCCCCCGGCCACATCTCCCCTCACCCCCGATGTGAATACGGGTTTCTGCTTGCGTTTCTCCCATTATTCAGCAATGGACCCACAATGGCTTCTCCATCTCAGACGGCTCCGCGAGACACTGCCTGTCTCCATAGCATCCACTCTACCGGGGTTGTGCCCGCCGCTTGACTGGACCAACGCTGCCACCCGCTGTGAATATCAGCAGCTAGGGACAGTTTCTACAGAGACATGCTGCCTGTCAGCAGTGTGAATCGGGCAAGTTATGCAACTACTCTAAACCTCTGATTCCTTACCTGTAAATGAGGTTAACCTGAGTCATCTATTTTCAAAAAAGAAATTTTTTTGTGTGACAGAGACAGAGAGAGTCAGAGAGAGGGACAGATAGGGACAGACAGACAGGAAGGGAGAGAAATGAGAAGCATCAACTCTTCATTGCAGTTCCTTAGTTGTTCATTGATTGCTTTCTCATATGTGCCTTGATGACGGGGGAGGGTTTTGGGGGGGACTCCAGCAGAGTGAGTGACCCCTTGCTCAAGCCAGCGACCTTGGGCTCAAGCTAGTGAACTTTGCTCAAACCAGATGAGCCCGTGCTCAAGCTGGTGACCTCGGGGTTTCAAACTTGGGTCTCCTGAGTCCCAGTCCAATGTTCTATCCACTGTACCACTGCCTGGTCAGGCTCTATTTTCAAAGTATTTGAGAAAATAAGATAATCCATGTAAGCTCCTAACACATCATTACTGGCACAGGAAAATGCTCAGTAAGCGTTAATCGTCATCGTCACAACTGTCCTCTGCACTGCTGAGGTCCTAGCCAGAGCAAGCGCCGTTCTTATTTCTCTGTGGCACACCTGAGACCAGCAGGTTACTGAGGTCTCCATGACATGGCTGATGGCCCTGGGATAAGAGAAGGAAAAGGAAATTGCTGTTTTATATGGAGATGCTCAGAAGTAATAGGCCCAAGACCTCCTTGAGGAAAAGGACCATCTCTCCTCTCTGAAGACATTCTCCCACGCTTCAAAAAAAGGTCTTGGAACTTCTCTGGGCTCCTTTGAGTGCAGGCTCAGAGAGAGGTTTTGTTGTCCTGGGGTCCATTTCCTCTTCCAGCATCTAAATCTTCTTAGGTTCATTGATGCTGAAAATCTCCGGTCCCCGCAAGGAGCCTCTATCCCACACAGGGGGTCCCCTTCCCTTGAAGTGCAGGCCTGTGTCTCTGTCCCCTTCCCTTGGAGTGCAGGCCCGTGTCTCTGTCCCCTTCCCTTGGAGTGCAGGCCCGTGTCTCTGTCCCCTTCCCTCGGAGTGCAGGCCCGTGTCTCTGTCCCCTTCCCTCGGAGTGCAGGCCCGTGTCTCTGTCCCCTTCCCTCGGAGGGCAGGCCCGTGTCTCTGTCCCCTTCCCTCAGAGTGCAGGCCCGTGTCTCTGTCCCCTTCCCTCGGAGTGCAGGCCCGTGTCTCTGTCCCCTTCCCCCTTCCCTCGGAGTGCAGGCCCGTGTCTCTGTCCCCTTCCCAGTCTTGCTCCAGGATTCACTCTCTTCCCTTTGTTTTTTTATTTTTTTATTTTTTTTTATTTATTCATTTTAGAGAGGAGAGGGAGAGACAGAGAGGAGAGACAGAGAGAGAGAAGGTGGGGAGGAGCTGGAAGCATCAACTCCCATATGTGCCTTGACCAGGCAAGCCCAGGGTTTCGAACCGGCGACCTCAGCATTTCCAGGTCGACACTTTATCCACTGCGCCACCACAGGTCAGGCCAACTCTCTTCCCTTTGTGAAGAGGATAACTACACTCGGCTCGCTTGATACTCAACCTCTACTCAGGTTCATGTGAGTGATAACTTCTAATAATAATAACAACAATTAATTTTTCTCTCATTTCTCTTGCCCCTCGCCTCGAAAATGATCTTTCTAACAGATGCTTCTTTCATCTTTCACTTCCTTATTAAAGCCATTGCCACCTTCCCCCGTCAAAAAACAAAAACAAAAAAAACTTTGGAGACGAAATTTTTATCAGCATAAGATGCTCTTTATAGGTGCTGGTCTTTCTTTCTGAGATGCCTTTTTCTCCTTTGTTTTCTCAGAAGCTCCCATTCAACCTTCACGGTCCAGCTCAAATCTGACTTGTTCTGTGGGTTCCTTCTAGAAGCCGGTTGGCACCCCACACCCCCAGACATTAGCCAGGCTCCTCCCCCGGTCCCCATGACACTCTGCACACAGTTCTATCATATTGCCACCCATAAGGCCTCGCTTCCAGTTCTGCATCCCCCCTTTGAAAGCGCCTCTGTGACAGCAGCGCCTCTATCCCAGGGGTGGCCTGAACAGACGAATATTTTCCTGAGTTCCTTTTCATCCTTTTCTCCCTGATCCTTCCTATAGGTCTAAGATCAGAAGGACAGGTAGGATGTGATCTCCACTTTACAGATGAGAAAAGCAGGTTCCGACAACGAGGTGACCAGCCCATAGTCCTCCGAGTGAGAGAAGAGGGAAGTCAATACAGTCTGAGTTCTTTGGACTTTAATTCCAAAAACCCCCTTTCATTACTTTTATATCGCGTCCTTTTGACAGAAACTAAACCCTGGTAGTAGAAGGATAAGATCTCAAGAAAGACAAGAGACATAAAGCCAAGGAAGATGGCGGGGAGAGGGCCACCAGGGAGAGACCACTGCTGCGGAGTGACCAGACTCCCAGGGAGTGCCTTTGGGTGTGATGGGAGCCCCTGGTGCGCTGTTGACTGAGTTTCAGATTTGAGGAAGACACTCTTTTTTTTTTTTTTTTAACTTTTATTTATTTATTTATTTATTTTAATAATTTTATTTTTTAATGGGGTGACATCAATAAATCAGGATACATATATTCAAAGATAACAAGTCCAGGTTATCTTGTTGTTCAATTATGTTGCATACCCATCACCCAAAGTCAGATTGTCCTCTGTCACCTTCTATCTAGTTTTCTTTGTGCCCCTCCCCCTTTCCCTCCCCCTTCCCCCCCCCCCCCCAACCACCACATTCTTATCAATGTCTCTTAGTTTCACTTTTATGTCCCACCTACGTATGGAATAATGCAGTTCCTGGTTTTTTCTGATTTACTTATTTCACTTCATATCATGTTATCAAGATCCCACCATTTTGCTGTAAATGATCCGATGTCATCATTTCTTATGGCTGAGTAGTATTCCATAGTGTATATGTGCCACATCTTCTTTACCCAGTCATCTATTGACGGGCGTTTTGGTTGTTTCCATGTCCTGGCCACTGTGAACAATGCTGCAATGAACATGGGGCTACATGTGTCTTTACGTATCAATGTTTCTGAGTTTTGGGGGTATATACCCAGTAGAGGGATTGCTGGGTCATAAGGTAGTTCCATTTTCAGTTTTTTGAGGAACCACCATACTTTCTGAGGAAGACACTCTTTAACTGAAACAAGGTGGATGGAGGTAAAACAAACAAACAAAACAGATGCCACCTAAAAGCTGGTGTCAAGCACCACCCCACAGAATCATCCTCTCCCGGCAGCCCTGGGATCGCCCCAAGTGACGATGGGTAATTTCATCCAGGTCTTGAACAGCTGCTCAGAGGCCTTCTTAAAGCTGAAAGTAAAACAAACAAGCACGAAGTTTTACGGAGCCGGGAATAAGTTCCAGAGAGAGTGAGAGCAGCAGAAATATTACTGGGGTGGGGACGGAGATCACAATGTGCCTTGTTTTCAACCCCACAAGCGTTGTCACCTCGCCCAGACACAGGCCCTGTGGGCAGTCTGAGCTCCGCTGGGGGTGGGGGTGGGGGGTGGGGAGGAGACGCCAGGATGGGAGGGCTCAGAGCTATTTCGGTCTCAAGGCCAGCATCCACCGAGACCTTGCGATCCGTCATCGAAGCTGTCTGGACTTTAAACCCCTTGTGCCAAATGCGGTTTCCAGAAAAAGGATCCGTCGCATATTTGGAAGCCCATCAACCAAAAGTCGTCTCGTCACTTTCTTGCATGAGATCTTTTCATTTGTGAAGAGTATATTATTGTGCTTAATTATGGGCTTTGCGGAGATGGCATAGAGCAGCGGAAAAAGCCTGCTCTGCGGAGTCGGAGAGTCCTGGGTCTGAATCATGGCTCTGCCTTCCACCCGCTGGGGCGCTGGGGGTGGGGGTGGGGGGGCTCGGTCTCCTTGGACATGAACCGAGAATTACTTTGTAATATCTACCTATGTCGTAGGACAGCTGTTAGAATTAGATTGTTAACGCAGGTCAAGAATCCGACATTGTTGTCCTAGTCAGACATTTAATGATCAGTGGTTCATATTAGTAACCTGACTTTTATCACAATATCACATTTGGCAAATGAGATTTCATTTCCACTCCAGTAATAGTATAGCCGTATGTTTATACACATGTGTATGTATTTTTTTCCTTTTGCTTGTAAAATCTACTGTTCATATTAAATTTCTGTTTCCCGTCGAAACTCTCCATGATTCGAAAATACCTCCCTAAGCTCGCCTCTCCTAGGAAGTGTATTAGATGGAGCCTTACTGTACCTGTGGATGTGATTTTCATCGCCTGGAGAACGTGTTGTTTTTAAGTACTTACAGTTGACTGTGTAGTCATCTGTGCCACAATTAATTCTACTTTGTTTAAGGAAAGAGTGATCGCAAGAATGGGTAAGCCCTGCGGCCTTTTTCTCCCTCACTCAGGCACTCACTGCCTACCACATGACTCTTTATCTCAAGTACAGGGATCGTATTGGACCTATGGGCATTATAATAGTTATTCCCCCCCCCCCCGAAAAAAGGTCAGATAATATCATAAGTGGGAAAGAATTTTATAAATGAAATAATAGATGCAAATTCAAGTTATGATGATTTTTCCAATAGACTCTTTTGCAACAGATGGGAAAGAAAGTTCTTTGTGCCGTGGCCACCTGCCCAGTGGCTGTTGACTGGCTGGTGTCTGATGCCTGGGAGTCACCTGGAGGTTACTTAGAGCCTCTCTCCACTACCGGATGTCAGGAGATTGGGCAACTTCCTTGAGTAATTGTCTCCTCTGACTCATGTTTTGTGCAGTCCCCATAATGACCTGTGCACTAGCCAGGGTGAGCAAGGAATTTCAGGAACTAAGGAATAGCCTCAAACTTGTAGCTTAGTCTTTCTTACACACCCCTTCCAATACCAGCTACCCGAGTAGCCACAGAACAGATACACGCTGCTCTGCATTCAAGTTTGATGAGATGTGTTTTGAGCAGATACTCTGAGAAAGGCACAGAATCTCCACACCTCTAGTTAAACTAGATTCAAGGATATCAATGTCTTCTTTAAGGCCCACTGGTGATGCCCAGGCAGAGCTTCTAGGTGAGTTTCAAAGATAGGGGGAATGATCATTAGAACTAGTATTGGTCAGGAGCATACTCTGAGCCATGCACTACGGGAAACACTTCTACATAAATTATATCATTTAGTCTTCTCAACAACTCGATGAGGTGTTATTATTATTCTCAGTTTACAAGCAAATATGCAGAGGCACCAAGTGATTGCTTAAACAACTCAAGATCTGACCACTACTTAGAAGTGGAGTCAAGAGATTTGAATACAGGCAGATGGACTACAGTCTTCCTTCTAATCATTATAGGATACCTCCTCTCTGCATTAACAGATAAGATGAAAATACAAAAACTTCATGGAGCACTGGTTCTCAATCTTGGCTGCATGCGAGGATCATTGGGAGAGCTTTGTAAAAAGTTCTTTGCTCAGGTCACACCTTAGACCAATTAATTGTGCACCTCTCAAGAAAGAGGCCCAGACATCAATATTATTTAAAGCATCATAGGCAAATTCAATGTGCAGAAAAGATTGAAAACATAGACACTAGAACATAGAAAACACCACAGTTGAGAGTTATCAGGGAAAGCTTTATAGGAAATATGTTACCTGAACTTGGCATGAGATAGAATAATGCCTCCCCCGGCCCACCTAAAATGTCCATGTCCTATTTTCTGGGACCTCAGAATATATTGCTCTCTATAACAAAGGGGAAGTAGGTGTGCAGATGGTGTTATGATTGTTAATCAGCTGATATTAAAGTAAAGAATTAGCCTGGGTTGTCCAGGTGGACTCAATGTAATCACATGCATCCTTAACAGTGGAAGGAGTCCGAAGAAGGAGAAACAGAAGGATGGCAGCCTGAGAGGGTCTTGCCCGATGTTGTTGGCTTCGAAAATGGAGACTGGACTTCAGGAATGCAGGTGGAATCGGGACATGGGGGTGGGGTTTGGGGTAAGAGTGTTATATTCAGTGGGACACTTGAATCCATGTTAACACAATAAGTTAAAATTAATTTAAAAATAAAAAAATAAAATAAAAATATTCAGGCTAAAGGGGGGGGGGAATGCAAGTGGCCTCTAGAAGCCAGAAAGGACAAGGAAATAAGTTCTAGCCTACACCATCCTGAGTGAAAGGAGCCCTTGCCAACACCTTGACTGTAGCCCAGGAAGACTCATTTTGGACTTCTGTCCTCCAGAATGATGAAAAAATAAATTTGGACTGTTTAAACCACTTTTATGGTAATGTGTTTCAGCAACAATAGAAAGTTAATACAGTGTCTTAAAAAAGAAGGGTTTAAAGAAATGTGTGGTAAAAGTAAAGACTACCCATTTAAACTGTAGATTAGATTTCTGTGTCTAATCGCCTGCATTCTGAGTACCTCACATCTCTGCCCAATGAAGTGCCTCTACAGTGTAGGCATCCATAGCTTGCGGTTGAGCCAGGATTCAAACCCAAGCTTTCTGGACTCTAGACTCAGTGCTCATTCCAGTTACCATACTGTGAGCTTTTCCTCAAGACCATTTGGAACTCTAGTGGTTTACCTATTCTCCCTTGAGTAAAAAACACAAGGAAGCATGATGTTACAGGGGACCTTATGGTGGAGAGAAAAAGGATTCTCATACAAGCTGCTTTGAGAGACTACTGCTAATTACTTGGCTGTTTAAGAAGATTGATCTGATTATTGCATGCAAGAAGGATTGAAGTAAATGAAGCTGGGGGCAGGCAGAGTAGTCAGGAGGTTGGACCAACAACTTAGGCTCCCGAGGGTTTGACTTCTGAAGGGCAGTGTTAATGGAGTCAGTGGAAGTGAAGAGGAGAGGATGAATCGAAGGCACCTGGAAAAGAAAAGCAACCCAAGAGGGGAAATGATCCTACTTTAGAAGGGCGAAGGAAAGGCAGAGTCAAAGACGACTCCAGCTGCTTAGGTGAGGCAGGCTTGGGGGGGGGGGGGCAGGGAGGGCGGTACCCCTGGCCAAAGTGAGGATGCTAAAAGAGAGGGACGAGCTTGGGGGGTGGAATGGGATAGAGTGGTGGTCCATAATAAAGAACTCCATTGGTCTTTGTTCCAGGAAGGATACTCTAAATCCTTGGACTACCTGGACTACCCCACATGATAAAGAATATCTTTATTATGCTAATGGGAGCCCTCTCAATAATTTTAGTGTGAGGGTTGGTGACAGAACAGACCAACAGTGTTACTTCAAGTGTTGGGAGTTTAGGCTATCTTGATTTCTGGGGCAAGGAAGAAGACTGGAAATTGAGTTCAATCACCCATGCTCATGTAATGAAACCCCAATAAAAACTGAAAAGTGAAGCTTCCTGGTTGGTAAACACATCAGTGATGTGCTACGATTCCACACGGAAAGGGTCTGGTATTCAGGACCCTCCCATATTTTATTTTTAGGAGTATCCTTCATAACAAACAGTAATCATAAGTATAGCACTTTCCAGAGTTCTAAGAATCATTCTAGCAAATGCTCAAACCTGAGGGTGTTTGTAAGAACCTCTTTTTTGCAGCCAGTCTGTCAGAGTGTGGGTGGCCTGAGGACCTCGGAGACATGTGGCTGGCTGCTGGCCTCTGAAGAGGGCAGTGTTGTGGAAGAGTGCCCTGACCTTACCTGGCCAGTGAGTGTGAGAACTGAATTTCTGTTCACCCACTTGAGTGGAAGAAGAATAGGTAGAAACTTACATGATATAAATATCTGTGGGCAAAACTCAGAACTTTGTGAGTATCCCCTCAACACCAGGGCAAAAAGAAAATGCCGAGATCCTTGAATACAACTTTAAACTGTCCACGTCTTGATTCTTAATCAACCTCCCACTGACTCTCCCAGTGCCTTTGGGCCCATGTGATGGAATGAAATATCAGGGGTTTTAAAGACAAAATGGAGTTCAAATTCTGTCTCTCTTACTTACTTGCTATGAAATGGTGAGCATGTAAGTTGTTCTCTTTGGGTTGCAACCCTTTATCTTTAAAATGGGAACATTAAGGCCCAACTTGTAAAGCTGTTAGGAGAACGAGCACTGAGAAGGTGAGGTCTATTCTAGGCACATGACGGATGCTCGCTGTACGTTATTTTCTGCCGTCCTTGGAGTATGTCCAAGTGGAGTATGTCCAAGTGGAAGGGTTATCTCTGAGCGAGGTTTCCTTTTATCCCAGCTCATCAGGAGGAAGTCAGAGTGATCAATGCGGCTTCACTGAAATGCTCAGCCAACCCTCTGACTTTGGGGGACATGCTGACTCAACCTCTCAAACGTCAGTGGCTGTTCGAGAGGTTTATCTTAAAGAGGGTCCGACTGTAATTGAAAATTATGATCTCTGTGATGCATGTGAAGGGACAAGATTCCTACAATGCCTGGTGCTCTATTTGTCACAAACCATCTGAGCAGCAGGTGCCCTGTGTCTAGACTCCGCATAGCACCATTGTCACAGGCACACGATAAGCTTCCGTGACTTCTCGGGAAGGTCCAGTGTGCCTGGGGCCCAGCATGAGAGCCAAGCCTGTGGACACTTCCTTGTTGCTTTCATTGCCTTCTCCTGATTTGCCCTTCTCCCGTTTTGCAGTGAAGTGGTTACTGCTCGGAACCAAACAAGCAGCATTGTTTTCTGGAGGAATGCCCCATTATCACTCTCCTCAAAATGATCACACTAAATGGCTGAGAATGTCCTTTGTGTAAATTTCTCTCTTGTGAAGGAAAACTGTGAAAGAAAACAACATGTTTACTCTGCCAGGCACTGTGATAGAAACATGGAGTATCCAAACACGCTTCTGAGGTTTGCCTCCGTTGATTATGTGGACAGGGAGGCTGAGCCCCAAAGCAATCACACTATTCCCGAGAAGAAACAGGGTGGAAAGTCCAGGTATGTCTCAGGATAAAAAGCCCCTTATCCTCTACTGCAGGTTTATTGACCCATCTGGGCCAGCTTCTGAGAAAGACAGCTACTCCTGCTAGGTGGAATCGGTTCTTATTTTCTTTTTATTCCCAGAGTCCGTCAAACTTTATTTTTTTTACTAGAAATCTTATTGTGCTATTTTTTTTTTTTTGTATTTTTCTGAAGCTGGAAACGGGGAGAGACAGTCAGACTCCCGCATGCGCCCGACCGGGATCCACCCGGCACGCCCACCAGGGGCGACGCTCTGCCCACCAGGGGGCGATGCTCTGCCCCTCCGGGGCATCGCTCTGCCATGACCAGAGCCACTCTAGCGCCTGGGGCAGAGGCCAAGGAGCCATCCCCAGCGCCCAGGCCATCCTTGCTCCAATGGAGCCTTGGCTGCGGGAGGGGAAGAGAGAGACAGAGAGGAAGGGGGAGGGGGTGGAGAAGCAAATGGGCGCTTCTCCTATGTGCCCTGGCCGGGAACCGAACCCGGGTGCCCCGCACGCCAGGCCGATGCTCTACCGCTGAGCCAACCGGCCAGGGCCTTATTGTGCTATTTTTAAAATATGGCTTAGTCAACAAAGCCAATTTTCAAATTAGGAAACAATATATAGTGCCAGTTATACCCAAGTGAGTCGGCAGACTTTATTATTATTATTTTATATATAATATTTTTATTATATTTTATATATATTAATATATTTTATATATAATATATATTTATTATATAATATATAAAATATATAATTTTTAATATATTATATATATATATATATCCAGTCTTGACTTCATAGTTTGGGTTTAAACAGAAATGTATTTCTGGAGGCTTTTGCAAAGCTTGCTTCCTTTGCCATCTTCTCTTAGTAAGCAAGTCCTGGACACTTTCCTTGCCACCAGTGATTAATGGAAGAGTACATCTTGTCACCATCCAAAGCAGGTCGTTGAGAGTGGCACATTCTGCTGGCTGGAGGGAAAAAAATCTGATCCAGACTCAACAAAAAACAGATGTCATTTTCCATATAAAACCATTACTCTTGGATTCCTGGCTCGTGGGTTTCTGTTTTTCAGAATTGTGACTTGACTTTTTTTTTTTTTGTCTCTACTCTTGCTGTTATCCTATTTCTGGAGTGACGTTCGGCAGCTCAAGCTTAAATCCACGTGTGTAATCGGAATAGATCATTGTAGGATGTATAAGATTGGGATATCAATGGCTAGAGGTCAGGTGAACATTGTACCCAGTCCAAGCAGGAGGTAATAAGAATTCCCAACAAAAGAATGGCGGATGCCAGGGGAAGTCCACTGCGAGGGCTGTTAAGATTTAGTAAAAATGGTGATGATGTAATACGTTGGTCAGGGAGAGTCAGCTAAGTGGATTTGGGGGATTTTAATGAGATGATGTTTTTAAGATGGCCTTAAGTGTAGGGCTGTGCTTCCAGCAAGTTCCCAATAAAAGGTATTTCCTGTGACTACAGGGTCAACATAGAAGCAATGGCAAATCTTAAGGTCAGTCCATAACTTCCTGCCTTTTGGCTTTATGGAATATTATTTTCTAAGAACCTAAATAAATCCAGAATCTGGGGACAATGAGAAAGCATTTGATAAATGATCATTATAATGATAAGTGATAATTATCATTGCTGTTGTTCTTATTACCATTAGTATTGTATCAAAGGAGACAGTTCAACAGTCCAGTGATAATTGCAATGATAGATACGTGCACAGTGTGATTAAATCACCCAAAGAGGAAAGGCTTATTGTTCCCCATCTTCATGAAGAGAAACACAGTTACCCAAGAATCTTAGTAAGACTGAGGAGCGCTGAGTTCCTCTAGCAGGTATGCAGTTTAATCTCTCCCGGCCTCATCTGGAGCCTCAAGGATTAGAAACAATATTTTCTAAAATTGCCCAATAGGAATTCTAGCACTCTGCTCCTGATCCACGGCACCAAAATCATTCTGAGAGGGTGCTAGGAATGTGCGTTTTGAGCAAATATCCCAGGTGATACTTATGATAAACACTCAGCACAATGTACAAAGGCCCGCCTGCTCTAAAATTCCAAGAAAGTAGGAGTTTCTATTAAAGAAAACCCTTCTGCCTGGTCTCAATTTCAGAGTGAAAGCTATTAAGTCTGGAATTGGGTTCCATTGGCTATGTGTGTGGGGGATGGGGGTGGGGGTGGGGGAAGTACTATAGCAATAAAATTATTTTCCAAATGCTTACATTCAAGGTCATCATCCTCCAGGGTGATTTAGGAATGGCTGGACCAAGGCAAGGGATGAACACATAGCCTCACGTTGTCCCTCAGAAACCTATGATTCTGCAGCAATGACACAGGTTTTAGCAGCATCTGCCCAGTTTACCTCTTCTGTTGTCTGAAGTCAGTGAGTCATGAAAAACCAAAATTGCTATAGAAATGTCAGTTTGGAAGATGTCTTTGTTTTAGTTAGAAGAATATTTGAGGAAATATGACTTAAGCTTTTGTGTCTCAGAAGATGAGGTGGATTTCCCTGGGAAAAGACTCAAGAAAGCCCAAGGAAATGAGAGATTTATTTTGTATTAAATACTTGGAAAAAGACAGGAATCTTGATCCATTAGTCATAACCAAATGCCCATGATGGCCCTCCCCCTCTGATGACTCCTCTGGAAAGATGAGCGGTCCCTTACTGTGACCTTTCCTTTCCTTCTTAGCTCCCACTCCAGTCTGAGCTGTTGTTTACCTGCTGGCTGAACTGTTTTAATAGTCAATTCCTCTGTCTGGGGTAATTGTCTCTAGCCTATTTATGCTCCACTCCATCCCCTACTCTCCTGCCAAAATAATCTCCTTGCCATGTTGCTTTGCAAATATCAGTACTTTTCTCAACACCTCAATGGCTCCCATTGCATTTGTAGGCATATATAAAATGAAAGATTTTGAGGTGGCAAGGACCTCACAATCATTACAGTGAGCTCCTCAAATCCAAATAGCTTTGTCTGATATTCCAAGACCTCTTATTTACTCCACCTATTAGTTAGGACCGTTGGCAGGCAATGATTCACACAGGTAAATAGCAGGAAGAAAAGATGCGGGACCAGGGGTTTGAACATCATCAGGGTTCTTTGCCTGTCTCTGATTCCCAGTTCTCTCTGCTAGCCTCCCCCCCCCCTTTTTTTGTATGGCAGTCAGACTCCCGCATGCGCCCGACTGGGATCCACCCAGCATGCCCACCAGGGGGCGATGCTCTGCCCATCTGGGATGTCGCTCTATTGTAACCAGAGCCATTCTAGCGCCTGAGGCAGAGGCCATGGAGCCATCCTCAGCGCCCGGGCCAACTTTGCTCCAATGGAGCCTTGGCTGCGGGAGGGGAAGAGAGAGACAGAGAGGAAGGAGAGGGGGAAGGGTGGAGAAGCAGCTGGGTGCTTCTTCTGTGTGCTCTGGCCGGGAATCAAACCCGGGACTCCTGCACGCCAGGCCGACGCTCTATCACTGAACCAACTGGCAGGTCCAGTGCTAATCCCTTTTCTCTGTGGCCTCTGGCTGCTTTAGGATTACACTTTGTATAGCTTTTCATTGGACAGAAACAAAATTCTACCTAATGCGCAGATCCTAAGAAAGGTCTCTTATTGAATGCCTTGGGCCAGCAATGGTTAAGGATTGAGATGAGTAGAAAGAGAAGCTAGAGTGAGGTGGGAGAGAGCTGTTCCCTCAGAGAAGGTCCTGCTTACCAGACTAAAATGAAGAGTGCTGGGTAGACAAAGCAGGGAGTCTTTCCATTACAACCCACAGCGTGTTAGTAATAAATTTCTACGAGCTTATTCTGTATTCTCTTTTAATTTTTATATAAGCTGCAGGAGTCTAGACAATGTTTTCTTAACATGTTATATACATTTTAGCCTCTATGGGTTTTCCAATGTAATCCCTTATGTCTAAAATGCCCCACCTGTTTCTCTCTGCCTAGATGTATCTACAAGACCCAGCTAAAGTTACTGCTTCTTGGCCTGCCCTGGGCTCTTTGATGACTGTTCCATGTTTGTACAATTCAACTGGCACCATGTATATGCCATCTGGTATTAGCAATTACTCTTTCATGTGTCTATCCTGACTCCCCAACTAGATTATAACCGTCTTCAGAACAGATATATATAAACTCAGAGAGATTATTGTTGCAGGCCATTATTACTGTTAAATCTCTGTTTTTCAGTTTCCTGGATTTGAGGAGAGAGACATTTAGAAAACAGTAGCAAGAAAGTCAAAGAATTAGGGTATAGTTGTATTCAATATCAACAATCGTAATCCTATTATTTATAGCCCCGTCATTACATTATTTATATAGTTCCCCTTTGATCAAGGGAAGAGAGTAGTAAAAGTTTATCCCTCAGATTGAGTTTGGGCATCAGTTTAGGGAACAACTCCAAAGATGTGTATGTTTGGAAAGGAGCTACCCCTCCAAAGTATGAATCTCTGAATTGGTATGAAGAAGTGCAGAATTCTGTGTTCTTAGAGCTCTCCCTTTCTCTCACTCTCTGCTCTACACCTGAACATAAACATCTGTTGTGTTTGACAGCGATTGCTTTCACAAATAGCAAATGAAAACAACCTTAGATTATGCTCCTGAGAGTAGTCATGGTTGACCACTGTATCTCTTGCTTAGAACTGAGTATAAAGTGCTTTGAATCAAGTACTCTGGGCACTCAAAAGTATGTTTTCACTGAATTAACAAATTAGATTTTCAACATGTGAATAAAATACTGAAGACAATCTATTGAATAAGATGCTTAATGGAATTGGTAGACTAGAAAAGTAGAGTTATATAAATAAAGACTCCACGGAATATTTTCCATGACCACTCTAGAATAAAGATTTCAAAATTGTTTCTTGGTCTAAATCCTTTAATCCATCATACTAATTCATCAGCAATTCTTTACAACTTGCGTAGGTTTCTGGATGGACAAGAGCAAGCGGTGGGTCTAGATTCATAAGAATAGTTTAAACTCCCGTGGAATCTTTCACATCAAATCTTTAAACAATGAAATTAACTGAGTTCTGACTTCTTCCTGGGAAGAAGGCACAGAGCTAGAGGAAGTAGAGAGCTAGAATTAGTGATGTTCTCAAAACTATCACAAAGAAAAACACTAAATTCAAATTTATGACTTAAAGAAAAACCACATTGGATGAATAACACCAAGAATGAACGCTAATGTGCACTGTGGACTTTGGTGATAATGAAGGGATGATGTCGGCTCTTAAATTGTGACAAATGTACACCCTGGTCAGAGATGTTGCTAATTAGGGAGGCTGTGCCGGTGTGACGGTGGGGAGTATATCAGAATCCCTGTACCTTCCTCTCAATTCTCCTGTGAGCCTAAAGCTGCTCTTTAAAAATAGTCTTAATTTAAAACAAACAAACAGCGGTGACCTGAGGTCATGAACAAATAAATGACCCAAAATCTAAGAAGCGATTGTGATTCCAGGAAGAGAGGGGATGCAAACCTGGGGTAGATGCAACTGGACAAGAGAAGAATGTGCCCAGAAAATGAGAGTGTGAACCATCAGGATGTGGATGTGAAGGCAAAGGAAACAATAATACCAAGTTCTAAGTGGTGGGTCATATATTTCCAAAGCATAATGCAGTCTGGAAGGTAATGAGTGTAAACTTCTTTTTCATCTTCTTTACAAAGGGATTCTTTCAGCTGCTAAATTTAAACAGGAAATATCAGATTTCATCATCTACACAGCTATAAACTTACCATGGTCCTCTGGTTTGTTTTGGACCATTTTATTGATACCAAATGACTGTAACAGCATCTTCTGAAACATGCTTTTTTTTTTTTTTTTTTTTACTACTTTGCGATTTGCTGAGCTACTTCAATTATCTCCCCAACATGAAGTGACAGTGACCTTTCTATGTGTGAGCTACTCTTCCGCTGTTGGCTGCGATGTGTCGTCACTCATCTGAGGGAGCACGAGTGTGTGATTGTTTCAGAACTGCCGTGGAAATGACCTTGTTCTTTTAGTAGCAATGAGATCCTAAGCTCTGAGTCCACCTGCCAGCTCGGCCATAGTCTATTCCAATCATTAGAATCTATTGAAAGTCTATTCCAATCATTAGAATCTATTCTAGTCAATAAAAATCATACATTTTTGGCCCTGGCCGGTTGGCTCAGCGGTAGAGCGTCGGCCTAGCGTGCGGAGGACCCGGGTTCGATTCCGGCCAGGGCACACAGGAGAAGCGCCCATTTGCTTCTCCACCCCTCCGCTGCGCTTTCCTCTCTGTCTCTCTCTTCCCCTCCCGCAGCCAAGGCTCCATTGGAGCAAAGATGGCCCGGGCGCTGGGGATGGCTCTGTGGCCTCTGCCCCAGGCGCTAGAGTGGCTCTGGTCGCAACATGGCGACACCCAGGATGGGTAGAGCATCGCCCCCTGGTGGGCAGAGCATCGCCCACGGGCGTGCCGGGTGGATCCCGGTCGGGCGCATGCGGGAGTCTGTCTGACTGTCTCTCCCTGTTTCCAGCTTCAGAAAAAATGAAAAAAAAAAAAAAAAATCATACATTTTTAGGAGAGATGTCTTCTAGTACCCACCCTCTCCCATTTAAACGTGCCTGTGTGTAAAGTCTCTGTGTACAAAGTGCCGGGATCAATCAAAATGTTCACATATAGACAATTGGTCAAACCAATGATTTAATCTTAAACAACTAAGCAGGTCTGCATGTGCTGGTGGAAAGACACCCAGGAAATATGGATGTGTTTTTCTAAATGAAAAATATTTATGCTTATATATGGAGAGCACACTTCTAGAACAATACCCAACTCCTGCAAGGGGGGACTGTGGAGTGAGGAAATGACTTTTCTATGTACATCTTCCTCTAATGTTTGTATTTTCTACTGTGGCATAAATTTTATAATAATTTTTTTAAGAAAAAGGAAAAAATAACTCACACAAAGAAAGAGTTCAGCTAGAGAGCTGACCAATTGAAGAAGGCTGTCTGCAGGCTGGCAGAACAGTGTGAAACTCCTGGTTGCTGGTGAAATTTGGGGAGTCTGAACCCCTTTTGTTGGTGCGCAACCTCGAGAGCTTCCCAGGTGAAATCTGAAAATGCTCCCCTCCCCCCCAACACACGCCCGCACGCGCGCAAAAGGTAAGGAGAGACCCAAGAAGGAGAAGAGGCAAGCCACCCCAGATTGGCAGGTGCAGGTTTAATGAGGCGGGGAACTTACATAGAAGGCTCATCCTGAGCACCTGCAAGACAAGTAGATCTCCCATCTGCCCAGCAGAATCTAAGTTTATGAGAGACATTAATGGGGTTCAGTCACCTATTCAGTCCAGATGGCCTCAATGACACACTAGTCTCTCCAGGAATCATCCTTAAAATGGCTCCCACTCTGCAAACAGTGGGCAGAACATATGTTCCAAGGACAGGGGAGAGGTCTGGAGCCTCCAATCGCCAAGTCCAGCTTGAGTGGCAGGTTTTTCATGACCTTGCAACCAACACCTTTGCAGGTTCTTTCTCCACGAACCCCGCTGAGCACTCAGTGAATAGACTAGA
Source organism: Saccopteryx leptura (assembly GCF_036850995.1). Classification (NCBI taxonomy): domain Eukaryota; kingdom Metazoa; phylum Chordata; class Mammalia; order Chiroptera; family Emballonuridae; genus Saccopteryx; species Saccopteryx leptura. Next base: position 354,871,039 of record NC_089505.1, read on the forward strand.
AAGAATCATAACACATTCGAGGGCAGGGTAATAGCCCTGTAGGGATGGCAGGACACCTCACCCAGAAAAACAAATGCGCTAATCTGGGGTTGGGGGTGTGAAAGGGCAGGCTTTAAGGTAACGGTGACTGGTAAACACTCAATGCAGCTGGGGCAAGGGAGCCGGAGGGAAGCACGTCTGTTCTCATGACAAGGAGCAGGATTAAGTGCTGAACCCACACCTGCAGTCAGGGAAGGGTCAGGAGAACGGAGAGGGCCACACCAGGGACACCAGTGCACCTGAGAGAGCCTTCATCAGAACAGAGACTGCATCCCCTCTCCCCACCATGAAACTAAGACGCTTCAAATGACAAGGAACAGCAAAATACTACTGGACAAGGCCGGGAGAAGGGCAAGATATGCAAAGAGAATGTCTGAGACACAGCTCAAGGGGAAGACCTAAAACGCAGACTCAAACAGGCATTGATCGAATGCCCATCTGCCATCCTACAAACAAGCAGTAGGAATTTGAAAACTATGATGCTCTGAGTATCGCCATAGCAAAAACAGCAAAACAACAACAACAAGTAACTAGTTCAGGCCCTGATTGGTTAACTCAGTTGGTTAGAGTGTCATCCCTCTATGCCAAAGTTCTGGGTTTGATTCCCAGTCAGAGCATATACAAGAATCAACCAATGAATGCATAAATAAGTGGAACAACAAATTATCTCTCTATTTCTCTCCCTTCCACTTTTTTAAAATAAATTTAAAAAATTAAAAATTAACATTCATGATTGTAAAGCCAGTAGCCAGGGCCACCATCACAGCCACCCGGCCCATGCAGGTTCACATTGGATTCGGACAGTCAGTAAAGAAACAACGGAGCCAAGAACTGGTGGGCCATCATCTTTAATCCTAGCTTGCACCCAGCGGGCAAGTAAAAACACACACTGGGCTCCAAAACCCACTCATTCAGTGCTCACAAAGCTACTGACTTATCCGAGTTTCCCAGAATCAAAGATTTCTAGCTCACCAGACTTATTCACCTCTGTTCCCCATCTCCTTCCTTCTCCCTGCACAAACTCTGCACAAACTGGCTTCTCACTCAACACTCTGCCATCTTGGCTGCTTCTCCTGGCCTCCTCCACGTGGCCTCTCTCTGCTCTCCTCTCTAATGCTAATCTCAGGAACCCAGAGAACAAGCTCCCAGTCTGGCCCACTTTATAGTGCAGAAATCAAAACCTTTAATCCAATATACAAAATAGGAAAGTCTCTAATACAAAGTCACTTATCTGAGGCATGATTGGATTGTACCACCCCACATCAAAAAGGGTGGGAAAGGCTTAGTCCTAAAACCAAGCCCCAGGCTACAAGGATCCTGCCTGCCCACAGCCTGCCCCCAACACACATTAATATCACCTGGGTGATGGCTTCCACGTGGGCAGCGCCATCTTTAACAAAGTGAGCATAATATATTTTATCTGCCCAACAATGATATTAGTTTATTTTTTTAAAAAGTTCAATTCCTAACTGAATTGATGCAAAGCCTTCCATTACAATTCTAGCAGAAGGAAGGGCATGTCCATATCCAGGTGTGAAAACTATATACCTTAGTTATTTTAGTTTCCCCTGGTATACATAATATATTTGGCTTGTAGCTAAAAACTAAGAAACATACTAAAGAAGCAAGAGGAAAAACAATGTTCTCAAGTGACAATTATCAGAAATAAATTTAATATTCACTATAAAGTGACAGTAATTAAGACAGTGTAGTATAGGTGAAAGGATACATTTATAAATAAGTGGAACAAAATAGAGTTCTGAAAAATACCCACATCAATATAATGAACTGATTTTTGACAAGGAATCAAGGGCCATTAACTGGAAAAATCTTGGTCTTTTCAACAAATCATACTAGAACAACTTGATGACCGTATGTTTTTAAAAAAAGGACTTTAATACGTACCTCACATCTTATATATAAATGAACTCAGTCATCAAGGTTAGTATCAACAGTAATTAGCCACACTGATACCGTTTGCCCCTGTCGTGATGTGAGAAGGGCCATCACCTCTGTGGTATTCTTCCCCATAATTTGTCTATTAATGAGAAACATCACACAAAGTGATTGGGGCATATTTTTTAAAAATAGCTCCCTATGGGTACTTTATACAATCTTTTCAATGATTCTCTGCATCTCAAATTATTTCAAAATTTAAAAAGTCAAAAAAAGAGAAACTGGCATGAACTTACGTATTGTATCCACCTGGGAGGAGAAACTTGAGGTAGACCTGACCCGAAGGAACAGGGAAGTGAACAAATTAGCATTTGCATGGTTTGTACTTGGTATCATATCATTAACTTTCCATCTTTTCTTAAACTTAACTGATGCCTGGAGGCCTCCTCATTATCTGTGAGTAGGAATTTTTGGTGGAGAAAGTGGAACTTTTGAAGGGCAAGTGCATGCAGACCACTGGTTAGCGCCCCCTCCCCCACCCTCCCCTTGAACCCGCAGCACCTAAGTGCCACTTCCAGTAGTGCGACTTCAGGGGCTCTGATCCTCTAGGTTTAAGCCTCTTGACTTCCCTTCGGCTGTTTGTTTCCCCAGATTTCTGACTCTGTGTAATATTTACCTGGCTCTGCTCCTCTGTCCAAGAGCCCTGACTGATCTGATGTCACAGAGGGAGGGCCGATCTCTACCAACATTAAATTCTAAGTCATTGTAAAGTGGGAAAAAGGACACAGACTGGGAAAAGGTGGCATACAAAGGACCCTGTTCACAAAATCCCCATTTTGGGACTTGCAACTGAGAAAGACAGACCCTCTCTGGCCATGTCTTTATGCCCTTTGTAGGACAACCACTGTTTCTCTCCAAGGGGTTTGGAACTTTGAACTGAAAGATACAGAAATGTAATATTAGGAAGCCGTGTAGGAGCCTCTGCCCACACTGATGCCAGAGTTACCTTAATACTGCCATTTGTGAGGCTCCGATACAACCTGTGTTCATTGCTAGTGGCTGTTGCAACAAATGTCCACCAACTGGGTGGCTTAAAACAACAGAAATTCATTCTGTCATATTTCTGGAGGCCAGACGTTCAAAATCAAGTTGTCAGAAAGACTGTGCTCCTTACAAAGAGAGACTTGAGGGGAGAATCTTTTTCCTGCCTCTCCTGGTGTTGGTCAAATAAGTTTGTAAATATGATATATATGTTTGCTTGCTTATAGTTTGCATTGGATGTAAACAGGCAGGGTCGTTATAGCCTAAGGCTTAGTTTTAAGACTAAGCCTTTCCCACCCTTTTAATACTAAGATCTTTTCAAAACTAAGCTCCTCCCTTCCTCCCACCCCTGCACCCTTGACTGTTGCATGATGTGGGGTGGTGCACTCTCATGAGGAATCCCATTCTGCCTCAGATAAGTGACTTTGTATCAGAGACTTTCTTGTTTGTATATTGGATTAAAGGTTTTTATCTCTACACTATAAAATGAAGCAGAGGAGCCCCTCCTGGAGGAGAGCAGAGAAAGGCCACATGGAGGAGAGGAGAAGCAGCCAAGATGGCAGAATGCTGAAGGAGAAGCCAGCTTGTGCAGAGAGAAGGAAGGAGATGGGGAACAGAGGTGAATAAGGCTGGTGAGGTACAAACCTTTGATTCTAGGAAACTCGGATAAGTCAGTGGCTTTGGGAGCCCTGAATGGAAAGGGAAGTGTTTTCCCACTGTGTGTATTTCTTGCCTGCTGGGTGCAAGCTAGGATTTAAGCTAATGGCCCACCAGTTCTTGGCTCTGTTGTTTCTTTACCATCTGTCTGAATCAAATGCAAACCTGCATGGGCCAGGCAGCTGTGATGGTGGCCGTGGCTACTGGCTTTACACCTGGCTTCCTTGGCTTGTAGCTACATCACTCCCATCTCTGCCTCTATCTTCACATCCTCTTCTCTTCCACCTGTCCCCTCTGTGTGTCTCCTATAAAGACACTTGTTGCTGCATTTAGGGTCCACCTAAAATCCAGGATGATTGTGTCATCTCAAAATCCTTAACCTAATCACATCTACAAAGGCCCTTTTTCTAAATAAAGTATCATTTACAGGTTCTGGGGATTATGAAGTGAACTGATTTGGGGAGGGGCACCATTCAGCCTGATACAATACCCTTCCAATTCATTTTTTCTTAAACTAGGGAGTGCTGGTTCCTATAACTTGCGACCTAAACAACTCCCAATGCCAGAATCAACAGTTATAAGTGGTTTGTACCATCTGGATGCTAAACGTGACTTCAAAAGTTTTCCAGTTTTACTGTAATAAGAAGAGGTTTGGAACTGGTTTAAAATGCAGGTTTCTTTCCTCCTCCCCCCCCAGAACTTGTCAAGAAATTGGCCCAGAAATCTGCATTTTTAACAATTCTCAGATGTTCCTGGTGGTGATATAACAATGAGAAAATTATAAAAACTCAGGTCCATTGATATCCCATTCAAATAAAAACAAGGAGAAAAGCAATGAAAAATAATTTGAAAACTTTAATGATGTTGTTTATATATAGTTAAAAACGTAAAATCTTTTAAATAAAATACATTCAATTTCTCAGCTCATCTAATATTCAGATAATTTATAATTCAAACACTTTCCAACATTAAACAATTGACTAAATAATGCATCTTCTATAAAATGATATCATAGCTTATATGGATAAAACTTTATTATAAAAACACTCCACACAGGAAGAATGGCAGTACCTATTAGGAAATGCTACACACTTTCCATTAAAAAATATATTTTATCTCTTTCATTTGTCATAATAATAAACAGAATATATAAATTTCTTCTTTCTAAAATTAAGTCTTACACAATTTCCCTTTAGGATGATAATATGTACAAACCTTATATCTGAATGAATATAAATAGCACATACTGTAATAGTGTTACAGACATATTAGTACTTTTATAGAAAAAAAAAGGGGGGCTTTCTAATAAAAGCCTCTAGACAGCTGAAATCTCTAAGCTATTTAAGTTAGACATTCCCATATTTAGTAAGGCACAATGGAGTCTAGTTTCTTATTTCCAGTTGAATTACTTCAAGCAGTAATAAGGGAAAATATAGTCAGTAGATATTGGACCAGATCTGTCAGTTGGATAAACTATTTGGGGTTCACTGTACTGTTGGGGGGGAGCAGTTAGTTCTTTCTCCATACCGTAGGTTTTTATTTTTGTGACCAGAGGCCAAATCTAGTTCTCAGTGATGAGAAAGAAATCTCTGTAACCCCTCACGTGCCTGAGAAACAGTTTATTCCTCCATTGGATCTGGTCCATGGTGAGGAAATAGCCCCAATGACCATTTCCGGTTATAAGCAGCTTATTTTTTCTGATTGGACTTGGTTCCCTATGATTTCTAGAAACAGCTTCTGGTACAATCTGTACATGGTGAAGCTGTGCAAGAAGCGGATGGTCTTTTTCAGACTCTGGGCAGCCGTCTTGGGAAAATGGTAGGTTTTCAGGTGCCGCAGGGCGTGGGTCAGGCCCTTCAGCGTGTCCTGGTCGCCGTTTTTTGTTCTCCACAGGCTGAGCAGCTTCAGGATCTGCTCGCTCGAGCTGCACACCTTCGCGGTTCCTTCGATGTCCTCCGTGGTGACTTTCCTCCCCGGCAAGCTGTCCATCAGGCTGCTGAGCTGCTGGAAGGTGAGGTTCGTGTGGGCGAGGTGCTTCTGTACGCTGTTTTCACAGAGGTCAATATCTGCACCGAGCAAAGCACAGAGAGACGGTCACATCACGTGTTTCCTTCTAACGCCACCACTACCCCGAGGCCAAGGTTCTCCAAGCCTCAGAGCTTTAGGGATAACCTTTTTCTTTATTTTTTTTGGGGGTAGGGGAAGGGGAAGGGAGAAAGGAGGGCTCAAGTGATGCTAGTTATTTCTGAGAACTGAGCTAACTATGACCTTGGGTTATTGTAAGATAGTACATTATATATTCTAGGTATCCAACAAAGCTTGTTGAGAAGCCCTCGTTTTGAAACTCACTAGTAGAAAATTATAGACACATCATTCTCAGGGTTTTAAAAAATGTTTGAGAGATGAAAACCATAACATTTTCGAAAAACAAAGTAGTCTTGTTATTTTGTAATATAAACTGTCGTTTGCTGATATCTGACAAACATGGTATTTTTAAAAGAGTTAGGTGCCTCAAATGGTCTTTAATAAATAGCACAGAGGATTACCACCGGGGAGAAGAAAATGGAAAAACCCAGTAATGTGAGGCCAAGGAGTGTGATGATACACTCAGCCTGGAGTACATTTCAGTAATGAGCTAGGGCATAAACAGAAGGGGGAGTAACTAATGTTCCTATTAATGACATGAGTCATTTAGTATCTGAGTCCTAAGGCAAGTCAGTTCATCTCTCTGGACTGAAATGTCTTCGTTTATAAAATAAGAATTTGGTTCCTTCGTTTCTAACAGTCTCTGATTTTCTACTCCCTTTTCTTTTTGCTTCGGGGCTAATTACACTTTCAAAGAATACATTTTGTTTGCCGAAAAACAGAAGAAAAGTTTACTCTTTGCATATGTGAAAGCGTTCAGCTATCAAAAATATTAGTCTCCTAAAATCTGTTGCCTCAGTTTCAGATGTGAGGCTGTTAAGATAGTTTCAGTTAACCATATAGTGAGAGGCATGAATTGACATTGTCTGCATTACACTGACATTGTCGTTGACATTCTCTGCATTATGAAAAACCTTCCTCATTTGTTTCTGACATGTCCTCCTCCCCTTGCTTACTGAATCCAGAACTCTCTCTACTGAAGCTCAAAGTTTGCAGTCCACACTGTGTATCTGCTTTTCCCTTTGGACTGTCTCATTATCATCCTCATCATCATCATTATTATGAAGACACATGAGTGTGTGCACGTGCTCACGCGTGCATGCGCGCGCACGCACACACACACTTCCTAAAGGAGATTCTTTAGGAAACTCTAAAACATGAGAATACTTGGTTATAACTAGCGCTTTTCTCAAAGAAACTCAAAGGCTTTACAGACCTTATCTCATTAATCCTCACAACATATGCTATTAAAATGGTAATTTTAAAATAGGCTAGGTTGTGAGGATTAATGAGAGGCTATCCGGAAGACACTGAGAGGCTCTCTTGAGAGATTTACCAAATAAATACAACAGAGCTTCTCAGTAGAAGTGCATGGTGAGATTCAAAGTGGATAAAGAACTCCTGGGAAGGTCAGAGAAGATGCTAATAAAACTCCTAAGGGATTTAGAGACAGATTTCCTGAGGTCAAGCCCTGCACTTGAAATGCACTGTGGCTTCTTTACACACTCTAAAAAGGGGGGAAGGGACATGGAGGAAATGACAATAAAACCCTGCATGACAGCTCTAAGAACAGCGTTGACACCACCACTTCATGAAAACTTTTCCAGTGCAACAAAAATTCACCCCCAAAAAACATCCTCCACACAACTAAACCCACAATGAAAAGGTGTCTGATTTCTGATTGACTCATTTAGATTGATCACCTTGGATGATCTTCTTGACCATATCTTGGTCTTTGTTTTGATGTTTCCATAACTTCAGCAGCTGGAATGTCTGTTCTTGTGAGCTGTGTCGTCTTTTTATCCTCTCGACACTCTCCGCGTTTATTTTGGTGCCAGGCAGATTGTCCACCAGGACACTGAGCCAGTTAGGGGTGAACTTGGTAGGAACAGCAAACCTGAAGAACGCCTCCTCACACAGGGTGACATCTAAGGACAGGGAGGGACACAAAGATTTACTCAACAATTGAATTCTTGGAAGTCTACTGGACAAAATCCAAAATTTAAAAACCCACACAATTGAGTTTTCCAAGGTATAACATGCTAACATGCAAAATTTGAATAAAATCAACCTTCTGTTGGCTGGCTGGTCTTAGTGGTTAATTGCCAATCTAACTGGGTTTATGTCCTTTCTAGTGTTCTTTAAATGTTTAATAAGAACCTAACATTGCTATAAATAAATTACAACAAAAATGCTATGATTTAATGTAAATGTTAACATTCTGTTAAATGTATACTAAGTATCCACAGGATACTTCAAGATCAGTGCCAAACAAATATAGTCATTGCTTTGAAAGGAGTTTGAAAATAATCTGGACTGGTGTACTCTGTACATACACAAATACTTAGTTTACCTTTGGGAATAAGAATATATATAAATGGATAAGCATATATTAAATGACAAAACAGTGACACACAAAACATGTCATTTAGACAAGAGGTAAAATGGCCTGAATGGCTAGGTAGGGTCAAGGTGTGCTAGGTAGGGTCAAGGTATGTCAAGGTACGAGTTTGTCTTTGGATTCATCAGGCCTGGGTTTGAATCCAGGATCTGGCATTCATGCCCTACACTGAACTTGAGCAACCTTAACAGTGTTTTTGTAAAGATTAAAGTCTATACAGCAAAGTGCCTGGCACACTGTAAATGCTCAATGAATGACAAAATAAAATCTCAGCCTGACCAGGAGGTGGCGCAGTGGATGGAGCATCGAACTGGGATGCGGAAGGACCCAGGTTCGAGACCTTGAGGTCACCAGCTTGAGTGCAGACTCATCTGGTTTGAGCAAAGCTCACCAGCTTAGACCCAAGGTCGCTGGCTCCAGCAAGGAGTTACTCGGTCTGCTGAAGGCCCGCGGTCAAGGCACATATGAGAAAGCAATCAATGAACAACGAAGGTGTTGCAACGCTCAATGAAAAACTAATGATTGATGTTTCTCATCTCTCTCCATTCCTGTCTGTCTGTCCCTGTCTATCCCTCTCTCTTTGACTCACTCTCTGTCTCTGTAAAAAATAAATAAATAAATAAAAATTAAAAAAAAAATCTTAAATGATTAGAGAAAATGTTAAAGTTAGAAGCTGCTCCTTTTACTGTCCCTTCCCTTACTCCCTATTTTATATCAAAGAGCAGAAAGACGACATGACACATCTAAGATCTCGATTACACAGTGAGACAATGCGGGGACGGGGCTGGAGCCTGAAGTCTCCCAGTCCACATTCCTATGCTTCACACACGTCTGTGTTGTGCAAACAGATGTGTGGGGACAGTCAAGCTGCTCTGTGACATGTTTCACTAAATGCTAAAAGACAGATGAGCCTTGGTGCAGTGAGTCTTTGGTAGAAGGTGTGAGATTAGTCTCATGGTAGGAGTGACAGGGTGAGGACACCAACCAGATGAGTGGCATCACCAACATGGGATTTGTTCAAATAACTTGACCATGGAGCGAATGACCCTTCCTGAATAAAGAGTTTAAAATGAGGGGAACCTGGACCTTTCATGTAATAGATGCAGCAAACCACAGGTAACAAAGCCAGTTTCACATTTCCAATCTGTCATCAATTTATGTCCCTGGCATCTTACTTGCCAACATATACTTTGGCTAATAATACAGGGATTCTTAAAAGCGGTAAGAATGCTCAGTGGTAGAGCGTCGGCCTGGCGTGCAGGAGTCCGAGGTTCGATTCCCGGCCAGGGCACACAGGAGAAGTGCCCATCTGCTTCTCCACCCCTCCCCCTCTCCTTTCTCTCTGTCTCTCTCTTCCCCTCCCGCAGCCAAGGCTCCATTGGAGCAAAATTGGCCCGGGTGCTGAGGATGGCTCCATGACCTCTGCCTCAGGTGCTAGAATGGCTCTGGTTGCAACAGAGCAATGCCCCGGATGGGCAGAGCATCGTTCCTGGTGGGCGTGCCGGGTGGATCCCGGTCGGGCGCATGAGGGAGTCTGTCTGACTGCCTCCCTGTTTCCAACCTCAGAAAAATACAAAAAAAAAAAAAAAAAAAAAAAAGCAATAAGAATGCATAACAAAAAGTTCTGCAATTTGGACTCTGCTTATTTGGTCTCGGAAATAATCTTTGCACCACCCTTTTCTCCGTGGTAAGATTTGATTGAAGTGTGGAAGGGAGAAAGTCAAGGTTTAGAGCATGATCTATGAGAGGATGAGGATTTTTTGAAAGGCTTTGAGGTGTAGCTTTAGCGAGGATGCACAGAGAAGAATCTTAGAATAGAAGAGCTGGTTAAAATTCAAGAAAGGGAAAACATGAGTTTGATTAAGATGGTGGCCAGAGGGTCTTGTATTCAACTCAGAGTTGGCACGAAGGCTGATTTTCTGATTGGTAATTACCTATTCCACATCTGTGCGTCAATTCGTTGTTTTCGGAACATATATTGTCATGGGTCGCGTTTCCTTTCTGCGTCAGAAGGAGACCGAGCGCAGTGCAATTTGTGTGTTTTCTACAGGGTGCCTTAGATGATGTCTCGTTTGAGAAGAACCCATCTGGACATCTTTTGCAAACTGTATTTCGCTCCGGGGTTCCTACAGAAAATACCAAACAATTTAGCACCTTCTTCTCAATACTTTCCAGAAGATAGCCTCTTAACACAGTTTCAGACTTTTCACTTTGTTTTTACTACTATGTTGCTATGTTTTTACTATTCACATGGTACCAAACTTTAGGCATACTCATTTCTTACTTCATTAGAACAAAAACTTCAACAGGCAGCCCCTGAGGTGGTCTCTCTTCCTACTAATAGAAACACAAGTTTGTTTTGCTGTTACCTACAAAAACACTCCGAAATGGGAGAGGTAAGGGAAGAAGGGAGGCTGTTCATTAGTCCTGTGTGGGCTACAATATTAGTAGGTCTTGTTGTCCACCATATTCTTCACACAATTACCCTGGAAAATTGTCTAGACAGCTGTTGTGTAACTGCTGTGATAGCATTCTCTGAAATCAGTACCCACTGCATGCTGCTCCATTAAATTCCAATCCGTCCCTACCGAAGTTCTTTCCTTCCTGAATCCTAATTGTGAAGCAACTCCTAAGTGTGCTAACCTTAAGAGGTAAAAATTTACAGCAATATAATAAACTCTTGAAGGTGGCAATAAAGTCGGCCCGCTGACTCGAAACCGTAATCCTGCAGTTCAGCTGCACAGTAAATGGAAGATGATACGCCATTTGCTTAAACTGTTGAGTTTTAAAAGAGTCTAGTTGTTAAAATTTCAGGGAAGGGTGACTGTAAGGGCATTTTATTTCATGGTGGAGGAAGACTAGACAGATTTGGAGAAATCCTTGGTAGGCAAACTTGAACCAGTGAATAACTAAAGACATAAGTACCTTCAAATCCCGGACTCTATTATTCACGGATAAATCATCTATTAAAGGGCATTTGCATATGAAAATACCTCCATCTAGTGTAAGCTAGTTGAACAGATTTAGACTTCAATATTCAAAGGTAGCTTTCACAGGCCAATTCTGGCTTCTGCAAGATAAGGAGTGCAAAGGAGTGCAGAGGAAAGCTACAGGAAGTTAATCAATGCCAGGTGCTTAAAAATTCAAACCTCCCACTGCATTGTATCAAATCCGGGGGGGGGGGGGGGGGGGGGAGGAGGGGAAAGCACGAAATGGTTTGGTTCTAGTTTCATCCCTTGCATCTTCTAAAAGGATTAAGGATGCATTGACCAGTAAAACGATGAAGGGCAGGCAGAGAAAAAGAGGAGGTCGGAAACCACAGGTAGAAAGCCTTCTCATATAAATGCCACCTCCAGAGTTGCAGTGACATCTTAGGAACTGACTTACAAAGAGGGCTATTTTTTTTTTTTAGAGTACTTTCTTACTATAGTCCCCTTTTTAAATAATATCTAACTCCAGACCAAATTCCACAATGTCTTAAGCGAAGATATTTGGGTATTCTTTCATTGCTAATATTCTGGAATTAAGTGGACTTGGACATGTGGACCCAGGTCTTTTTCTAAAGATGTATCCATCTAAGTAAGTGATTTTTCCTTATACATATCAGTGGAAACAATAAAAAAGTATAGGCTGCCAGGCCAGATGTCAGATACCACAGTTGTGAGAAGGAGTTCTGTTCTACAGCTGAGAATTTCACCATGCTAGCCATTCAGTCAAGACATAGAAAAGATAAAATTAACAGAATGAAGAAGATAAAATGTGGGGGCAATCTGACTTGAAAGCAATGACGAAAAGGAACGGTTATTAAATATTTCTGAGAATGACATTGCATCGTCATTCCTTCTCTTTGAGCTGGAAACCTGTTATTGCCCAGGAGGAACTCCGCTGTGGATGTTTGGGGAGTGAAAAGTGAATAAACCCTTCTGTGCTGACACAGAATAAAATGTGGCTCTTTCTTCCATTCCCTGGCTGCCAGCTCCCTTCATTCTGCAAACAGATGTCCATGCTTCCCAGCTATTTCCATTATTTTTCAAAACTTTCTAACTTCCAAACTGCCTAGTCCCTTCATTAATTTTTCTACATATAAAACTTACTGAATTGAATGAAAAGAATTTGTTTCTGTTGGATGGACTTCCCCCCACATTCAACCCCCGACAACTTGGCTTAGCTTGCGTCCCAAAGTCTCATCCAATAAAAACTAGGAAGCGTCACCAATTCCTCCCTCAAATACTCATACTAGCGGTATTTTAAGGGACTCTTGCTCAATTTGCACCTTCTGTGATTAATTTCACAAGATTCACAATTTAAGAAAAGATAGATTTCAGTTTTTGAATACAGTTGCTTTGTATTTGTCCTCTAATAATTTAGACTCTTTCCATCACAGCTTCTGGAAGTTAACAGAGTTACAAATAATTAGCATCCTCCAAACCAGTGGTTGTCAACCAGGGGCAATTTTGCCAGCAGGGGACAATTGGTAATGTCGACACATTTTTAGGGGTCACCACTGGGGGAGGAGCATCTAGTGACTAGAGACCACTTCACAATGCACAGGGCAGCTGCCCACAAAAGGAATTATCATGCCCAAAACATCAGTGGTGCAAAGGTTGAGAAACACTGCTTAAACTGAGTAATCAGAATCTGTACTGATTACTACTTCCGCTGGAAAAGTAAGTGATTCACTCTTAATTTTCCCAAACTCTGAGACAATGCCAAAGCTTCATAAATGTGGTAGAAAAAAAATAGGGTTGCAGCTCGAAACAATTCCATGCACACTGGCCTTAACCTGTGCTGTTCAGAACTGAAAAGAGAGAAAGCACCGTATTTGTAGACAAGCAGGTCTGTGCTGTCTAAGATAAAGAGTGAGTTCATTGATGAGATACTGCTACGGTTTGTCCTCCCAGATGCTCAACTCCCATGCCAATGGGAGAACCAGCCTCATTTTTTATAATGAAATGCACTTCCCCTAGCCCTTCTCATTTTTTGCATAATTAATTATAACCGCTGATTGTTAGCACTCTAGATCCTCGTCACTATCAGCATTATTACTCCCTTGGTAGCAATTAAGATATCTGATGTTTGTCAAGAAACGCCACAGTCTGAAGCTGTCCATGCTGAAGTGGAAATCAGAGATATCTATCAACCTTAAACAGCGCCACCAGAGTGTGTGTCCCTTTAAAAAAGCAATCCATCACGCATCTCATTAGAGAGCAATTGGCTGCATGTGAGATTCCTCACTAAATTGCCCTGGAGCGGCAGAGTATTCCGCTGAGAAATGTTCATCTGGCAGCAATCCAGACGCACAGCACATACCTCGCTGGGTCCCTTGCCTTCGCAATTTGATATCCTGCAATATCATCGGACAAAAGTGTTCCCCTAAACGTTCCCTACCTCTTGACTCTACCATCCTAACTAAGTTTGCTGCCCGTTGGAAGCTCGTACGTACCAGCTTGCAGCACTCCGAATCCCGGCGGGCAGCTCCTGTGCTTCAAGCAGAACTCCACCTCGAGGTAGCGCCCCTCTCTGCACTCGCACACACGGTCGTGGGTGCTGTTGCACTCCTGCTTGACGTACTGCATCTCCTTGCACGTGGAGCTGCAGTACAGACACTCGTCACTGGTGTGCCAGGTGTTGGTGTAGTAGTCGTTAGGACAAGGGGCACACAGGGTCTTCCGCCTTGCCGTGCAGTGTTGTTTTAAGTAGGTGCCGGGAGGACATTGGTCACATAGCAGCTTGCTAGAGCTTTCTGGGTCATAACGAAGGTACTTGGGAGGAAATGCTTCCTGGGTGGTCCATTTAATGGAGATGTCCAGGAACTAGAAGAAGAACGGGAAATAGTGGCACGTCAGCATGGAAATAGGGGAGGTCCTGGATACAAAGCATTATCAGACTCAGAGTCCTTTAGGATTATTCCGCCTACTGAGCTGCATCACGAAGAAAATTCAGAGACCGGAATTCTTCCCTCTATTAGCTTAATCTCAAAGACCAAGATGGTGATAGTATAATACCTATATTAAGTGAATCCAGCTCATAGGTAACTGGAGTAGAAAACTCATCAGAATAGAAATGACTAGTTATGTGTACCACGAAATAACTCACATGGCCTCCAACACTTCATCTCCTGGGACTTCAGGATTATCTCTAGATGACGGAGTTGGATGAACTAGTGGCTCCCAGACCGGATATTATACTCCTTGATAAACACGTAGATTCCTGGGACCCACATCCCTAAACATTCTGATTCTACAGGTGTGGAATTGGGTTGGGGATTTAAGAAAAACTCTTGCATTGATGTGTGGAGTCCATCCTCAAAAATTATTCTTTGGTTTATTCACTTGACAAAGGGTTATCAAGCCCTTAATATGGGCCAAGCTCTGTTCTGGGCCATTGGGAGACAGCAGTGAATGAAACAGGCAAGAAACCCTGCTCTTGTGTTTCCAGTCCAACTGGGGGAGTGAGAAAATACATAGCTACAGATAAATTACATGTTAGAAGAAAAGTGTTTGAAAAATGAGCAAGTAAAAGAGATTGGAAACATGGAAGTGTGTGTGTGTGGGGGGGGGGGGGGCAGACTGCAATATTTAAATGGGGAGGTCACAGTAGCCATGGTTAGGACTAGGTTACATCTACCTTTTAGTTTACCCATTTGAAGACTTAATGATTCCAAACATACAGTGAAGAGGTGTAGAGGTGTATAGTTTGTGTAATTATATCAACAGTCATTCTGATCATTCATTCATTCATTCATTCCACAGATATGCACCGAAAGCCTACCAGGAATGTACCAGAAACATGCTGGTGAGTAAGGCGTGGTCTCAGTCCCCATAGAGCTTGCAATCCGCTGGAAAGAGTCTTAGAATTTTAAGACTGATGTTTCCTTCAGAACATCACCTGAGCTAGTCTTGACTCTCACAAGTGAATGATGTCTAGAAAATTAAATGACCACCTCTTTTCAGGTGAACTGGGGGAAATCTCCAGGGAGCAGGCAGGGTTTCCTGGGCATCCACACGTATGGCAGGAAGAGGTCTATGCAGCGAAAGGAAGAGGATCTTGCAAGGGGGGTGCTGCCTGGGCGGGCCGTGCCACAAAGTGTTCCCTCTGGTGCTCTAGCTCTCCAAGGGTCTAGGGAGCCCTGGAGCAGTTCTTCACACCAATTACGGGAAACCCACGCTCAGAAGAAACGGTGTTATTATTTGTGTGCAGGGGGTGGTTTGTTTGGTTTTTATTATTTGTTTTTGGGAAAGGGATCAACATTGACTATTTTCAGGTTTGGGGGAGGTGGCAGGCCAAACACAATAAATTTTCCAAACACTCTTCTTGGCAGAGCTCAGCAAATTTTACAGAAGCCCCTTGACCTGGGAAAAGCAAGCCAAGCTCGGGCAACAGTACTCCCTTTGCAATAAGGAGTGACAGAGGGAAGGAGTGGCCTTTTTAAAACTAAGCATTTGGGCGTTTTGATCTGAGTTCATCTCATTCACGTCTGACGGGAACACAAGCATCAGGGCTGACCGGACCTGATACGAGCTGACCAACCAAAGAAAAGAACAAAAATCTCTCACGTAGGGCCATGGACCTTTCCATCCAGACAAAGTTTCCGAGTGCTGTGATGTTAGGGACTCCTGGCCAACAAAACACAGAATATGGCGCAAAATCGAGGCTGCTTGGGTGGTCTTTTCAAGACACCCTCATAACCTGAGGGTTTTCTGGGGGAAATGGTCTTAAACGTCCCTGTGGTTTCTTACTGGCTCAGTTGGAGTGGGTGGACATTAGAAGAAAGAAATGAACCAGAATTGGATGAAAGTATTGGTTTGCTCTGAGTCTTTCAGAAATAGGTGGAATCTGTTCATTCAACGCACATTTATTGGGTACCCTCTGTATACCAGGCACTGTAGAGGAAATTAGCATGTGGCGGTACACAGAACATAGATGGTCCATGCCTTCAGGAGATCACAGTCTACTGAGGAGGCGGACAGGAGAGGAGAAATAAATAATTACAAACAATGATCAGTGTTTTAGAAGAAACAAAGCCAGAAGAAATAATTGTGTTGTTTCTTGGTCACTTGAATATATGATACTATGCTATGTCTTTCAAGGCTCCTTGTGTGGATTTGGCTCAAATATTTCTAAAACCCCCAACGCAAAGTTTCCTAGTGCCACTTGTAAAGACAAGGAAAGCGATGGGAAATGGTTTGTTCTCTTGCTGTTCACTTCTGAGGGGTCTGTTGCTTTCAAGATACCTGTCTTGCACGCCACGCTGAGTGAGCCCTATCCTGGCAGGGCTAGCAGTCCTGGGACCGCCCCCAGCCCGACTTCCCGTCTCTCTCCCTTCCCCTCTGCAGGGTGGCTCAGCTCTACCCACTTACTCAGTGCTGACTCTCTTCTCCCTTACAAAGAAGTGATGAGGAGGGGTGGGAAGAACCCCAGATGGTGCCTGCGCTCCTCACTGGAAGGCGTCACCCCAATACAAGATCGGACCAAGCATACGGAATTGATTTGTGTTTCTTTAGGCAACGGGACATGACCTTGTTGGTTTCCTGAAAGCATGCTTTGGAAATTTAGTTAGTATTTCTTCCAAATACAGGGAAGGTGAAGTGAAAGAATTCCAGAGAGCAAATATAAATAAGGTCGACTTAAAGATTAGAGAGCAATGGTATATTTAAGGCAGTTTCTCTAAGGCCACTGCAAAGAATTAGCCTATATTTTTTTCATTTAGAAATTAGATTTAATGGGGTGACACTGGTCAATAAGAATATACAGGTTTCAGGTAAACATCTCTCTAGCATTAGAACTATTGATTGCTTTGTGTGCCCGTCACCCAAAGTCAAATCATTTTCTGTCACCGTATATTTTTCCCTCTTTACTCCCCTCCTCCCTACCTTTCTCCCTCTAGTACCCACTTCACTTTTATCTATGTCCATGAGTCTCATTTTTACTTATGTGTGAAATTTTATTGTTCTTAGATTTTTTCTGATTTACTTATTTCACTCAGTATAATGTTCTTAAGGTCCATCCATGTTGTCACGAATGGCAATACATCATCATTTCTTATGGCTGAGTAGATATGTACTTCCATGGTATATTTATGTATCACATTTTTTTTTTTTGTATTTTTCTGAAGTTGGAAACGGGGAGGCAGTCAGACAGACTCCTGCATGCACCCGACCGGGATCCACCTGGCATGTCCACCAGGGGGCGATGCTCTGCCCATCTGGGGTGTTGCTTTGTTGCAACCAGAGCCATTCTAGCACCTGAGGCAGAGGCCATGGAGCCATCCTCAGTGCCCAGGCCAACTTTACTCCAATGGAGCCTTGGCTGCAGGAGGGGAAGAGAGAGACAGAGAGGAAGGAGAGGGGGAGGGGTTGAGAAGCAGATGGGTGCTTCTCCTGTGTGCCCTAGCCGGGAATCGAACCCGGGACTCCTGCACACCAGGCCAACGCTCTACCACTGAGCCAACCAGCCAGGGCCTGTACCACATTTTCTTTATCCAATCCTTTATCGAGGGACACTTTGGTTGTTTCCACATCTTGGCCACTGTGAATAATGCTGTGATGAACATGGGGGTACATGTGTCTTTGTGTACCAATATTTTCAAGTTTTGGGGTAGATACCCAGTAGAGGAATTGCTGGGCCATATAATAGCTCTATCCTTAATATTTTGAGAAACTGCCATACTGTCTTACATAGTGGCTGTCTTCCACAATTTCTCCAAGTCCACTGCATAGAATTATTTCATCTATTTTTAAAATAGGAAAGCCTCAAGGAATGGCAGGCTTGTTTTCAGTGAATTCCACTGGGCCTCTGTGTTTTATTTGAAAATTTTCCACTTTGGTAAAAAGACAGAACTCTGTGTGGCCAAGCTGGATGTTTAGGTCTCAATCTCTGGTTAGCCCCAATTCCCACATAAAATTCCTGGACCCAGTGACTGTACGGAGGACGGGCAGGATTAGTAGAGCTCTTCATCAGTCCTCTCTCTTACCTTCTCTTGCATTTCCTGGAAATGCAATGACAAAGATACCATAAAAAGACAGATCATCTTAATGCTGGTTTTATCTCCTTTGTCAGCTGATAATATTTAAAATCCAATAATAATACAGGTTCAAAAAATGTTTCTGGGTCAATTGCATAACCACTGAGGAACGTCTGCAAAAGCTAGGACCCAGGCATAGGGGGGTCTGCAGAAGTATAGAGTAGTTTTGGCAGAAGAGGCCACTCTGGTTTTGGTGTTTTATGCTTGATTTTAAAAGAAACAATTCAATGGAATTTTCTCTCCACTTTCCCTCTCTTCCCCCTCCCATTCCCTATCCGTCTGTCCTTTGATGTAGACCACGTGTACTTGATGGGAATGAGTGTCCTCCAACCTGGTGCTTCCTACCAGATGGGGAGTCTTTCTGAGGCCCCCATGCCTCTTCTCTCAAAAGGACAGTTGAGGCTCCACCTCAACTGAAGAACTAAAAAATTTTCTATTTCAAATCCAGTGCCTTTCCTCATCTATCAAATGTCAGCAGATGATGGTTGTGTGTGAAGGTAGTGTGTGGGTTGGATTCGTTGTTCTCTAAAGCTTTTTCTAGCTCCACCATTGTCATAATCTGCGGTTTGACTGAGCTGAATTAGCCAGTGACCTTGGAAACAAATGTCTTGCTCTAAACCGCTTCCTCCTTACTTGTTTACTGCTTTATTTGTGAAACCCCTTTTTTTCCGGCAGAACTCTCTTGACCAGTCTCCCCTTCTCAGATTCACCCATGGCTTCCATTTCCTCTGGAAAACCAAGCGATGTACCAGCACCCTGAAGTCTCAGCCCTGCCTTCTCCTCCGGAGGCCGTGCCAGGCCCCATCGCCCCTCCCCCATGGATTTGCATGCTTAACAAGTCAGTTGTATGTTTGACGCTGAGCCTGCTGACACTCGTGATGTACTATAGGTGTCTATCTGTATGTGCTGTAATGTGACTATTGTTAGGTAACTAATTAACTAGTATGTAAACCAATCAACATGGGTGTGAAAAGGAATTATTATTTTTTGTATCTAAAGGAAATAGAATGCTCTGGGGATGACTCCATAAGGATGAGCTACAAAAAGAAAAAAGAAAAGAATAAAACCTGCCATAACCTGACTGGTGGTGGCGTACTGAATAGAGAGCCTCTACCTAGACGCTTAGGTCCCAGGTTCAAAACCTCCAGGTTGCTGGCTTGCGCATAGACTCACCAGCTTGAGTGCCCAAAGTCGCTGGCTTGAGCAAGGAGTCACTGGCTCGGATGGACCGCCCCCCTCCAGTCACATAGAAGAAGCAATCAATGAACAACTAAAGTGCCACAACTATGAGTCGATGCTTCTCATCTCTTTCCCTTCTTGTCTCTCTCTCACAAAAAAATAAAAACCGTGCCGTAAACTTGAGGCCATTTCTCAGATGACAAGTAACTTGACGACAGCATTGCACTGGTGCATGCCTCTTCCTAAAGGACCAGAGGAGAATACACTTCCTCCAGCAAGTTTATTTTTGCCTTACGCAACGCAGCCAATCCCGTACTACTGGGCTTGCCCTCTGATATGCAGAACCACGAGTGACCCAGTGGGTTTCCATTTATGGAAAATTCATTAAAAGGAGCCCACGCAAAGCTTGAAATAACTACTTGGTTTGGGAGTTCCTTTTGTTATCCCTCGTCATAATCTTTGCCGCAGAAAACTATTTGAGGACGATCCAGAGTTTGGTAAACTTCTGGTCAGTTTGGAAACCATGCCATTTTATAGTTCATCTTGGCCAAGGAAGGAGACATTCAGGATATATATCATGGTGAGTTTCCTAAAGAGCTCTTGGAGTATGAACTATAGAGCTTATTTAAAAAAATTTTTTTTAAATAAAACACCCTTCTTCCAATATTTTTTTTTTTTACAGGGACAGAGAGAGAGTCAGAGAGAGGGATAGATAGGGACAGACAGACAGGAATGGAGAGAGATGAGAAGCATCAATCATCAGTTTTTCATTGCAACACCCTAGTTGTTCATTGATTGCTTTCTCATATGTGCCATGACCACGGGCCTTCAGCAGACTGAGTAACCCCCTCGCTCGACCCAGTGACCTTGGGTCCAAGCTGGTGAGCTTTGCTCAAACCAGATGAGCCCATGCTCAAGCTGGTGACCTCGGGGTCTCGAACCTAGGTCCTTCTGCATCCCAGTCCAACGCTCTATCCACTGCGCCACCACCTGGTCAGGCTTCCAATATTTTTTTTATCAAAGCCTGCTACAGAATAGAATGGAACATTTTAAATGAAGTTAATGAGATAAAGCAATGTTTGCTGTGAGTAGCCTTGGGCTACATCAAAAGGGCTCTATTCACTCACTCATTCATTCTTTCACTCTTCATTCATTTGATAAATATGCACTGAGTGCCTAAAAAACAAACCAAAAAAACCCTTTTATTCCTAAAGAGGTTAATTTATTTGATGTTCTATCATCTTACAGTGCAGTAGCTCCCTTGCATTTTCCTCCATTCCTTATGTAACTTATTTATTCATTCATTCAGCAAACACTTATTGAAACAATTACTATGCTCTGGAAATACTGCTGAGCAATGGAGCTGAATAAGTTCATGTTCCTGTTTCACAGGCACATTCATCTAGAAGCCCTGCCTGATGCAAAATACCCATAAATCACTGCAAAACAATTGGTTGCAGAAGAAAGGAGAAAGAAAATGAAGGAAAAAAAAAGCAGAGAAATGGTTCAGAAAGGAAGAAGGGCTGAAGATAAGACACAAGTAATGGAGGAGCAGAGGGAACAGATAGATCTGTTGTTGGCGGACCCCATGGGGAGGGGGGACAGAAGGAGCAATTGAAGAACACGCTCATGAGTTCTAGCCATTAGGTAGATGATGTTGCAGTTAACTAGTGACAGAGGAAGGAAGAGGCAGGAATGGAGAAAGACAATAAACTTACTTTGGAACATTATCCACGCGACTCAAATGAATATATGAACTGGGAATCCAGGACAAAAATGCAGCTAAGGGCCTGACCTGTGGTGGCGCAATGGATAAAGCGTCGACTTGGAAATGCTGAGGTCGCCGGTTTGAAACCCTGGGCTTGCCTGGTCAAGGCACATATGGGAGTTGATGCTTCCAGCTCCTCCCCCCTTCTCTCTCTCTCCCTCTCTCTCCTCTCTAAAATGAATTAAAAAAAATGCAGCTAAGGACACAACTTTCAGGGTTATAAGCACATAAATGACTCTAGAAACAAAGAGATCAGATGGCATTACCCAAGGATATTGTATACAAGCAAAATGTTAATCCTTGGGATTTACAAACATTTGCAAGATGGGCTAAAACAGAAAAGGTAAAAAAAAAAAGTAGGAATGTCACAGAGAGTTTCAAGAATGCCAAAGGGATAATGAATAATCTAAAAAAGTGGACAGCATGGCAATTAATTAGATCAATGTGAATTGAGAAAAGCACTTTCAGCTCAGAAGCTGTGTTTAGAACAGGGGTCCCCAAACTACGGTCCGCGGGCCGCATGCGGTCCCGCCCCCCCCCCCCCCAGGCCGTTTATCCGGCCTCGCTGCACTTCCGGAAGGGGTGCCTCTTTCATTGGTGGTCAGTGAGAGGAGCATTGTTCCCATTGAAATAAAGGTCAGTTTGTTGATTTAAATTTACTTGTTCTTTATTTTAAATATTGTATTCCCGTTTTGTTTTTTTACTTTAAAATAAGATATGTGAGGTGTGCATAGGGATTTGTTCATAGGTTTTTTTATAGTCTGGCCCTCCAGTGGTCTGAGGGACAGTGAACTGGCCCCCTGGGTAAAAAGTTTGGGGACCCTTGATTTAGAATATGCACCCCAGGGTTCCAAACCCAGTTAGACCACCAGGTTAGTAACCCTGGGCCACTATCCTACCTCTAAAGTGAGAATAATCCTTATTTTACCTATCCTTGTACAGCTGTTATATTTTAGATGAATAAAGGGACACAAGTAAACTTGATAAAGAATAAAGTCCTGGACAGAAGTATGAGGCATGATTATATATGCTCATTACACAGGATGTGAAAAATGGGAGACATATTGAATCAGACTCATCTCTGGAAATATTTTTAAATTGCTCGTCCAGTAAGAAGTAACACACCTAAGATGTGCCTTAAGTTGATTATCTACCCTGTTCTTAACTGTCTCCAGTAGAAGCATCTCTAACGTGTTTTTAAAATCGGTGTTCGTGTCTTCCCAACTGCTATCATTTTCTTGGTCTTGGTCAAATGTTTCATGGCAGTTTCATGGGTTCCCTCAGACCGCCCTGATAGAAAAGGATTTGTCTTCACACTCCTTAAATGCTTAGCATATTGTCTTATAGATAGCAGGTGTTCAAGATAGCTAATTTAATTTTATTCAGTTCAACAGGTATAGCGAATGAGTATCTACAATGTATAATTAGAATTACTGATGACTATACAGACACAGATAAATATCCACCTGTAAAGAATGAATTTGCAAGGACTAGCACAAAATCTGCAATTTTCTCATCTGTGAAACCATCGTGCTGACAATTTGCCTAAAGGAAGATTTTTTTCCAAGCGTCTTTCATTTTTGCAAGAACTGTACCATTTGTATTTAGTTTCGATTCTAAAGGTGAACGTGGGGGGGAAAAAAAGCAGGTTGTTCATTTGAGAGGTTTATCTGCTGCTGCCAGTTCCCTACCTGAAGGTCTATCACTGCTTAATAATTTTCACAACAGCCAGTTATCTGGCTGAGGATTATGTCTGTAGGTAGGAAGGAAGAGCAGATGAATTAAATCCGTCCGTCTACTCGGAACGGATTGGCTGCCAACAGCTTTTGCTGGGCAGACGGGAAAGAAAACACAAGCAATTATGATTTATTAGCTGAATCCCTGGGCCAAATGCTACACTATTTTGCTTCCCTTGGGGCTGAAGAACTGTCTCCAAGTAAAACTTAACTTTAAATGAGATTTTTATTTTTTTTTTGGTTCCCTTCAGACTTTCCTTTAGTTGTTCGAAGGTTTGTAAATTAATTAACAGTAGTTTGTTTATTTTTGGAATCAACCAGAACCGTCAGGACAGTTTTGTTTACGATGCTTTCAGTGCTTCAGAAGAGTGCTTCAGACAATTACCTTTTGATAGATTAATGAATAAAGGCTGGGGGAATCTCTGGGGGGGCGGGGGGAAGAATGTATAATGCAGGTAAACACTTAAAACTTTCCAAGGAAGGTAGTATGTAGAAATATCACATATTTGGCTCCCAGATCTTAATATGTCTTCTCTTGAACTTCGGTTAGTCACCAGATTTAAGATATAAATAACATCAATCTAAAAACTTCAACGCAGCAGCAGGGCTGGCCACAAGTTTCCTTATAGTTATGTAGATTTGGGGCCCCTTGATCAGCACAAGGGCAGAACTGCTACACTTTTCCATCTCTGGTCCCTGGAATTTGGGGCTCAGAACTGGCCATACATTTAGTACGTTGATAGTTTTAGAACATCAACTTTAAAATTCTATTTTTAGTGCTGTGGTGTTTTCCTTTGAAGATGGCACCTGGCTCTTATCATCTTATGAATCTCTTCTGGTTGCTAATGACCTGGATTGAAACCCAGTCCATACATGGTCAAGGGCAGCTGGAGAAAGTTAGCAAAGAAAACCCATGGCAGTTATGAAGTGGCAGAGAAACTGGAAGTAGAAAAGAGATAAAACAGCATCTGATTGAAACACATAGACATTTGCTGTGTGGCTGCAATGTGGAAACACCGTACTAGAAGCCCTATGTCATACAGCGAATAATAGCTTTGTATATTATAGTATTATTATACAGTAGGCTCTATACATGCCCTTCCTTCACCTGCTATTATCATCCATCCCCTCCAACCATCTCTGAGGAGATAGGATTATCTCCATTTTATAGGTGAAGAAACTGATTCTCAGAGAGGTTGAATGATGTGGCAAAGGCCACAAGGCGAGGACACATTTCAGCTGGACTTCAAATCCATTCTTGTTTGAATCTAAGCCTTTAACTAATTCTTCCCTCTGGGGCCTACAGTCTGATGAAGAAGATAGGCATATAAATGATAAAGTACAACACCATGTAAAATTCAATAAGCTCTACCTTTTATCTGTGTCTATCTATCTATCTATCTATCTATCTATCTATCTATCTATCTGTCATCTATCTATCATGAACAGAAAAAGGGGCTATGTAATAAACCTGACATGCTTAGTGACCAAAAGCAACCACACACAGTGATCTAATCGTAAATTCCTAACTGGGCAAGTCATGGTGCGTAGCCACCTCCCAGGGGCCTAGCTTGTTTAGCAAAGTTAGATCTTGGCCTTGAGAGAGCCCTGCCCATTGTTCTTATGCACCGATGATAACACACCTTTGAATGCGGAGTAACCTTCTTTTCTAGACTGCTCAAAGGCACAACTGCAGGCACCAGAGCGTGAGACCACAGAACCCTTTTCCTGTTTCCACATACCATCCTGAGGGCTGTAAAGTTCATTGTTACCTGTCCTGGACCCACCAAAGCACAAGAAGTGTGTGCTTCTGCATTTGGCTTTTTGTGCAGTCCCAGAGATTTCCCTGCTTTGCTTTCTTCCACCTCCTTAATCTCCCACTGTTGGATTTCATGTACCTTTCCTTAGGTTTTCTCTTGTGGTTCTAAATGCACGAGAGGAACTGCAAAACTGTCATTCTCCGGAGCATTGTCTCAATCCATTGACGTCTTGCTTCTGGGCATGTCCTCAAAATTTTGGCTCAGATAAACTCTTATAAAACTTTTCTATAGGTTGAATATTCTTTGGTTGACTCACTCTATCTATCTATCTATCTATCTATCTATCTATCTATCTATCTATCTATCTATCTATCATCTATCTATCTACCTACCTACCTATCTATCCATCCATCCATCCGTCCATCCTGGTAAATAAATTCTTCTCCCTTTCCTGTCTTCAAATACAGATAGTTCACAGCCTCTCAGAAAGGTGTCCTGTGAGACTGAGCAATTAGCTGCACTTGACACAAGCAGCAGCTTCTCAGCAATGCACGCCCTTGAGCTAGCTCTCCATCCTTCTCGGCCAGGCTCTCGGCCTGGCTCTCCTTTCGCTCACTCTTGCAGCCCTAGACTCGCACTTTCTAATAAGGCACTAAAGCAGAAGTGTTGGCCTCCTGCTCGCCTAAGGAATCTATCTGGGCTTAGACCTCATGGTCAATCAAGAGGCCCAGGCATTTTGTTTCAAAACAAACAAAAACAGCCATGGCGACCCCCTGGAGCTGAAGGAGAGAAAGCGGATGAAAATGACATTGGCAGCCCTGTGCCCATGGATCTGGCCCACCTGAGTCCCATCCTGGGGCATTCTTAATCCCATCAGAGAGGAGAACTCCGGGGTGAAGGCACCGCAGAGGCTTAGCTCTGATGTCTGGGTTTTTTTCACTGAACTCAGGAACTAGAGCTAAGCTCCTCTGAGGCAGGAATAAAACTTCTCAGCTAGGTAACCAACCTTAGAAGAAAATTACTCAGTTTTCTCATCTGTAAAATAGAGTCTTATCTCTGCATGGCAGGATTTTTGTGAAAAATCCCGTGAATCATGGTGTGTGACTGTCATATATTCTAAGCACTGTGTCTTTCTGTTTATGTCTCCTCCTCTGGATCAGCTTAAGTGGGTAGGCGCTGCCCTGACGTAAGAGGGAGGTGAGCAAACTTCTGCGACAGAGGGTCAGTTGGAAGCAATGGAAAGAAAAAAATGTGATCTCTGCTTACTGTCACGGAATAATAGGGTGTTTGATTTAGAGTCTCCTGTAAAGCATCTGTTCACCTCATTTTTAAACCCAGCTAAGCTTTTAAGTAATCTCAGTTCCCAAAATTGTGAATTTTCAGCATCAAAAGAGGTTCTTGTGCAAGAGTCTTGCTAACAATGCCTTTGATGGAAAGGAAGTTTCAACTGATAATCTAAAACCATAGATTTTAGTTGTTGATGATTTTTAGAGCTCTCTGCTGTTACTGCTCCTCAGTGATCAGAGAGATGACAGGGGTTTGGCGACTGTATTAGTCAAGACTGGCTGGGTTTTACGCTGCACTAGCAACTCCAAAATCCCAGGGGCTTAAAAATTTACATAGGTTTACTTCTCACTCAATACTGTGTGCCTAATGGGTCCAGTGAAGGTTGTTAGCATTGTCTTTTGTCTTGGAACTAATATATGGAACATGGGTGGCTGGCTGTGAAGGAGGGAAAGAGGAAAATAATATTGGAAGTCATATGTTGGCAATGAAGGGTTCTAATACAGAGGTGACCTTGCCTGACCAGGCAGTAGCGCAGTAGATAGAGTCAGACTGGAATGAGGAAGACTCAGATTTGAAACCCCAAGATCACTGGCTTGAGCAAGAGGTCACTTGGTCTGCTGTAGCCCCCTGGTCAAGGCACATATGAGAAAGCAATCACTGAACAATTAAGGTGCTGCAATGAAGAGTTGATGCTTCTCATCTCTCTCCCTTCATGTCTGTCTGTCCCTGTCTGTCTCTCTCTCTGTCTCTGTCAAAATTGGCCAGAACTATTCACACCACCCCACACCCCTTCCCCACCAGAGGGAGGCTACAAACTTACCAAGTTTCTGGAAGGGAGGAGAAATGAGAACAATTTACAAACAGCATTAACAACTCCACCGTCACTCAATAAACATCATTTATGCTTTTTAGTTGACCTTTATTTTAACATAATCTAGTTGATTTTTTTTTCTTTTTATTGGATATTAAAAGAAGAAACAAAAGACAAAAAGTGTGGGAGACTAGGTTTCTATCATCAGCCAGGTGGAGTATTCAAGTGTAGTATTTAATGGTCATGCCAACATACTCACTATCATGCTAATTCCACCTGAAGGTTTGACATTTATTCTAAAGAGAAGTATGCAGTTGTCAAGGACTTCCTTGTGAATACAAATTCAAAAAAAAATTCTGCTCATTGTGAATCAGGAGACTGCTAGTGACCCTAATCACACCTCTTCAGTAAGTCCTGAGGGTGTCTTGGACTTAACTTTTAACTAAATAGAATATAAAAAATGTTCACATTAATGACTTCTATACATACTAGCAAAAGAAAACAAAGACTTGTTTCAGAATGGGAAAATAGTTTTTGGTTTAAAAGAATAATCTCTGATCCTAAAACAAGCCCTACTACTTAAAAGTAGGTGACATTTCAAAAGCTTCCTCCTCTTGTGATCTCATTGACTGAAACAGAATTTCTTATACACGAAACCAACTCGGCAGAAGAAACTTTGACAACTGCAACAAAACAGATTTTTAAAAAACACATTCCTTTAGGAATAAGTAGGTTTGATTTAAGTATGTTTTCTAAAATTTTAATATTAATACTAAATGAATACTTAAGCATTTAAATATAAATAGTTATTTAAGTACTTATTATCTAAATAAGTCCATTTGATTTTTGCATGTTTGGAAGATTAAATAACATACAGTATGATCAATCTTTTTGTAAATTCCTTTCTTTCAATGACAGAACTTACAAAAGAAAAAGCCTTCCACTTACACCTGGCCCCACACCCCTATTTTAGAGATGAATAAGCCAACATCCAAAGAAATGGAGTCAGCCAGCCTCAGGATCTAAAACAAAAGTGAGATATTTCTTGCTTCTTGTCTGCTGCCATAGAGGCCTTATTGTCGGTAAGTCCCACAGTTGAATTCTTAAATTACTTTTACTTTTTTTTTTTTTTTTTTTTTTGGTGGTGGGTGGGGGTAGTGGCGATTAATGGTAGGGGAAACTTTCTAAGTGATAGGGTCTTGATATCCATATTTTTTTAAGAATAAAAGAAATGGTTTTATTGAACAAAATAACATTATCATGTGGCAAGGGATCTGAGGTTTTTGGATGAAAGACCAGAGAAGAAAATTGAATTTACCAAAGGCAGTCACAAAGCTTAGATGAATTGCTGTCTTGCTTTAAATCTAAATTCATCCTGACACCTCTTTTTCTATTTTAGAGTTGATTATTTAAGAGGCACTTATAGAAAATGCTTCCACGGTATAGACTAAATCGAAGTGAAAATCCTAAAGCTTTCTTTTTTTATTTTTATAGAAGATGCTTTGAGGAAATTAAACAATGTGTTCACAGTATTAAAACTATAATTTTAGAGAAAGTTTTTTTTTGTTTTTTTTTTGTTTTTTTAATCACAAGAGGTAATAAATCAAGCTCATTAGGAGCACATTACTTTTTTAAGAAGAGTCTCAGGAATGACGTCACATTTTCTTCTGCATCCTAGCCATTCATGGTCAGACTGAATCAAGTGGTTCTGTGAAATTGGGGTGACAAAAATCTACCCACCACCTGGGAAGTTATGTCACCTTGTCATTGGGAAAAACCATTCTGGAGCATTTGTAGACCATTCTGGCCTTTGAAGCATTAACTTAGAGAGGCCAGGTCCATGTGAGAGGGAGCAGGTACCGCATAGCTTCTTAAGACCTAATGTGTTGTTACCCTATTCTTATCCCTTACAACTGTCTAAAGGAATTCTTTTTTTAGACATTCTATGCTAGTTACCCCCAAAATATTCTGTGGCAGTGAGTTCCAAAAACTAATTACATGTCACATAAAAATACTGTCTTTGTCTCTATTTCCAGTTGGCCATACCTCACTCTTCTTCTACTTGCACAGATAGTTTACAGATGTTGCTAGGATTTCCGATCCACTGGTTCCTGCTTTTGTGGGTTGCTCAGTTTTATTTTGATTTTTGTTTTCTTTTCTAAACAGGACTGCTCTTATTGCTCATATTTGCATTTTGTTTACCAAATGATCGTTATCGGCAGTGCATGCTGGTCCTGCTCTCTCTTCTCCTCGCTTGCCATGTGAAAGCATCCGTCCCCCTTTGGCTCTAAAAACCCGCTCTACACTGTTAACCTAGATTTTTTATCTACAGCTCAGGCTTCTACCGGGCTCCAAATTTTTTTGAATCCAAATGCCTACTTGCTATCTCCATGGGCACATTTTTACAAACATTTAAAATGTATCAAAACGAGAAATGAACACTTGATGCCGAAATCAAGCAATCAACCAGATGGGAAGGTCAGAACGCAGGTTCAGCTGAGCTTGGGCAGCGCCTCCAAGGGTCAATATTTAAATCTAGTTCTTGGGTGCTTTTGTTTATTTGTTTTATTGTTTTTTGTTTTTGTTTTGTTTTGCTTGCTTAAGAATGGGCCTTCATGAACTTCATGGCAAAAATGTACAAAAGAATATTTCAATATTGGTCAGGTAGGTAGGGTGTTGTTATATTTATATCTTGAATAAGATCAAAGCCAACACTAGAATGTTAGGTCTCTGGCAGGAAGCTAAATTCTGTTGGAACATTCATGGAAACTTCCTGAAGATTATATAGCACACTAGCAAATCTCGCCATTGCTCCTTTGACTCACCAAACACATCTAGTGGCAGGCACTGGGGAGGCCTGAGGGAGGGGGTTAAAAATATGAAGAAGATGGAAATCTGTGTTTGCAAAGAGCTCATATTTTGTTTGCTACAGGAGTGGTGCTCTCCCCTGGAAGTTTTGGAAATTGGTGGCGGATTTCTGTTGTTTGGAAGGCCATGCTCTGCCAGGTGTCCTGAATGATCAAGAATAAGCCCACATCCCATCCACTTTCAAATGTCCTGTGACAGTTGATTCAAGTGATCTAAGTAGTAAACCTATTGAGCATGATCTGAGCCTAGATTCTCATTCCATTTTATATAAACACAAAGTGGTTTTTGCATACTTTTTATACATATTGAATTTTTTGAGAATTCAACAACATAAAATTTGATAGGCAGCTGTGCTTTGTTTTGTTGCACACTTGAGCACGACCCGTTCACCATTTCAGAAAATCACAGCACGAAAGCCGACGCTGATCATAGCTTTGACCCCAGTGAGGCTCATGCGCTCCAGTCTTTGTTCCTAATGGTCTGTTCATGACGACTGTACATCAAGCTGCCCACGTATCACTATGTCGTTGTATCTTCTAGTGAAGCTCATTTTATTATAAATTACTTTCCTCTCATTATAGGATAGTTCTGTTGGTGTATTGACTTTTAAAAGCTATGTGCATCAGTGAAATATATGTACTCTGAAGTTCATTTAAGGAGAACAGGGGAGTGGCTACAAAGGGTTTACTTTAAAAGTGCTTGGAAGAAGTCTGATATGATTGAGAACTACAGCCCTGTTAGGTAAACATCCAAATTCATTGATCATCTGGCATCTCTGTTCTAAAGTAACAACATAAGGGACAGCCAAGCATCCTTAGTCAAGGCCTTGAATAATGCAAACATAAATATTTATGAGATTTTTTTTTTTTCCCCAATCTTCTCGCCAGTTCTCTTTTTTTGGCTACAAAGGAGAAACTCAAGCTAAAGGAAATGCTGTTGGCTAATGAGATGCTAATGAGGTGCTAATTGTAATAATGCTTTTCCCAGGAAGCTTTCAGAAAAGGGAACATGCAAGCAGGGGGCTGAGGTATGCTTAAAGCAAAAGCCAGGAGACAAAGTCAGTGACTAGTAGAGCGGGAACAGCCGAGAGTGCTCCGGGTCCCTTTGATAGACTCTGCCCTCGCTCCCTTCTAGACCTAAGTGGACAAAACAGCTGGCACGGACAGCCTTCTTCCCAACCAGTGGAATCTGACAACTGTGGTTTAAGCCTAAGAAGTAAAATTAAAGGCCACATTGAAATTAGGAATTGTGCTGAAGGTTGCTAGGCAACAGAGGCCAGGAAGGTTGCTAGGGACAGGGATCAGGGCTAAGTTTTGGACTGAGTATATGTCAGATTCTCCTAGAAACTTTACAGTGATCATTCTCTTAAAGTAAATAAATAAACAAACAAATCAGCTAGAGAAATTCACACACTCAACCACAGGGTGGGGTTTGGGGGACCAGTGTCAACAACAAGACAACCAAAAATCTAAGAAAGTATTATCTTGAAGGAGGATGAACAGATCAGGCAGTTATTCCGAGAAAAACCATCTGGTGTCCCCTATCCTTTCTCCTGCCCTCCCCATGTCCCATCGTCATAACATTAATTCAGAGCTTAGCACTGAGAAGGCCAGGGGATGGTTCTGGCACTTAGAATGGAAAGTTTCAGCTACCAGTTAAAATCTAAGCCAAGCCAGGATGTTCCCAGTGGTCGCTGGGCAACCGTGAAAGAAATGACGTGGTGATGTGACTACCTCACCTTGCAGAGAGGTTCTCTGCTTAATTCCATGAGTGAGCACTCCAGAAAGCCCAGAACCATGGCATTAACCTCACCGATTGCCTACCAGCAGGCCCTCTGCTCTTCCAAGAGTCTAGAACTCTTTCTGCTTTGCCACAGAATTTATTTCTCCCACTTCTTAGGTTTCAGGACACCTCAATTTTACCTCCACCAATGAAACATTCTACTCCTCCTTCAAGGTAGCAGTTAGTGGCCCTTTCTCCCTGCTCAGAACATCATCAACACTTCCTATACATAACTTACTTGGCTCTAGATCATCCTACAGTTAGTTATCTGTGAGCATAATGCTAGAAGTGGGGATTAATGTCCAGCTGGAACTTTATGTGGTTATCTAGCATGTGTGCATATCAATATCTCCATCTTATAAAAGAGAACACTAAAATTCAAAAGGAGATGTAACTTGCTACCTTAATTTATCAAGTAAGTGGGCCTATCGGTGTTTGATTTGGGTTCACCTGAGGACCACTGCACTGTGGCTTCCCTATAAGGTCCTAGAGAACAGGATCTGTTATATATCCCAGTCACCCAGCACTTCCCCATCTGTTACTCTCATTATCTGTACAGTTACTTGTCTGATATCTGCATCTCCATTAAGCTGTGAGACCCATGGGCATGGTGCCTATCCTGTTTTCTCCCCTGTCCCCAGTACCCAGTGGCATGCCCAGGACAAAGTATTAAGTATCTATGATGCTTCCAGTTTCTAGAACTGCATCCAGTATTTTAAAAGGGATATTTGGGAATCTTTATGTGTAAGTACAAGTACAAAGCACCAATTTCCAATCATATATAAAATCAAGTCAATCTCAGAAACTACCAAAAGAGAAAGGGAAACCTTTCCTATTTAAAGTATTTACTATGTTTTGATTCCATACATTGGTGGAACATAAAAATGAGACTAAGAGACATGGACAAGTGTGTGGTGGTTACCAGGGGTGGGGGGAGGGAGGACAGGGGGAGAGTTAGGGGGAGGGGGAGGGGCACAGAGAACTAGATGGAGGGTGGCGAAGGACAATCTGACTTTGGGCGAGGGGTATGCAACATAATTTAATGACAGGGTAACCTAGACATGTTTTCTTTGAATATATGTACCCTGATTTATTAATGTCATCCCATTACCATTAATAAAAATTTATTTTAAAAAAAATAATAATAAAATAAAATAAAGTATTTACTATGTTTAAGACACAATTTTCTCTCTGGATAATGCCATTATCAATAATTATTATTATCCACATACATATCTATCTTTGTATTCAGACCACATAACAAAACACTTGTCTACTTATTATTTAGAAACACATTATTAGATACATATATTGTTTAGTAGAAATTCAGAAATTTAAGTCATTATGTATATTATCAATTAAATCTTTGACAGAATAGGCCTGACCCGTGGTGGTGCAGTACATAAAGCATCGACCTGGAAATGCTGAGGTCGCCGGTTCGAAACCCTGGGCTTGTCTGGTCAAGGCACATATGGGAGTTGATGCTTCCAGCTCCTCCCCCCTTCTCTCTCTCTGTCTCTCCTCTCTCTCTCTCTCTATCTCTCTCTCCCTCTCCTCTCTAAAGTGAATAAATAAATAAAAAAATAAATAAAATCAATTTTAAAAAAATAAATAAAACCCTGAGCTTGCCCAGTCAACGCACATATAGGAGTTGATGCTTACTGCTCCTCTCCCACCCTCCCTCTTTCTCTACTCTCTAAAATAAATGAAAAAAAAAACCAATCTTTGAAAGACTACTAAAGGCTAGGAAGAATAAAAGTATCTCTCTATTAATAGCAGGATTACTTATACTAACCAAAAAGTAGAAAGATTAAATCAATTGTGGTGTGCCCACATAATGGAATATTATGCAGCAACAAAAATGGATGAACTACTGTACATCCAAAAATGGAGATGATCTCAGAATAAAACTTTAAGTGAAATTAGCCAGACACACACACAAAAGTGCATAAAGGCCATTTATATAAAGTTCAAATAGAAGCAAAACTCATCTACGGTGTTAGAAATCAGAATACTGATTATTCTGTCCATGAACATAGTAACAACAGAGAGAAAGCCTAGGAAGCTTCCAGGGTGATCTTATAGTGTTGCATGATCTGGGGGCTAGCTCACAGGTGTTCACTTTAAAAAATTTCATTAAGCATTACAATTTGTGTAATTCTCTATGTGTATTATATTTTAAAAAACGTTTACTTTGACAAAGTTCTCTATAGTATCCATATTGGTGGATACTATACAAATATATGTATATGGCAATAGATAAAATTAGCATGTTTATATGTGGACTCCTAACCAACTTACCTTTTCTTTAGTGACTTTGCTATATATTTGTTTGTTTGCTTGCTTGTTTGTTTATGTTTGTGTAGCCCCGAAACTAATAGGAATACTCTCTAACCTTCCATTATGAGTTAGATGTTGAAATTCAAGCATTTATTTTAACACATTCAAAACAACATATAGCTGAAAAATAGGTTTCCCATCCTTTTGTGAATATCTGATTCATATCTCAATCTAATCCTCACTTTAGTGACATAAGGGAAAGAAGCCACTGGTCATAGGATATTCTTCAAATCTTATTAACTTAACTGGTCAAATATCTAAATTAAAAAATAAAAGAAACTAAACCAAGTCACAGAGATAGTAAAATGTTAAATTTCAGTTAAGAAGTGTGTGTGTGTGTGTGTGTGTGAGAGAGAGAGAGAGAGAGAGAGAGAGAGAGAGATCTTTTATGCCAATTATCTAAAATTTCCCATAACATTTGCTTAAGTGAAGAATGAGCCTAATACTGTGTTTATATCATATAACTATCTCCAAAGTTTATTCTAACAGTTTTAAAAAGACTGATATCTCCCACCTTGCTCTGATTCTAAGGGACTACTTTATTTTAATCATAATAATGTCCAAGTTAACTAAGCAAAGATGGTTAATTATCTGAGATGAAGAAAAGCAGTAAATAAAATGGATAAAAATCATTCGAACATGGAAGGTCTAGAGCTCCTCTCTCTTCTCCATAAACCCAGCAGGAACTTTCTGGGTTTAAAGGGACCCCTGAGAAGCAAGTTCAGTTGAAAGAGGTCTCCCTTTCCAAACTGACTCCAACTCTCTCCTGGGAGAGGGGGCCGGTTGAGCTTTGTCCCCATTCATTGCCTCGGGGAGGTCCGGAGGCCGGGAGGCAGGCAAGGCAGGCGGCCTCCCCAGGTGGCCGGGGCGCCAGCCGCCGCTGGGCAGGGACTTACCAGGAGCGCGCAGCACAGCAGCTTGATCATTGTGGTCCCCGGGAAACCTCAGGCGCTCAGAGGCGGCGGCAGCAGCGGCGGGGCGAGCGCTCCGGTGCGTCTCTGCAGCCCGCGCAGTCATCACGTTATATATAGTGTAGCAACAGGAAGTATTGGCTTGGCTTTGATCATTCATCCTCTATCTGGACCAAACTTTGCACCTTTTTTTAGGAACTTAGCGCAGGAGCGGTGGGGGCGAGGGGAAGAGGAGGATACGGGTATGAAAGCTCCCGGATTAACGCTTTCAGAGCTGGCGGAAAGAATCCCCTGCAGGGAACGGCCGTGGGGGGTGGGGCCGGGGGGTGTGGCACCCAGGCGGGGGTAAAAGCCGAGGAACAAGGCGCTCCTGTCTCCTCCTGTGTCCGCTAGGCTCTGAGTTTCCAGGCCCCTTCCCGCCAGCAGGAGGCCTCCTGGCTGCCAGCGGCAGCGCTAGGGCTGGGCGCGCGCCCGGAGCCACTCAGGCTCCTCCGGCCCCGAAGTCCTGTTCAGCCGAGATCCCAGCGCAGCCTGCGCAGTGCATCCCATATACAGGACTTGATCCCCCTGTGGTCCTGACCCTTTCTCCGCTGGTTCTGACAGACTCAATGACACGGCCTCTCCTTTATGCACCGCATGGTTTCAGAACATGGGGGGTTGGTAATCATTAATCCTTAAGGTAGCATAGATCCTATGCAAGATACTTTTTAAATTTTTGGTCTAAAGCTCATGCTTTTTCCCATTGACTTCTTGTTGTCTGGGTGGTCAAAGCCAGAGAGAATCAGCAGAAGAAAAGCTTCCAGCCTCCGACAGGAATAAATTTTGAGGGCTGTGGCATACCCTGGCCACTGTTTTCTTCACCAACACCTCAATCATCAAATGACCTTAATGTCCTACATACTGAATTTCTGGAATTGCCTCTTCGGGGCTGTCCCAGTGTCCTCAAGTTATAGGCAGAAGTTAGGCGCTTTCATAGAGGGTCCTTGCCTTCCCCATCTACTTCCAAAATTTATTTGTCTGAAAGATGGACCCAGTGACCTCTAAAGTGTAGTCCCCTTCCAGGACCTGTGGTTCATCAATTAGTTCTTGAATTTTCACGAGAACACTGCTTACAGATGCTGGAAACATTACTGCAGAGGTAGCTTCCCCTCCGCAGGGCCGGGTGTTCAGCTACATGTCTCTTGAAAAAAGCAAGTTCTTCTCTCACCACATTCAAGAATAAAAGGTGAAGAATCAGGAAAGGGGGCACGTTTGGCCAACAGGGATCAGACCTTCCGCCCCTTCAAATGGGCATGGTTCCACTAGAAGTTCAAAGTGGAACCACAGAACAATAAGAATATATTTAGAGGAAAAGAATGCCATCTGTTCTGCTATGATTGAGAATTTTTAAGAGACAGAGGTTTTGCCTGACCAGGCAGTAGTGCAGATAGAGTGTCAGACTGGGACACAAAGGATCCAGGTTCGAAACCCCGAGGTCACCAGCTTGAGTGTGGGCTGCTGGTTTGAGCATGGGACCATAGACATGACCCCATGGTCGCTGGCTTGCACCCAAAGTTGCTGGCTTAAACCCAAGGTCTCTGGCTTCAGCCCAAGGTCACTGGGCAGAGCAAGGGCTCTGCTGCCCCCCATCAAAGCACATATGAGAAAGCAATCAATAAACAACTAAGGAGACTAAGGATGCTTCTCATCTCCCTACCTGTCTGTTGCTATCTGTCCCTCTCTCTGTCTCTGTCACAAAGAGAGAGAGAGAGAGAGAGAGAGAGAGAGAGAGAGAGAGAGAAGGTCTTATTCATCTTTATCTCTCCAATGCCAAAACAGGCTAGCATGCTGGTTTCTTAAGTGAACTAGTGAATAAATGAAGGTCAATAAGTGAGAACAATGAAAACAATATATGACTCCGGACCTGCCCCTCAACTTTTGAACTTCAGTTTGGACATCTACAACCTGCCCTACTAACACTTAGACTTAACATGAGACTTGAGTAAATTCAAATGTTAACAGTGAAACATTATATAAATGGCAATACTATTGCTTTTTATGAAGATAATATTTGTTGATATTTTTTGAAGGTATTTTTCTTGAAATATAATATTGTCAAAATAAGAAACATCCAAATATTATAGAGAATTTTTAAGAGTTTATTTGAGCCAAACTGATGACAACTGCCAGGAAGCAAAATCTCAGTGGACTGAGAAAATACTTCAGAAACTGGCAGGTTTGCATCTTATTTTATACATTGGAATCAAAGGAGGAGACACAAAGAGGGACTACAGGAAATTGATATTAGGTTAAGGGGGAGGGAGGAAGCAAAGCAGGGAAAACTCTAGGATTGGATAAAAAGTAAAACAGATATATGCTTCTGTTACATTGTGCGTACAAGTTGGTTAATAATTACATTTCTGGCCTGTAGAGATGGTAAACTGAGGGCAAGATAACAATAAGGGATTCTGTGGTCTGCTGCTCGGGTGCTTGAACTCTGAGGGACCTGAAAAGACGATGACTCTGACATTTCAAAAGTAGATGAAAAAGATAACAGACCGGCTCACTTAGGTCAAGATCGACCTTTGCCAAGGAAACTACAGGCCTAGGACATGACTGCCTCCATGACCCGCTTTTAGTTAGGAAATTTTATGTTCAGACCATTACCATGTGTTTACTTTTAGTCTCTGAGTTTATAGGGCCTGCCGTGCAGGCCTCCCCTGAGCTTGTCAGGATGACCCCCTTTTCATCCTCAATGTAATCCCTGGATGCTGGAGTCAGATTGGGAGAAACCCGATCAAGGATTGAATCTTACAGTATTATTAACCTTAGAAAAGTTTCATGTCTCTCTAAGTCTCAGTTTCCTCAGCTGTTAGATAAAAATAATACTGATGTTGCAGGAATATAGGAAGGAACAAATGAAATCATTTATATAATGAATCATTCATTGTGAGCATTAAATAAACATATGTAAGGTAATTTAGCACAGTGGCTGACCCCTAGGACCTTTTTACTAAATTATATCCATGATTGTCTAGGGCAGCTATTTTTAACCAGTGTGCTGCAAGGATTTTTAAAATATGCAACACCTGACTATTTAATCAGAGGCACTGACCTCTTTTCCCTTGATTGTCAAATAAAAAAATGACAACAGCCAACACAACAATAGCTGTCCAGTGAGAATGTATCAAAATTATACATACAGTGGTACCTTGAGATATGAATTTAATTCGTTCTGTAACGGAGCTCCTAAGTCAGTCAACTGTTAATCAAATTGCAATACTGGACCCGTGCGCCAACGCGCCAACTAGCGGCAGCTTTCCGAATCACGACTCGTATTTTGGAATTTCGCTCGGATCTTGAACAAAAATACGGACCAAGTCGCAGCTCATATCTTAAAAAAATCGTATGTTGGTCTGTTTGTATCTCAAGGAACCACTGTATATATATTTTGTCAGATTGTGGTGTGCCGCAGAATTTTAGTAATTAGTTTATATTTGCCATGAGATGAAAAAGTTGGAAAATTGTTGGTCTAGAGGAGAACCAAACCGAAGATGCTGGTCTTTGGAGCCAGACACATGTGAACCCCAGATCCACTACTTCCCAGCCCTGTGACCTCAGGCAAGTTTTATCTAACCTATTCGCGTTTCTATTTGGTTTATTTATCTGTATAAAATTATATCTACCTAAGAGAATTTCGAGGTTATTTTGAAGATGAAATGAAATGAAATCCATTAAGTGCCGGGGTCCAGCCCCGGGGGGAATCCAGGGGTCCCACAGGAAGAGACGGCGTCGGCGCAAATCGAGTGAGAGAGCCGAATTCTTTTCTTTCTCTTTATTCTCTAGTTAGCATTTACTGCCAGGTATCTCTCTCAATTGCTGGTCTAGCTTTCCTTTTATGCACACACACTAAGTTACAATCACATGGTATTCAGAATACATTGATTAGTCATTGTTTTTGTTTCACTATGGTTACATTTTCTAGGTAACAGTTAATTCATTTCTATAAACTATAAATCAGGTGGTAAGTCATTCAAAGTACAATTATACAATAACTTGAACAGCAATAACAATATTGGTACAAACTTCCAAAAGGTCAGTTCTAATTAATAACTCTACCTTGTCTAGGATTCTATTGTCTAGTCAAATTTTATTTATTTACTATATTCATACACTAATTAAGTTCTAACTTTACTTTTCTCAGAGTGTTCCACCACCTGCAGGTCAGATATGCAAGAAGAATGGAAAGTTTCTTTACTCTACCACATGAAAAGGCTAGGGAGGTAAAGTGATGAATTAAGTGAAGGCTGAAAGATGCTCTGTGTATAGTTACTGCTTCCTACCTATTCATAAGTCACAATCTATTCTTTCTAACATGATTAATAAGAAGAAATTCTCCTACAAACTTAACCCTTTACGAGGGATATCATAGCCAGCCTCTTATGTCTATGAGCCCAGTTCAAGGGGCTTACAGGCTTTTCTGTGGAACTCACACCCTCTGTCTCATTTCCAAAGAAATTACTATGAATCTACAGGGAAAGCACGGTACTATTATCCCTGTGCCATAAATGATAGCACACACCCAGAAAAAGGGGGGATATAAGGCCAGATTAATTCAAAAAGGTCAAAGGGGGAAGTATCGTTGTGCCTTTCCTTTGCAGTGATTTTGTCAACCCGCAGCCATTGGCAGCCATTGGTCTTCACTGCAGTGACTTTGTCAACCAGCAGCTGTTGGTCTTCTCTCCTGTGACTTTGTCAATCAGCAGTTTTTGATCTTCTTCTGCTGTGACCTTGTCAGCCAGCAGTTGTGGGTCTTCTCCTGCTGTGACCTTGTCAGCCAGCAGTTTTGGGTCGGCTCCTGACAATTAAGCACTGAAAATAGTGTCTACCTCCTAGTAAGTGCACATTATCTGCTAGCTGTTATTCTTACCTTAGGGACATTTATATGAGCATGAGGGAAGTCTAGATTCCAAGCTCCTGAGGGTAGGAAGGTTGTGTTTCCCATGATATTCCTTGAAGCTTTTAGCTCAGTGTCTGGTTCCCTATAACTATTCAGTAAATACTAATAGTAATAGTGGTGGTTGGTGTGTGTGTGTGTGTGTGTGTGTGTGTGTGTGTGTGTGTGTGTGTAATCAGCTATAGTCTTGAGAAACATTGGGACATTACTTATCTAGAGTCACAAAACAGACCGTGTATTGACTGTATTTCAGGGCCTGACTGTGGATGGTTTATTTATCATCCACTGACGGGAAACAGACAGACAGTATGAGTTATCGGTCATTTTATTTCCTGGAGCAATCTGGCCAGTCCCCGTGGGTCTTCCCATGTGTCCCGGTACTGTGGGTTGCAGACCCTGACCGCTCCAGAGCTGGAGTTTATCTTACGCTTGAATTGGAATGGACCCAGGGACTCCCGGCGGAATCCGCGGGGGTCGTTTGAACTCTAACTTGGTAGACTACATTCATCTTCCTGTGACAGATCCCTCGTTGGCAGAGGCCATCAGTGACATGAACTAGTGTCTCTTCAATTTAACTGTATGTTTCTGGGCACCCCGGCTATGTGTGATGCTAACTTTCCAGGTGACACTCATCGGATAATCTTCTGAACTCTTTCTGAACTCTTCTGAATTGGCTCCGTGTTGGACACATGTTCACAAGCTGGTATTTCTGACTGAACTGGCTCGATTTAAGCCACTCCTAGGGCTTAAAGGAATGGTGCTGGCGTATTGGGAATTTCTACAAGGAAACACTTCACTTCCAAATAGCACGGCAGCAAAGTACCTGCCTCATTCTTTTCCACTGTTGCAAAATTTCTAGTATATGCATGCGTCATAATTTATTTAACTGGTGCTCTACTGATGGATAATTTGACGGCTTTTGGTATTTTCTGTTGTTTTTACAAACACTGAGGCATGGAGCAGACTTTGGCATAAACTTCAGCCCACTAACATGAGTGGACTCTTTTAGGATAAATTCCTTGAAATGCTATTGGGACAAAGGTACATGTAATTTACCTCTGGATAGTTTTTGTCAAATCATCTTCCAAATATCTTACATTCTTAATATTAATCTTACCACTTTTGAAGAGATAACTAAAATAAGTTAATATTACACCCTGTCACCCATATCACATGACATTGGACAAAGCCCTGCATTTTTTAAGTGGGAAGGTCTAGATTTTCAAATTGAGATCTAC
This sequence comes from Saccopteryx leptura, assembly GCF_036850995.1. NCBI lineage: Eukaryota > Metazoa > Chordata > Mammalia > Chiroptera > Emballonuridae > Saccopteryx > Saccopteryx leptura. The sequence goes on from NC_089505.1 coordinate 354,911,858, forward strand.
AAAGAGAGCTGCGTAGTGATTCAGGGATTAGCAACTGCTCTCAGCTGAACATCAAAATACCGTGGACTGAGTGTCTTAAAGAACAGACAATTATTTTCTCACAGTTTTGAAGGCTGGAAGTCTGAGATCAGGTGCCAGCTTCAGTAAGTCCTCCATTTCTGGTGTGTAGGTGGGCACCACCTAGCTGTGAGCTCAAACCTCTAATTGGTGTGTGTGGAGAATTCTTTCTTTCTTTCTCTTCTTATAAGTCTCAATCCTATCAAATTGGGACTCCACCCTTATGGCCTCATTAAACCTTAATTACCTCCTAACAGCCTTATCTTCAAATACAGTCCCATTAGGAGTTACAATTTTAGCATATGCATTGGAGGGGGCCAGGCTGTTAAATCTATCATACCTTAGTTCTACCATCCTCTTTCAGGACTCATAAACTGATGCTTTACTTTCAAAGGAATGCAGGCTTTCGAAATACTTGCTACATAATGCTCAATAAACATACTGCTCACAGAAATCAGGGGATATTTCAAAATGAATATGAAGCGATAAAATATCCCTTAATTTTTGTGAGCAGTATATTATGTACATATAACTGTAATGTCACTCTTTGACTCTTCCTCATATTTCCATTTTTCCTCCTTTTCTGAACTTTTCAATTTAATAAAATAGCCTCCAGAATTCAAGCAGTTGTGATTTATGCTGCATAACCCTCTATTTTTTTTTAAATTTCTTTATTGATTTTAGAGAGAGGGAAGGGGGAGAAAGAGAGAAAGAAACATCAATTGTTCTTCCAAAGTATTCATTCATTATTGGTTCTTGTATGTGCCCTGACTGGTGATCAAACCTCCAATTTTGGCATATCGGGATGATAATAGGAGGAGAAATTTAGCTTTAGTAGTAGTAGCCTTTAGCTATAATTAATAGGATTAATCATTAATGTAAGTAAAAAGCTTGGTCCCAGGAGCTGGATACAAAAATGGACCTAGGTGACTTCATGAGGCTGCAAGCAATCCACCTTTATGCCTCAGGCCCAGGAAATCCACAAGCAAGATGGTGTCTAAGCCCCAGTGCTCCAAGGATGCAATGCCCGCTGACACGAATGCAGATAAAAAATTACTGGTCAACAGATAGAGAAATGCTAGAAAAATCCCTGGACTGCAACTTTTATCTGATTGACTTCCTAAAATTCCAAACCTTAGCATGTCCCTTTCTTCCCCTTATAAAAAAGTTTTCCTGAAACGAGATGTTTTAAGATGGTTTTTGGTTACAGAACCCCTATCTTCTCAGATTGCTGGCCATCTGGATAAAGTGCCCATAAAAATTCACTCCTTGTTTCTACTTATTTGGCTGAGTGGTGAAGAGACCAGAAAAATTGGAGTTCATACTGCCTGTCACCAATTCAGCCAAAAAGTAGAGACAGGAATTCAACCTTTATGGGCACTTTATTCAGATGGCCAGCAATATGGGAAGATGGGAGTTACAGTCCCAAATTATCTTAACTCCCTTTCCCCAGCCAGCCTTTTTATAAGGGGAAGAAAGGGGTAGGTAAGCATTTTGGAATGTCAAGGGAAGGGTTAATCAGATCATAGTCAAAGTTAATTGGGTCATAGTTTTTTGCCCTGAGGGGCTAATTAAAACTCAATCTCAAAATTTCTTATGAAATTCCAGCAACGCAGATTTAAAAGAGTCTGTAGGATTACTTGCTATTCCTATTGTGTTTATGTAAATAATCAGGCCAAATTGAAACTGGACTTAATGTGGTAAATGGGTTAGTCTTAATTTGGCTCTTTGCTAAGAATAAGGGTAATTTTAGGGGGAAATTATGTTTCAATAGAATCTATAACACAGTTACGAATATCAGAAACTAGACAGGATCCTGGATTTTTCTAATTTTCTTTAATGTTTTGGCTACAACCCTCTGAACTATTCTTTTATTTCTCTTCCATCCTTTGACTTGAAATTATTAAGAATTAAGATTTATTTTCCTAATTCTGCCCTTCTAGCTTTTGTCCCAGTAATACTGGGATTTGTAACACAGTTTGTCTCCACCAGGCTACCAGCCCTACTGCTCACACTCGGGGAACACCCCCCCTTCTGTGCCCGGTTTCACTGTCCCTCTGACAGAGAGCAAGGATCTCTTGGCTCTGAAGGAAGACGTCATCCCTCTTCAGCAGGGAGCAGCTACAGAATAGACCCTGTGCCCCTTTTCCCTGGAAGAATTCAGAGCCAGGATCCTTGAGGGTGGGATCTGGTAAGCAGTTAGACATGAGCAGAGTAAGGACTATCAGCCAGGTACAGAAGGTCACCGGGGCAAAAAGCCCCAGGTGTCTAGCAACAGGCAAAACTGGGAAAACAAGGACCTCGCCCCCAGGGTAACCTTTCACCACTAGCATATTGTTGGTCATGCAAGTTAGACCCCCATAGCTGGGGAATGAACCAGGAAGCCAGAAAATAGTGAAGCATTAATCCCTAGACCAGGCGTGGCCAACAATTTTTGCTTCCGAGCCAGATTAGAAAGAAAACTTTATTCACAAGCTAGGCGAAATATTAAAATTAAAAAAATGTTAAATACAAAAACAATTTGTTTAAGTAAACAAAATTTTATTATATAAATTTTTTATGAATAAATGTAAGTGAGTGAAAAAATTTTAATATACAATATTATTTTAATAAAAATATAATTACATACCATATAAATATTTGAACTATCGCAATCGAAACAATATTTAATTAATAGAATGAGCTTGAAGGGGTTATATCGCAAATAAAACAATTATTTTGTTTACAAACAGCCTGGACACGTTTTCAGTTAACAACTGCAGCTATTGTCTATGCTACAATGCCACTTAATTCAGCACACTTGACCACAAAAATAATGAATTGTTTGACCTTGGGTGCGCACTGGCAAACTCCGCCTAAAAGAATGTGGGTTTCACATCGCTGCTGAACGTCCAACAGTTCATATCGAGTACAGATGAGTACAAAAGTTGTAAATCTTTATAATGAAATTTTTTAAAAAAAATAAAAAAGTATTGTGAATCCATTCGACCAATTATTGGAAGTTAACCCTAGATTAGTCACACACGGAATTCTTTTCCGTGTATCACTATCTTTTTAAATATCTCGATTTTCAACAATCAAAGATGCTTCTGCTTCTGAGTAGCTGAGCTTTTAAGGTAGCGGAGAATATTAAAAAATTAATCACAGGCTGCACAAACTCATTACAAGGGCCAGATCCGGCCCACGGGCCATATGTTGGCCATGCCTGCCCTAGACCAACATCGCAGCCTCAATTGCATTTCAGCTCTAGGCCCAGAAGAGCAGCAAAACCAGACAACTGATTGATTTTCTAAAATCCCAAACCCCTTACCTATCCTTTTCTTCCCCTTATAAAAAAGACTGACTGAGATGAGGTATGAAGACAGGTTTTGGGTACAGATCCCCATCTTCTTAGATCACTGGTCATCTGAATAAAGTGCCCATAAAGATTCAATTTTTGCCCTGGCCAGTTGGCTCAGTGGTAGAGCATCAGCTGGCATATGGATGTCCTAGGTTTGATTCCCGGTCCGGGCACACAGAGAAGCGACCATCTGCTTCTCTATCTCTCTACCTCTCCTTGTCTCTTTTGCTCTCTCTTCCCCTCCCACAGCCATGGCTCGAATGGTTTGAGCAAGTTGGCCCCAGGCACTAAAGATGGCTCCCTAGCCTTGCCTCAGGAGCTAAAATAACTCAGTTACTGAGTGTAAGGTCAGTAGCCACAGCCACCATCACAGCCGCCTGACTCTTGCAGGTTTGCATTTGATTTGGACAGATGGTAATGAAACAACAGAGCCAAGAACTGGTGGGCCATTACCTTTAATCCTAGCTTGCACTCAGCAGGTGAGAAATACACACAGAAGGAAAACACTTCCCTTTCCATTCAGGGATCCCAAAGCCACTGACTCATCTGAGTATTCCTAGAATCAAGTTTCTACCTCACCAGCCTTATTCACCTCTCACCTCTGTCCCCCATCTCCTTTTCTCTGCACAAACTCTGCACAAACTGGCTTCTCTTTCAGCACTTTGCTATCTTGGCTGCCTCTCCTCTGCAATGCTGATGGCAGGATCTGAGCGAGCAGGAGCCCCTGGTCTGCTTCATTTTATAGTGTAGAAAATTAAAGCCTTTAAGCCAGTATATGAATAAGGAAGTCTCTGATACAACGCCACTTATCTGAGGCATAAATGGGATTCCTCATGAGAGTGCACCACCCCACATCATGCAACAGTCAAGGGTGTGGGGAAAAGCTTAGTTTTGAAAAGATCTTAGTATTAAAAGGGTGGGAAAGGCTTAGTCTTATAACTAAGCCTTAGGCTATGAGGACCTTGCCAGCTTACAACCTGTCTCCCACAGCCAATGCAAACTATAAGCGAGCAAACATATACATCATATTTACAAACTTATTTGACTAACATCAAGCAATGGCGCAATGGCCCCAGATGGGCAGAGCATCACCCGGTAGAGGGCTTGCTGGATGGATCCCCATTGGGGCACATGTGGGAGACTGTCACTCTGCCACCCTGCTTCTCACTTAAAAAAAAAAAAGATTTAATCTTTGTTTCTACTTATTTGGCTGAGTGATGACAAGCAGCATGAATGCTGATATTTCTTCAGTCTCTCTCTCTTTTTTTTTTTTTTTTTACAAAGACAGAGAGATTCAGAGAGAGGGATAGATAGGGACAGACAGGAATGGAGAGAGATGAGAAGCATCGATCATCAGTTTTTCATTGTGATACCTTAGTTGTTCATTGATTGCTTTCTCATATGTGCCTTGACCGTGGGGCTACAGCAGAACGAGTGACCCTTGCTCAAGCCAGTGACCTTGGGTCCAAGCTGGTGAGCTTTGCTCAAACCAGATGAGCCTGTGCTCAAGCTGGTGACTTTGGGGTCTCGAACCTGGGTCCTCCGCATCCCAGTCTGACGCTCTATCCACTGCACCACCACCTGGTCAGGCTATTTCTTCAGTTTCAACAACATTATAAGCAACTGAGCTCCTGACCAGGGTACTACATAACTTCTAAAATGAATTATCCATTTGCAGAGTCTGACTTCTCTGGCTGTATGTTCGTGGTTGGCAAGCTACTAGCTGGGAGAACATTTTGCTCATTATTTGATAAAATCTTTTGGTAGAAGAGCTTGTTGCATTAAATAGCATAGTATACCCTGCCCACTTGATTAGAGGAAAACATAGGGCAAGCCTTTCTGCACATGCAACGTACATCACAATTTTTTATATAAAATTTCTGTCAAGGACTCAACCAAATTCATGATACCTCTGGGTGGAGAAGTTGGGAAAAAGAAACAGAAAATCTCAACAGAGTTTCCATTGTGTTCTCTGCAGCCAGAGAAAGAGACATAATTTCTTGCTTATAAACACTTTGACCGTGTCTGCCAATTGCCCTAGTCACTTCAACCGGGGCTTCCTGAAACTCAGATACTGATCTAGTGCCTACCCAGTCCCAAGAAAGTGGTTCCTTAATTAAATAGGGATATGTATCCCAAACAACCACTTGTCTAGAGACTTCTGAATGAATAAAAGTTTGTACCAGAGTGTTCGAGGGTACTGCCTGCCCGCTCAGACTTCCTCTTCACAAACCCTTCAGATAATGTGTTCATCTCTAGTGTCGATTCAAACATTCTCCTCCTCCCCAACCCCCATGCAATTTGTCTGCACCTGGCTAATGAAATTATGATAGATAAGAACCCTTAGAAGTATTCTCTTAATAGCCAATTAGGTACTTCTGTCTGGGAAACTCCCCCACCCCCCTTTAACTAAAACAAACCTTTCGAAACAAAGGTTTTGACCAGCTGGTTTTCAAAGAAACTAGCCCGCAAGAGAGAATTGCTCACTGGAATAAGAGTCTGCTTACAAAAAAGGCTGAGCTTAACAGAGCACCTATAGGTGAATATAAGCTAAGAGTGGATTGAAATTATTTAATATTCAGCTGAAGGGACACCATTTAACAAAGCCAGCTAAGAAATCCATTTCGGTATAAATAAAGTAATTTATCATTCATTTATTCAACAAATATTCATTTGGTACCTGTTAGGTGGCAGATAATAGAATCCTGATATAGACAAAAATAGTCCCCACACTTCTGAAGCTTATAGTCAGGTTGGGGAGAGAGTAATAAAGTAAGCCTAGGAATAATCCCTTCAGCTGGTAACAAGCCAATTTCAGAGAGTGATAAGAAGCCGAAGTCCATAATATTAGTGAGGGTAATGGCGCGTGGCTAAGAAGGGGCTTCGTCAGCTGAGCTTCTGAGGAGAGGGCTCTCTGAAGAAATGACTCTGATCAGACAGTGGATTGATGAGGACCCTGCCCATCGGGAGTTGTGGTCAGAGCCTCCCAGGTAGAGGAATGCAATGTCAGGCGAGAGCTAAGGGAACAAGAGGGTGATTTAAATCATATGTGTGGCCAGAGAGGTAGGCAAAGCCAGACCATGAAGTATCTAAAGCAGGGGTCTCAAACTCAACTCAGCATGTGGGCCGCAGAGCAAGATCACAGCCGTTTGGCGGGCCGCACTAGGTCTACAAAAGGCAACTGTTACGCAACACTTTTCAGCGTCACAAAACGACTAGAAACTGTAGTTCGTGGATTAGTCTGCGGGCCACAAAAAATTGTTCAGCGGGCCGCGAGTTTGAGACCTCTGAAAAGGGTCAGGGTAAGGATTTGGCACTTTAGCTGAAGGATGAGGGGAAGCCATTGTCATGTCTTAAGCTGTGAGTGAAGAGATTTGACATATATGCAAAGAGGTCATTTTGGGTGGTGGTAATGTGGCTAGAGCAGTAGGAAGACCACAGGAAGCAGGAGGTAACTGTCACCAGGATGATCATCATCAAATCCTTAGGTCCTGGGAAGCAGAAGAGTGAGTCTTAGCTCCATCATCTATATCCAAGTATCTTTGGTCAAGTTGCTTAGATCCTCTGAGCCTCCTGAGTTTTATTGTCTGTAAAATAAATATTCTAGTTACTTAATGAAGCTATCTGTACTCCATAAGGATACTAGGAAAATCAGATAATGTATGTGAAGAGTTCATTAGGCCTAACGTGCTATGTGATAAGAGAGTCACATAGTTTGGAGTCAGTGCCCAACATGACTCCCAAGAAGGATGCAAGAGAACCAAATGATAGCCCTGGCTGAAGAGCTCAGTTGGTTAGAGCAGTGTTTTTCAACCAGTGTGCCATGAGACATGGTCAGGTGTGCCGTGGGGAAATTAAACATGGGTCCCCAAACTACGGCCCGTGTGCCGGATACGGCCCGCCGCCAGCCGCCTCCATTCGAACATAAACATCCCCCTCACAATCCCTCCAGCTATCAGTGACAGGAAGAGTGGAGGCACAGGGAACGCTCACTGACCAATCACCTTCTAGGATTCATCCCGACCACTAGTGATGAACCAATAGTAGGCCGCCTCTCATCCACACCCAGGAAGGTCCCTGCTCGGGCTGCCGCGCACTTGTCATTGTGTGGCCGCGGCAAGTAGTTGAAGCTGCTACTCCTCCCCATGGTCCCGATTTCTAATCCTGGTCAGGACTGGAGGTAAATGTTGCCACCACTAGATGAAGTCTCAGCCTCAGCTGGTTATGTCTATCCTGATGGTGTATATAGATATTTGACCTTTTTCTTTTTAAAAGAGGCCCCTGCAGAGGGTGATATACAGTGCATCACAATGTTATCTATATTGTATATGGTCTCCTGAAGGGTCAACTTCTTAAAGAGCTCAAATCTCTATTTACACCATCAAAACAGAGAGAACCAAGGCCCCTGCACCCAGCTGACCATGGAATTTGAACCCATAACCTCAGGGGGAACTCTAGTATTCATTAGAATCCTTACTTAGAACTTCTTACTTAGCAAACTTCTCAATCTGACAGTAGAGATGCTCTGAGGACTTATGAGGTTACACAAGTACCCAACATTTTCTAAAATTGATTTTGTCCAGTCTCTATATAGAGAGAGTATTTGCCAAGTTGATTTGAACCCACAACCTGATGAAAGCTCCAGTATCTATTAGCGGGACTATATATATGAGGGAATACATGGGACTGTATATATGAGGGGTTACATGGGACTGTATATATGAGGTTACATGGGACTACATATGAGGGGATGTTACGTGGGACTGTATTTATAAGGGAATGTTACGTGGGACTGTATATATGAGGGATGTTACATGGGACTGTATATATGAGGGGGTTATCCTTTTTTATTTAACTTTTTTTAATAAATGTAATTTATTTAAACTTTAAATAAATTCTAACAGTTAGAGTGTCATTTTGTGTCATTTTGGTAGGTGGTGTGCCCCAGGATTTTGTAAATGTAAAAAATGTGCCATGGCTCAAAAAAGGTTGGTTGAAAATCACTGGGTTAGAGCATCACCCTAATATACAGAGATTGTGGGTTCAATTCCCGATCAGAGCACATACACAAACAGACTGATGTCTGTCCTTGTGCTTTCTCTCTTTCTCTCCCTCCCTCCCTCTCTAAAATCAGTAAATTTTTAAAAGGAAAGAGAGAACCAAATGGTAAAAAAGATACATAAAAGATACAGTTATGGTTAGTGTACATGAACTTTTACATTTTTTTTTTAGTTTCTACATATTTTTATAGATATTTAAGGTTTAATTGTTATTAAGGGTAATGATGATAGCAATAATAATAAGAACAGTTTTCAGTGCCTACAATGTGTACAACGCTGTGCTAAGTGTCTTGCATTTATTCACGTCCATACTGTAGATACTATTACTTTCCCCATTTTACTGAAAAGAGGACTGGGGCTCAGAGAGGTTAAGTTGCACAAGATCAAAAACTCGTAAATGGATTTGAGCTCTGACAGCCTCGTTCCAGAGTCTGTGCTCTTCACGGTTTAGTGCTGCTGCTTAGAATAATAACTTTAAGGGTACATCTTGGTAGCAACCAACAGTTAAAAATAGATGAGGGTTCACTTCTCAGATCAAAATCTACTATAGGCACAGGTACCTTTTAGCAAGCAGGCCTCAAATTGTCACAAGATGTGATGAAGTTCCAGCTCTCATCAAATGTTCCGTCCTCTGAACACAGCTTGCCCTGCAGGTAGACCTGAAGCTTCGGTGGCAATAGCCAGCAAGCAGCAGGACACAGCGACAATGCCTCCTTCAGGCAAGCGAGTTCTGTCAGGATCAGAGGTGGGGTACAGTCAGTTCAGGGAGCAAGCCTGGGGCACTGAGCCTAAAAATGTTTTATTTCTAAGTACTTTCTTGTTTTCAATGCTATTGTAAAGGAGATTGCTTTCTTAATTTCTCTTTCAGATTGTTTACTGTTAGTGTATAGAAGTGTGATTTGATTTTTATGTGTCTATTTGGTATCCTGCAACTTTATTGAATGTATTTATTAGTTCTAATAGGTTTTTGCTGGGATCTTTAGAGTTTTCTATATATGAAATCATGACATTTGCAAATAGGGGTCATTTTACTTCTTTTTATTTATTTATTTTTCTTGCCTAATTGTTGTGGCTAAGACTTCCAGTGCTATGTTGAACAGGAATGGTGAGAGTGGGCATGCTTGATTTGTTCCTGAGCTTAGAAAAAAGACTTTTAACTTTTCACCATTGAGTATGACAACTAATAGCATATAAATACAAAGAATTATAAGAGGCTACTACATATAACTACTTGTCAATAAACTGGACAACCTAGAAGAAATGATAAAGTTCTTAGAAACATACAGCCTACCAAGATTAAATCAATAAGGAATAGAAACTTGAACTAACCAATGACTAGTAAGGAGATTGAATCAGTAGTCAGACATCTTTCAACAGATAAAAGCCCAGGACCAGCTAGCTTCATAGGTGAATTCTACCAAACACTTAAAGAAGAATTAATTCCAACACATCTCAAACTTATCCCAAAAGTCAAAGAGAAAAGAATACTTCCAAATTTATTTTACAATTACAGCATTGCCCTGATGTTGAAGCCAGAGAAGGATACTTATAAAAAAAATTACAGACCAATATGTTTGAGGAACACAGATGCAATAATCCTCAGCAAATTGCTGGTAAATCACATGAAAAGGATCACATGCCATAATCAAGTGGAATTTATCCCTGGAAAGCAAGGTTAATTCAACATATGTAAATTTATAAATGTGACACACCACATTAACAAAAAAGGATATAAAATATATGACCGCTTCAACAGTTGCAGAAAAAGCATTTGACAAAATTCAACATCAGCCCTGGCCGGTTGGCTCAGCAGTAGAGCGTCGGCCTGGTCTGCGGGGGACCCGGGTTCGATTCCCGGCCAGGGCACATAGGAGAAGCACCCATTTGCTTCTCCACCCCCCCCTTCCTCTCTGTCTCTCTCTTCCCCTCCCGCAGCCAAGGCTCCATTGGAACAAAGATGGCCCAGGCGCTGGGGATGGCTCCTTGGTCTCTGCCCCAGGCGCTAGAGTGGCTCTGGTCACAACAGAGCGATGCCCCGGAGGGCCAGAGCGTCGCCCCCTGGTGGGCGTGCCGGGTGGATCCCGGTCGGGTGCATGCGGGAGTCTGTCTGACTGTCTCTCCCCATTTCCAGCTTCAGAAAAATACAAAAAAAAAAAAAAAAAATTCAACATCATGTCATCATAAGAACTCTCAACAAATCAGGTATAGAAGGACCATAAATGACAAGCTACAGCTAACATCATACTTACCAATCCTAAAATAAAAGGCAAAGAATTGGCTACATTCTGTATTCCTGCAAGTGTATAGAGCAGGGGTCGGGAACCTTTCTGGCTGAGAGAGCCATGAACGCCACATATTTTAAAATGTAATTCCATGAGAGCCATATAATACGTTTAACACTAAATACAAGTAAATGTGTGCATTTTATGTAAGACCAACACTTCTAAAGTACAATAAGTCTCTGAATTCTTTTTAATAACATTGTTATGCTGTTGCTAACCAATGATGAATAAAGTACTTCTTACCATTAATGCGACTTCTGGTGCTGCATGGTTTTGCTGATGGCTTTGTAGTCTGGTTGATACATGGTGAGGTTAAGATTCATGCAGGCATTGAGACTTCCATCCATTAAACATGATCATAGGTTGGTCTTAACGTTCTTTAGATGTGAAAAAGACTGCTCACATGCATACGCAGAGCCAAACATTGTCAGTACAGTAATAGTCACACGCTGCAGTGTGTGGTATGTGATGGGAAGCGCGTTCCAAATTTTGACAATCAGTTGGTCCACGGGTTGAAGTTTTTTCATTTCTCCCCACTTGTGTTTGCTCGCCAACTCTGCTTGTTGTCATGCAAGTCTTTCCAAATCCTCATTCAGTTACTTGAACTTATTTACCCACATGTCTGAGGCCTTCAGGTCAGCAGCTTGTAGCTCAAAATGTCTGACAGAGACACTGAGGATGTAACTCAGGTCAGCGCTGTCCACTGCACACTCATGTGGATGGGTGATGAACTTAAAAAGATGAGTGCGCTCACAAAATTCTCCAAAGTGCACTTTGAATGACTGTAGGAGATTAGATGTAAAGCTTGCTAGCTGCTGGAGATCAAGATGTTGAGCAGGGTCACTTGCTGTGCATGCATCTTTAAACTCTCCCAGTTTTTCAAAGTGTAGTAAAAGACCTGTTTCAATGTCGGCGATGGAGAGTTCCAGCTTGTTTTCAAATGCAAACACTGCTTATTGAAGTGATAAGACTGTATTTCCAATGCCTTGTATTTTCACATTGAGCTGGTTCAGATGTTCAGTCATGTCCATGAGATAGTAGAACTTCAGGAGCCACTCAGTATTAGCTAACTCAGGATGCTTGATGTTTTTCATTTCAAGAAAAGTCTGGGTTTTGCTCAGACAAGCAGCAAAATGGTTGAGCACCTTCCCTCTTGACAACCAATGCACATTGCTGTGCAGAAGCAGACCAGGATAATTAAAGCTTGGGCAACAATAAATTCGACCACCTGAATGACCAGCGACATCACCTCACCAAGCTGCTCGCCACACATCTGAGCACAAAGCACCTCCTGATGTAGGATGCAGTGAAAACTTAGGATGGGTCTCTTTTCATGTTCACGAAGAAGCACTATGAATCCTCTGTTTTTACCCACCATGCAAGGAGCACCATCAGTACACACCAAAATAAGTTTATCCATTGATAGATTATTTTCTTTAGCAAACTAAGTGAAAGACTTGAATAAATCCTCTCTTCTTGTTGTCTCTTTCATAGGCAAAAAAGCAAGACTTTCCTCACATAGTGTGTCACTGACAGCATACCTTGCAATCACGCTGAACTGGGATAAATGGCTTACGTCTGTTGACTCATCCAAAGTGAGAGAAAAGGATGGTGCTGCATTTATGTCCTTCACTTGTGTTGCCTCAATTTGATTTGCCATCATGATGGTACAATTGTGAACAGTTCTTGCCTACAGAGGCATGTCTTTTATTCGTTTGCTTATCTTGTCTTTATCCGAAAAGTCGTCAAAAAGTTCATTGGCAACATCAAGCATGAATGTTTTGGCATACTCCACATCTGTGAATGGCTTTCCGTTTCTCACAATTGCTAAAGCACCAGCAAAGCTAGCTGAATTCCAGTCAGCTTGTTGGCCAAACACAAAGTTGCTGCTGACTAGCTTGCACTTTGCACAGTAGCTCTTGACATGCTTTCTTCTGCTGTCCCTCACTGGATATTTCGATGCAAATGTAGTATGGCGTGTGTCGAAGTGCCATTTTATATTTGACTGATTCATCGATGCAATTATATCATTGCATATTAGACTCACTGCAGAACCTGCTCTCTCCACAAAGGCGAATTCCTCTGTCCATTCCTGCTGAAAGGTACGATACTCCTCATCTTTTTTTCTTTTAGCCATCTTCTTCGTCAAAAGGGTTTCTGGCCCTGGCCAGTTGGCTCAGCGGTAGAGCGTCGGCCTGGCGTGCGGGGGACCTGGGTTCGATTCCCGGCCAGGGCACATAGGAGAGGTGCCCATTTGCTTCTCCACCTCCCCCCCTCCTTCCTCTCTGTCTCTCTCTTCCCCTCCCGCAGCCAAGGCTCCATTGGAGCAAAGATGGCCCGGGCGCTGGGGATGGCTCCTTGGCCTCTGCCCCAGGTGCTAGAGTGGCTCTGGTCACAGCAGAGCGATGCCCTGGAGGGGCAGAGCATCGCCCCCTGGTGGGCAGAGCGTGGCCCCTGGTGGGCGTGCCGGGTGGATCCCGGTCGGGCGCATGCGAGAGTCTGTCTGACTGTCTCTCCCCGTTTCCAGCTTCAGAAAAATGAGGAAAAATAAAAAGGGTTTCTGCAATTAGCTAGCTGACTACTTGATGAAAAGGAAGGAAGTTTACTTCCTGACCTCACAACGACCCATGTACATTATACATTATCCAATAAAAATTTGGTGTTGTCCCAGAGGACAGCTGTGATTGGCTCCAGCCACCTGCAACCATGAACATAAGCGGTAGGAAATGAATGGATTGTAATACATGAAAATGTTTTATATTTTTAACGTTATTATTATTATTTTTATTAAAGATTTGTCTGTGAGCCAGATGCAGCCATCAAAAGAGCCATATCTGGCTCATGAGCCATAGGTTCCTGACCCCTGGTATAAAGGATGTTAAAATACTTCAACCCAATACTTCTCCATAAAAAAAAAAAATTTAAATTGATTTTTAGAAAGAGAGAGGGAGAGAAAGAGAGAGAAACATTGACTTTTTGTTGTTGTTGCACTAATTTATGCATTCATTGATTGATGCTTGTATGTGACCTTGCTGGGGTGAGGGTAACACTCTAACCAACTTAGCCATCAGGCTGAGGACACTTTTTCTTTCTGTTTTCTTTATTGCCCTCACAGGAGACATTTTTAAGTTAATTTAACTTAATTTAAGGAGAAAAATTAAATATTGAGGTGTAAGGTTTTTTTTAGGTAGGGCCGTGTTTTGGAGGACCATAAAACGTATAAAAAAGCTCTTCCAAAACAAATTTTGCCCACTTGCAGAATATATCACTCCTATTGAGAATGTGTATGTTAGCCAGTCACATGCCTTGAATACCCATAATTTCACCACGAGAGCTCATTTTACCACAATTATGCTACGTAGCACAGTCTCCAGTGTTGCTGGGAGATGCGTGGGGCTGCATCCCCGGAATGTGGACCTTTTTGATGAAATGCTAATTCTCCCCCTGGGAAATGGGAATCCTGGCTAAGGTGGCCATCTACCTGGAGGGGACAAATTAACCTGACTAACGTGTGTATAAATTACAGACATAACGCCAGGAATTCAGAGCGAGGAAGTGGACAGAGACAAAGCTCTGTGCAGGCTAGCCCGGGCTACAGGGGAAGGATGGGAACAAGGGTGGGGTTTGGCTCTGGACAAATATAAAAACAATGTGCAGAGCAGCCAAGTTCTGTCACTACAGTCCCTCCTCGGGCACATGCAATGGCTTTGGAAAGGTCATATTTCTGTAGGCGCCACATGCAGTCAATGAGAATTGGGCAGATCAGAGCAGTGGAATTTGAGACCCACCTTTTGGGTCCTGGTAGGAATGACATTGTCTGTGCTATGATTTCCTCTCTCAAAAGACACGTGTCTGGTGGGGCATTCCTGCTGAGGCAAAAGCACGCTTGCACTTCTAAACCAGACCAGTGAGGAAGGCTTTGCACCATGAGACAGAAGGCTGGGCCTAGAAATGATGATTTAGTGCTTCTGACTCCAGTCGGAACTCTTTTCTTGGCTTGAGAAAGCCTCATGGCTCGGGCTTTCAAGTTCATGAAAGCTGCAGGTCTTCTGCCCAGAAAACTCAATGAAGGCGCACATAAATTTTGCATTCAATTTCAGAAGGTTCCTGGCCTGTGACTCCAGGCGGGGAATTGACGTGAAATATGCTGAGCCCTTGTGGTGTTCCGTTGTAAAGAGATGTTTGTACCTTGGTTAATAATAATATTGGTATATCATCGTTTGCCATATTTTAATATTTATATTTCCTGGGCTCTGGTCCAGGAGACTGATCCTGAGTTTTCAATGTTATATAAATGAGGATTCTTCTCTCCTCACTAGGGCATCATTATACTAACCTAACCAGGTCTATAAATGGCCTCACCCTCTGAAACTGTGTACTCTCACAACAGCTCAGATCTCCCCACAGCTGATTCCGCCTGGCAGGTGTGGGATGGGTGATTGAGTCATTCTAGAATCTCAAAGAGATGTTTGTTAGAGGGAGCAGCAAACAGGGGCTGATTCAGTAGCTCCTTGGGTTCCGAACACCCTGGTACTTACCACAGTTTACATTGGAAGGAAGCTCTGCTGCTTCTTAGTGGTTGTTGGATGTGGAGGAGAAGAAAGAAAGACAAAAGCAGAAGTCCTACGGGCAGGGCCAGTGGGAAGGGCGGAAGGGGGTTTTCCTGCGGCCTTTTCTCTTTAAACCCATTGAAGATAAGGCTTCAGTAATGTTAGGATGAAGACCTGGCGGTTTGGTAGCAATGCGGTCAAAGTCATTTGACTAAAAACCTTGCAGCCTGGTGTGGCTCAGGCTCTGAAGCTGGACTGCGGACATTTGAATCCTTGCTGCCTTGCTCTGCGTCCTGCCATTGCTCCAGGTCTCAGTTTGTCCATCAACACAATGGCGAAACCAATGATATAATTGAGTTCTCAAACTGTTCCTAGTATTAAACGGGACAATATATGCAAGGCACTTAGAAGAACTGCTCCATCTGGCATGAGCATGGGATCATAGACATGGGCATCATTATACTAACCTAACCAGGTCTATAAATGACCTCGCCCTCTGAAACTGTGTACTCTCACATAGACATGATCCCATGGTCGCTGGCTTGAGCCCAAAGTCACTGGCTTGAACAAGGGGTCACTCGCTCTGCTGGAGCCCCCAGTCAAACCACGTATGAGAAGCAATCAATGAACAACTAAGGTGCCGTAATGAGTTGATGCTTCTCATCTCTCTCTCTTCCTGTTTCTCTCTCTTTTTTTCTCGCTAATAATAATAATTTAAGTAATTCTAATGTTGGTTTTGTTACAGGAGCTGTTTGTTTTGTAAATCCTGTGTTTCAGATAAAATTAAGTGGATTTGAACATTGAGAGTACTGTTATACTTTATGTTTTGAAATTTGTTTTGCCTGACCAAGTGGTGGCGCAGTGGATAGAGCATCGGACTGGGATGCAGAGGACCCAGGTTCAAGACCCCAAGGTCGCCAGCTTGAGCATGGGCTCATCTGGTTTGAGCAAAGCTTGGACCCAAAGTCGCTGGCTTGAGCAAGGGGTTACTTGGTCTGCTGAAGGCCCACGGTCAAGGCACATATGAGAAAACAATCAATGAGCAACTAAGGTGTCACAACAAAAAACTGATGATTGATGCTTCTCATCTCTCTCCGTTCCTGTCTGTCTGTCCCTATCTATTCCTCTCTCTGACTCTCTCTCTGTCTCTGTAAAAAAAAAGAAGAAAAAAAGAAAAAAAAAGAAATTTGTTTTAAAGTATAAAATATAGAAAGATATACATCTTGTTCAGGGGTCTCAAACTCGCGGCCCGCGGGCCGCACAAAATTGGTGGGCGGGTCGCGAGTTTGAGACCCCTGATTCTTGTCTAACTTTTTAGTTCAAGCATACTTGGCTAAAATGAAAATAAAAATAGTGATATTTAGTTAAAAAAAGAAAAGAACAACACGCTCCACAAACATCTAACTGCAATCCACAAATACCTAACTACAATCAAATTCATCCACGTCTTACTTGATTTTTTTATTTTAGTTGTTTTTATTTTTCAGCGAGAGGAGGGGAGGCAGAGAGAAAGATTCCTGCATGCACCCTGATGGGGATCCACCCAGCAAGCCCACTAGGGGGTAATGCTCTAGCCATCTGGGGCATTGCTCCATTGCTTAGCAACCGAGCTCTTCTTAGATCCTGAGGTGAGGCCACAGAGCCATCCTCAGTGCCCGGGGTCAACTCACTTCAATTGAGCCATGGCTACAGGAAACAGAGAGATAGAGAGAGAGAGAGTGAGAGAGAGAGAGAAAGAGAGAGAAAGAGAAAAAAGAAGGGGAGGGGAGGAGAAGCAGATGGGTGCTTCTCCTGTGTGCCCTGACCAAGAATCAAGCCCGGGACATCCACTCACAGGGCCAACGCTCCACCACCAAGCCCACCAGCCAGGGCCCATGTGTTACTTTAGAATGATTATCCCCTGTGCTGTGTGGACACAGCTGTCAAGGCCATTGAATAGAGAGATTTTATACTTTCAAAGAATGTTCATGCTACACTTCCTACCCATTGAAAAGTATAAACCAGATATTCACAGCAGAAAATCTCCTAGCAACCATGGCAGTCCAATTGTCTGGGACCTAAGTGTCGAGGAGTGCCTGCAATGTATTCAGCCCTGTATAACTGTCCCCAAACTAGCTCTGAGCATGGGGTGCTGGCCCTGCCCCTTCACGGTCCGGGACCCCAAGGCTTTTGAATTGTACAGGAAAAAATTCAAGGATGAGTTGGAGTCAGGTGAAAGCAAATTTTATTCAGGCAGAGAGAGAGGCCAGGACAGGGGCCTGATGACCGCCATTGTGAAGTAAGAAAAAGGATGCATCTGAGTGGACGTAGGTGAACTGACCGAGTGAGTTGTGTGCACAGTCTGTCAGTTCTTAGAATCTTATGTGTTTCCAGGGCTGGTTATTTCTAAAGCTTTGTGACACCAAATTCTTTTTTTTTTTTTTTTTTCAGGGACAGAGAGAGTCAGAGAGAAGGATAAATAGGGACAGGAACGCAGAGCAGAGATGAGAAGCATCAATCATCAGTTTTTCGTTGCAACACCTTAGTTGTTCATTGATTGCTTCTCATATGTGCCTTGACCACGGGCCTTCAGCAGACCGAGTAACCCCTTGCTTGAGCCAGCGAACTTGGGTCCAAGCTGGTGAGCTTTTTGCTCAAACCAGATGAGCCTGTGCTCAAGCTGGCGACCTCGGGGTCTCGAACACGGTTCCTCCGCATCCCAGTCCGACGCTCTATCCACTGCGCCACCGCCTGGTCAGACTGTGACACCAAATTCTGACTCCATCTTCTGGTTTGGAGTGCGTCTTGTTCCTAACATGGTGCATTCCAGAAGTGTCATGGTGTTGGTCCCCTACACTCCCACTTCTACCTGTCGTGTCAGTTTTCATTGTAATGATGGTATAATAAATGAGCTTTGTTTGGGGTTGTTCTCTGGTTAGTTTTTCCTCCATCTTGGATTGATCTGGTTGTAGCTAGTTCTTGTTGTTGACTTCTAAGGCCACCGCAGGGATTTCCTGCCATAAACTGTCTCCCTTTGATCATATGCACAGGTGGGAGCTTTGCTGAGAGCAGCTAGGGGCTTATCAGTCTGTGATGTTGGCTCCTACTTCCTCACTCCACGTGTCGGGATTTTCCCCTAACTTCTTTCTGTCCTGCCTCAGAAACTTACCAAAGGTGGATGTCCCTGTGTCCGTCTTCCTTGCCTTCTAAGAGATTATTATCCCATTTCTTAATCAGAGCTCGGCCTACACTGTTACTCAAAAGTTACCAGAAGGAAATGGTGCAAGAGGTCAGAAGGCATCTGATGGAAGTGTGATCTTTAGGAGTTTATGGGGTTAGAAGGATGCATTTGAAATGGGATTGGTGAGGGGCAGTATCTGGAAAGCCTTCCTGAAAGACAGGTGCTTTGAAAAATTGGCAAGCCCTCGAGAGGTAGATATGAGAAGAAAAAAGATTTCCAGGCAGAAAAAACAAAGCTATTGAAGGCTCAGAGGACCGTGGGGGGGGGGGGGGCGGGGGGGGTGTTGGTGATGGTGGTAAGGAAGCTTGGGTCCTATAGGGAGCATGCCCCAGTAGAGGGAGGGGGTGCAGCACAAGTGAGGGAGGACTTTGTCATTGGTGCTAACGCTGTAGAAGAGGAAGGAGCTGAAGGAAGAGTGGGGATGGTTTTGAATGCCAGGTGCTACTTTTGTTTTATGGACAGTGGAGCTCAAGAGATTTTTGTTTTTTTAAATTTTTTTTTATTTATTCAATTTTTTAGAGAAGAGAGAGAGAGAGGGAGAGAAAGAGAGACAGAGAGAGAGAAGGGGGGAGGAGCTGGAAGCATCAACTCCCATATGTGCCTTGACCAGGCAAGCCCAGGGTTTTGAACCGGCGACCTCAGCATTTCCAGGTCGATGCTTTATCCACTGCGCCACCACAGGTCAGGCATCAAAAGGTTTTTGAGCATAATCAGAACTATGGTTAAGGTACCATTTGTAAACCACTTTGTTCTTGTAAAAGTAATTTTTCATACTTAATTTTGTCTGTAGAGCAAGACAATGTGATAAAGTAGCCATTAGCTGCCTCATTTTTGCTTAGCCGTGTTATACACATTGCAAATAAAGCAGAAAGACCAAGAGCTTGTCCTGTTTGCACACAGGGGAGGACTGGGAGGAAGGAGGTGGACGACATGGACCACCTGTGGACTACGGGCAATGCTACTCGTTTGGAAACAGAACCTGCTTTTATTCCAAACTCTATCCAGATTTTAAATAAGAATGATGTCCTCATTCATAAAGTACAGCCGGAGAGCCATGATATCTTTAATTCCTATCTAAAATACCTATTATTTTACGGTTTAAGCCATAAGACAAAACCCAGCATTTGTACAGTGCTTCTAATCTATACAGTATCATTTAATTATTTAATCATTTGGCCTTCTCAGTACCTGACAGGTAGACAGCCTAAAATGCAATGGATGTTACTATTAGGAGAGAACTAGCACTCAGGGAGGACCAGTGACCAGTCTAAGGTGGCACCATTACCAAGAGATGGACTCAGAATCAAAGCAAGACCTTGAACTGTAGATTCTTTCAAAACTCCTATGGTCCATCCTGTTTTGCCGGCCGTTTCTGCTTAGCTCAGGACAAGCCATTATCCATCATTTGACGGTAAGCTTCTGTCGTCTAAAGGGTTCATTCTACCACTGTTGGGATTCTTCCTGGCCTGCTTATGTGAGGCCTGTGGGTGGGTGCCAAGCTGGAAGACTACAAGTGACTCATCTGATACGGGGGCTGGTGCCCTCTTCACGGTGCAGAAACTAGTCAACAACTTCAAGGGACACTGCCGTGGCCCAGTGGCTTGGCTGTGGGACAGGTCGCAGTTTGTTGATTTTTTTGGCCCGTCTTCTAGTTCCTGTACTCCCAGGCCAGAGTCGCAAGGAGAGTCTGACACTAAAGCTCTGCCTCTTCTGGCGGGCTACCCCTCTACATCAAAGTGCTGTTAGCTCTGGTGTCTGGGGGCCCTGACTCAGGACTGTCCTTAGGCAGCTGAAATGATTTCTTTCTAATGGATTCTTGACTTGTGGAGCCAGAAGAAGGTTGTTTTTGCCTAGAGAGGCCTCAAGATTTTAATGGGGAATTTGACTTTACACATTTTTTTTTAATACCCTATTCAGTTCTTAAGAAATAAAAAGAGGTAGGTCATTTTCAAAGGAATGGCTTTGCAGCTTGGCATGTCAGCCTGCAGGCCTACAGCTGAGCCTGTGCTCTCCACCCGACTTGTCTAACTGGGGCAGGGTACCTATCATCCCCTGTTGTTTTGGATTCTCTGAAAGCCAACCCTCCCACGGGCAGCAGCAGTGGATGAAAATTCTGGCATCCATACAAAGATGTTGAGAAACATTTGCGTCCTCTTTAGAATCTTGAAAGTTTAACAGCTGACCATGTGAAGGGAGCTGAAAGTAGGGACTTGCCTATGGCAGAGATGAACTAGTTTGATGGGGAAAGCCCAGCATCATCACTGACCTAGCAATTCCATGGGCTATTCTGCTGAATGCCATGGTGCCATAGTCCTCTCTGAAACCAGTACCAATTAACACGCAAAAGAAGTGTTGTTGAGAGAATGGAAGGACTCTCAGAGTACTCCTCACCAGGGCTTAAATGAAAACTTTGCCTTTATCTGTGAGGCCCTATACCCAACACATTCATTCTTACATTCAGTCAACAAATATTATAAGAACCTTCTAGGGGTCAAGCACTTTACTACGCATACGATGATGTGACGAAGTCGGGGTTCACATGCTCAAGGAATTTTTCACCGGAGTTCACAGAGGGGTGGGGAAAAAGCTGAACGGCAAGTCACAGTTAGAACAAACAAACGAGCAAGCAAACACATCATCAACCACACAAACAGAAATCAACTAGAATTTAATTCAGGAGTTACTGAATAAAAGTATAAAGGAACAAAAACTACCATTTGTTGGAAACCATTACTGGTATATTCAGGGGTCTTCTACATTATCTCAAATATCACATTTAATACATAATTCCCTTTTTCCAAATTAAGAATCTGAGACTCAAAAATTGTGTGAGCCCACACAACAAATGATTGTTAGGCTGGGGTTAGGATGTATCTGCCACCGAAGTTACTAACTGCTTTGTGGATATAAGGCTGGTTCTTAATGAATGTGTCAGTTCTCTACAACGACCTGTGTCTCTGATATCCCCTCTCTCCATCCTGATTCCGATCTAACTCATTCATCATTTCCAGGAACCGTCTCCTGACACATCTTGTCTAGTTTACTTTTCACTGTAACATTTGCCATTATCTCTAACATACAATATACTTTATTTCATCAATTCTAAGATGTTCCTTTATTCATATATATATTTTTTAATTTTTAAAAGTGTTTTCATTGATAGAGAAAGAGAGAGAGAAGGGAAAGGAGAGAGAGAGAGAGAGAGAGAGAGAGAGAGAGAAATATCAACTTGCTGACCCCTGCCCTCACCAGGGATCAAACCCGTGACCTCTGTGCTCCCAGACAACACTTTATCCATTGAGCCACCCAGCCAGGGCCTTTATTCATATTTTTATATCTCTGAAGTTAGGCTACAGAGAAACATAAATAGTATGGCAAGGTTTGTGATGTTCCTTTCTTTGTATGGAAGAGTAATAGTGTATCTTCAAAATGATGACATCTGAAATTTCTTAAATATGCAGTATTTTGCTTATATTATATTGCTTATTTTCTTTTCCCCTAAGTAGACTATAAAGCCAGGAGAGCATGGCTATTGTTTGTCTTTTTCATCTTTATAGCCCCACTACTTGGAGTGACATTGAATAAATTAATGATTGGTTGGTAGATTGTCTACTATGTGTCAGTAGCTGTGGGAGGTGCTGGTTATAGAGCGAGAAACAGAAGAGACATAGTCATCATTCTCCTGGAGAAGGTGCAAATGAAATAAATAGACAAATAAGCACATAAATAAATGTGCAAAGTTATGTGGGAAGTTGGGAGAAATGAAAATATTGAAGGTGCTGTGGAGAGAATGAATGAGTTGGCTTCCAAATTTAGACCAGAAAGTTAGAGAACACCTCTCCAATCTGATGTCAGAACGGTGACAGCAATGAGTCCAAAAATCCAGAGTACTGTGCTTCCCGGCACATATAATAGTCAGTCTGACTG
The DNA here is from genome assembly GCF_036850995.1 of Saccopteryx leptura. Lineage (NCBI taxonomy): Eukaryota > Metazoa > Chordata > Mammalia > Chiroptera > Emballonuridae > Saccopteryx > Saccopteryx leptura. The sequence continues at coordinate 354,934,294 of NC_089505.1, forward strand.
TCCTAGTTCAAAACATTTTCCCTGCTTTTGCAGCAATGTATGGCACTTTCACTGCATGCATTCTTACATTTTTTCAGATATCGTTTTTGCCCACCTAGATTAAAAATGCATTCATCCTTCCTGTAGACTAGAAATAACACTGGTAATGTGTGACAGCCCCAGCTTTGCCTCTACTTGACAAATTGGAAAGGTTATATAAACTCTTCATCACCTCTGCCTATAAAATTGGGTCCTTATATTACAGAATCTTTAAGGGCTTATTAAACATTAACATTTGAATTCTATAATAATCAGCCCTTTTTTTATGATCAGCCCCTTTTCATAATTATTGAGTAACTATGTGCTAAGCTGCTAAACTTTCTGCAGGGCACTGGAGGAATTAAGATGTAAGAGAAGAAGAAGACACCATGTCCACCGAAGTTTCCATGATCTTGAGGAGGAGACTGGTCCACGAGTGACTTCAGTATAATGCAGCGTGCATTCCCTCTGCTTTTCAACTTTCAACTACTGTCATTGTCTTTCCTAAATGTGAGCCAAGTCCCCCTCTTAAGAAAGGCACTGAACTCTGCCTGCCACCAACAGATAGAGCAAGTGATCACAGCAACTAGATAGACACTGTTGCTTTGGGTTTGAGAGCTAGTGGATTGAGAAGGAGCTTTGAGAACCTGAGTTGTTTCTAGGAAAGTTCCATAAGCATCTGTCTGCCAGGATAACATAGGAATTGAAAGTAAGGGGTGCTTTGTTCACCTAGGTGGGGATGAAAGCGGGGGTGCTCTGGGGGAGTCAAGATTCTATTATGGGCATTGATGTCTCATCTGAATTTTGAAGGAAGAAGAATTAAGCAGATATATTAGTTGGGATGTTTTGACTGCAAAATACAGACTACCCAACTAAATAGAGTTGGTAAGAAGTAGCATCATTATTCTGCATAATATAAAATATAGATGCAGGAAAATTCCATATGCAGTTCAATGGCTCCAAATGTCATTGAGGAGTCAAGCCCTTTCTACCATTTGGCTCTGTCTGCGAATACCGGGTTTTGTTTTTGAATATTTCCCTTCACGGCTGCATGATAGCTGCTAGGTTTCTTGGCACAGTATCTCAAACTACTGTAGTAGGCTGAAAGGGGGCAGCTTTTCTCAAAGTCTTCTCTTTTTCCTTTCTTTTCTTTGTTTTTTTTTTTTTCTTTTTGTGTGTGACTGAGACACGAGAGAGACAGATAGGGACAGACAGGAAGGGAGAGAGATGAGAAGCATCAAGTCTTTATTGTGGCACCTTAGTTGTTCATTGATTGCTTTCACATATGTTCCTTGACTCGGGGACTCCAGTAGAACAAGTGACCCCTTGTTCAAGCCAGCAACCTTAGGCTCAAATCAGCAACCTTAGGGTCATGTTTATGATTCCACACTCAAGCTAATGACCCCACGCTCAAGCTGGTGAGCCCACACTCAAGCCAGCGATCTCAGGGTTTCGAACCAGGGTCCTCTGCATCCCAGTCCGACGTTCTATCCACCAAGACACCACCTGGTCAGGCTCAAAGTCCTTTCGATCACAGGAGAGAACCATGTTCTTGTCCTGTTTCCCCCATTTCTCACTCCAGTCTCAGAACACTGCCCTTTCGGTCCCAGTGGCCATGGGCTAAATACAACGGAAGCTCAGAAAGTATATCCTTGGCACTTTCAGTCTTCATATTAGATGGCAGATTCTCTGTGTGCTAAGCAGAAAGGCAGTGAACAGTGTGGTTGCTGGGTAAACCTTTAACTGTCTTCAAAACAGGAAAAGAAGGAATGGAGAGTTATTCGTGGATGCTCGGGCTCTGACACAGTCCTTTGCTTTTTGAATTATAGGCATCAACTGATATTTGTTGATTGTGGGATCATTGTCATGGAAATGGAAAAATCAATGTCAGGTCGGGCAAGTGAGTAGCAAAATCAGTTTATTCTTTCCAGGTTATGACTGGATGAAAATTTTTAAAAAATTTGTCACTTGAATGAGTGACTGTTGATATTTCTCTCCTGGGTGGCTAACCTAAAATACTAATTCAACATCAGGAGAGGTAGTGGTGGTTTTTTAAAAACCATGTCTAATTTGGCAACAGTTACATAATCTAAAAGCAAATCAGGGGAAAACCTGAGTTAAATGGAAAAAGACCAGATTTTATGAACTGAAGATTTACTGAAAATGTGTGTAGGGTTCTAATGAAAAAAGCAGTGTAAGATGACCCCAGAGCTATGGAAAAAATTTAGTAGATTCTAATAAACTACTCAGTGTCAGTTGACTACACATGGAAACTGACAACAAGGAAGTGGAAGAGGCAACTGAATTAGTCAAATTAAAAAAAAATTAACTATATATACAAGACTATGTAAACATTTTTTGAAAACTTTCTTTGCTTTTCTCACAAGTACAAACAAAACAGAAAGCCAAAAATTTATCTTCTGACTAAAACAACACGAAGAATATTGCATAGACCCTCTGAGAAGATGGGAGTCATGGTCCCGATGGGCTGTGAATTATTTTAAATCGTTAATATGAAGCAATGCAGAGACCTCAACATCAGGACGAGCATGTCACAGCACACAGATCCTTTGAAAGGACTTCTCGCCAGGTCTTCTAAGCCTATTACACCCTTTTCCAGAATTGTGAGAGCTTGCCTGGAGGGCTGGAAGCATTAGAGGAATAAAAGGCATAGAGTTTGTTCCCATTACTCTTTCTAATGAGATGGCCCCATTTTAAAATGACTGGGGCTATTTAAGATTAACTACAATGAATGTTCAGTGTTTTTTATTTTATTTTTTTATTTGGAGTTTTATTCTTCTGTTCCACTCCACCGTAATTACCTTTCTTCTCATGCATGCGAAGGCATGCCATAACACAGCAAAGGGGACCACAAAGGACCATAGACAGTGACTCATCTCTAAATGTCCCCATTTCATAGTCTGCTGTGATGTCTCAAGCCAGGTACCACATTTCTACTGTAAATTTTTCTTTGCACCGAGACTAGAGTCACAGTCTTTTTTGAAGTTGTTCCATGCTTTTGTTGGTTGACTTTCTAATACCACTTGGAATCCCTAAATTCTCCCAAGTCTTTGGAGGTAATGATACAAATTCTGCATTTTTTAAAAGCGTCTAATAAGACCTGTTACAGTGGTTCTTCCTCAGGACCCCATGTGAGGGCACAGAAAACTTACCTATGCAAAGGCATCTACTTGCCTGGGCACACCAAGCTGGAATCTTCAGGGTTGGATCTGGCAAAACTATTAGGAAACAGTCCATGAGTTATTGTGATGTACACATCTCATTCAAACCCTTAGTCCATTGGAAGTCATAAATTTACCCTCAAAAATTAAAGGAAAAGAAACAAAAAGCAAATAAATAGAAAGAGAAGCAAAGGCTACATAGGCAGCTCTTGAATCTGACACTATGAGTCCTGAGCACAGCGGTAACTCCGGGGGTTGGCGTCGGATTGTGGTGAAGAGACAGACTTCCCAAATTCAAACGTCTGCTCGGCTGTGTGACCTGCATCAAAAGAAGTATCCATTCTATGTACTCATTTTATTCATCTTATAATGAGTGTAATAATAATGCCTGCAGTGATTTTGGGATTAAATTATATATTACATATAAGATTAAAAACTTATAAAGTATTTGCTGATAGACTGGCATAAACTAGTTGTTCAAACAATGTCTACTGTTATTATCTTAGGCTGCTCAGAGGTACTCTTAAATTGTATGTCTGATAAATAAATCAAAAGCATGAATGCTTGTAAATAAAGGGATTTTATGTAACAGATAAAATATTATAAAACCTGATATCCATAGTGAGATTTAGTTTGATGCCCTTGGTATTATAAATGTTGGGTCCACATTTTAATTTAAATAATTATATTAGCATTGAGAATGCCACAATCCCTCTTAAAGGCATTAATAAAACCCTAAAATATTACATAATGACATGCAGACAATACTGACTTGGATAAGTAAGGATCGTGCTATTTTCTGTAGGCCAAGAATATTTAAGGCTATATTATTATCCAATGAGAGGATCAAGAAAAAAATATATATTATAGCAACATGAAGTCATAAGAAGAAAATGACAATTCTTAAAATGAAATGGTTCGATAGAGATCTTTTAAAACAAGCATTCGGTAGTGATCATGGATAGAATTAGATATTTGTTGTAGCTCTTTATTTTGTGCTTTAAGCATTTTTTAAAAATTACCCATGGGTAGAGGGCAGAACCATCTTTCCCGTGCTTGCTGTCTCCTACAGCTCTGAGCATGGCCCTGAGTCAGACTTGCTTCTGGGGACCTGGGAATTCCATTAGAGTGATTAGAGACTGTTCTCTTCAGTCAGAGTGTCCTCTCATAGTAATGCTCTTTTGGGGTGGAGTTAGTAGAAGCGCTGTAATACTGTAATACACATTATTGCTCTTCTCCCCAAAAGTATGGCACAGACATTAAGCAAAAGACAGAATTACTTGATACGTAATTTTCTTTCAGCGACTCTGATTCACTGTAGGATGACTCTGCCAATTTTGTTTGCAACGGATTGTGGCTGCACAGGCGACACTTGACCAGGTGCTCTGCTCAGTTTCTGGAATTAGCCTAAGTAACAAGAGCATTCCAGAACTGCAGAATTGGGGGGCTTTATGCTGGGCCCTCCGAAGATGTTCATATCTAATACCCAGAATCTGTGGACATGTTGAACTTACGTGGTTAAAGGGACTTTGTAGATCTAAGTTAAGGATCTCAAGATGAGACTATCATGGATTATCCCACTGGGCAAGAGGATCAAAGTCAGGGGAAGGAATTGTAAAAATTATAAGCAGAGATTAGAGTGATGAGGCTGTGAGGTAAGGAACACCATCAGTTTCTAGAAGCTGATAGAAGCAATGAATTGATTCTTCCCTTGAGTCTTCAAAAGGAGCCAGCCCTGGCAGTATGTTGATTTTAGTCCTATCAGACTGATTTCAAACTTGGGACCTCCAATACCAGATGGTAATAATAATAATTTGTGAGTTTTTTTTTTAAAGCTACTGATTTGTAGTAATATATTACAGCAATAATAAGCAATGGATAAAGACCTCATAGCTGATCAAATTCAATCTTCTTTTTTTTTAATTGGATGAGATAAGGCCCAGAGGGATTGGTCATTCATTTATTCCCTTGTTCAACAATGTATCAAGCTGCTAACATTTGCCAGGCACTGTAAGAATATAATTCATATTCTACCCCTCTGAACCTTTCTCCCAGGATCCTGAGAATAGGCTCTGGAGAGAGATTTGGAGCTCATGAATTCTAATGGCGCTCCATTTCACTGTTTCCATTTTTGTTTTTGTTTTTTTTTTCCAGAGAGTTGATAGTTCTCTTTCTTTTGATTTTTGAATTTCCAGGTCTTTCTGATTAATTCCTTCATTTATGCAAGTTGGCCAGTGTAGGCTTCTGTGGCTATTTAACTCACTCTGGTAAATTATCTAAGAAGCTGATAGTGTCCTCTGATCACTTCAAAATTTTGTGACAGTGTGATAGACCGAACATTTATTTTTAGCAAGCTCATTTTATTCTGCAAAAACAGTCTGCAGGTCATTAACCAACTGATGTTTCATCCTCAACAAGCTAAATTCACATCCTAATCTCAGCATTTGGGAAGTATTTTTTTTTTTTTTTCTATTTACGTGGAAAGCAAAATGTGAAGCACAGATGGAATCTCAAACCCTCTGATGTCGGAGCTGCTCAAATTTGTTATGGACAGAATAGTTTTCTTATAAATATGAACTTCATAATAATTTTCATGAATATCATCTACCTTCAGCAAATTTTAAAATTGCCTTTTCTGGATTGCTTTTGGAACCAGTCATGGGAGGGATAGTGGCAGATATATAATGCCTTAAATAAGGAGCTGTCATCCTGTTCAAGAAATAGCAGGTTCTCCGATAGAGAGAAAGGACAGAGCGGAGAGCAGAGGCACTGCTCCACCAGCACAATTCCGTGAGGTTTGGTTTTATGATTCCAACGGCAGACCCCGATGCAGCCTGTCCTAACACCCGGAGACATGGCTGTGTCTCCCCTTACAGCGCTCAGCAGACTCTGGTGAGAGGAAGGTTCAACAGGTTGGCTGACTGATTGAACTTGAATTCAGGCTGTCCCATTTGATTTCCTTAGTCAACCCAGTTAACCGCTCTAAGTCTTGAGATCCTTAGCCAAAAAGTGGGGCCAATAAGAGTGTCTGTCTGCTAGCTGAATTATAAAGTATGAGCAAACTCACATATGGATGATAGTCATGGAGATGTTCCCAAAGATTCCAGTCTCTTCTTCTGGGTGAGATGGAACTTTCTCACCCCTTTTGGAGTAAAAGTGGGGTCGAGCGACTGACCTTGGCCAGAGGAACAGGAGCCAAACTGATGCATGTCACTTCTGGAAGGAAGCTGTTATGAGCCACAGTGTCATTGTCTCCTTCAGCAGTATTAGTGATCCAGATGGTGGCTTCTCCTTCCACTGGGGCCCTAGAGTGAGGGGGATCTGGTGCTGAGCCTCCAGGTGACCTGAAACCAACCTTGTTTCAAGCCACTGCTGTGTGTTGGGGTTGTTTATATCAACCTCACAAGCTAGCCTACCCCAGAATCCCATGTAAAGCACCTTGGATGACAGGTGAGGTCACAGCAATGACATAAGCATTCAACAAAAGTTGACTGATCACCGCCTATATGCCACCCAGGTGCATCACACAGTGCGGGGACTGATAGAGTCCCTGACTTCATGGAGTACACAATTATGCTGAGCCTGCTACCATCCCACAACAGAGGAAAGCAATCAGGAAAGTTCACATCCCTGCGGGAGAGGGAAAGCTATGAAGCTGGGCTGGCCAAACTCTTCATACAAGACAGAAGGTGATGAACAGTTATCCCTGACTGAGGACCAAGGGTCTGGTGGGTACAGGAAATGTAACCTGGTCAATGTTGGTTCAGGTGATTCCTGCCTGGCAATGGCACTGTTACTAATGCTGCTCCCCTGAGTTCCCTGACCCAGTATGTCACTGCTGTCCTCAACAAAATGGACCTCCTTCATGGAGCTCATGCATCTAGTGGAGAGCAAAACTCCCCCCTTCTGTTCTTCTAGGTGCTTTGGCTGGTCTAGTGATTAAATTGACATATGACATTAACAGGGCAAAAAGATTTAATTTTGTATGTGCCAGCACCCCACAGAGACACATGTTTTTGGGAGGCTCCCCGACAGTCAGGCAATTAAGGCTCATACTGTTCTAAGCTAGAGGAAGGAGGCAGTGGTCCAGGACTTCGGAGGGGAGAAAGGCAATTCACAGAAAGATGGGAACGGATGTTTGGGAAACAAATGTTTGCCATGCCACACGAATACATCTTTTTTATTTTTTTTAATTTATTGGGATGATATGGTTTGCCAAACTATGGATACAGCTTTTGTTTTAAAAAATTATCTCTGGCCCTGGCCGGTTGGCTCAGTGGTAGAGCGTCGGCCTGGCGTGCAGAAGTCCCGGGTTCGATTCCCGGCCAGGACACACAGGAGAAGCACCCATCTGCTTCTCCACCCCTCCCCCTCTCCTTCCTCTCTGTCTCTCTCTTCCCCTCCCGCAGCCGAGGCTCCATTGGAGTAAGGATGGCCCGGACGCTGGGGATGGCTCCTTGGCCTCTGCCCCAGGCGCTGGAGTGGCTCTGGTCGCAACAGAGCGACGCCCCGGAGGGGCAGAGCATCGCCCCCTGGTGGGCAGAGCGTCGCCCCCTGGTGGGCGTGCCGGGTGGATCCCGGTCGGGCGCATGCGGGAGTCTGTCTGACTGTCTCTCCCCGTTTCCGGCTTCAGAAAAATGCAAAAAAAAAAAAAAAATTATCTCTGATAATATTTCTCTTCCTTATAGACCCCCCCCCCCCCAGTTGTCTAAATTCTTTTAGGCAATACAAAGCTCTTTTTGAGTCTGTTGTGCCTTGGCTGTGTTCAGCTCGAAATAACCCACCTATCAAAGTGGTATATTCTGGGGTGGCCTGCCCTGAAACCCCGCACCTACTTCATCCACGTGGATTCACATTCTGCTACCCCACCACACCACCAGATCACAATAATGCTGAGTGTTGACCATCCTGATCTCCCATCCATCCGCTCCGAGGGAGTCACACCCACCTGCGCTACAGCCTTAGGTTAACTTTCTGCTGATGCCGAGGAGGAACACATCAAAGGGTTATTGACTTCTCTCCTTTCTGGAAGCAAACAGCATTCGGTGAAGCACGGTGTTGATCCTCACTGAGTTCCTGGCATAGTCCAGGCCTGAGTTCTGTGGCGTGGGGCCCCCTTCCACTGAGGTGGGAAGGCACAGGTCCCCGTGGCAGCTCTGCCTGATCCCACATGAGAAGAAGTGTTAGACTTTGAAAATCAAGGCAGAACATCCTTTCATATTGAGCTGAGCAGTGAGCAGCTTGGGCCAGGCAGCGGTGCCCAGCCTTGGCTGCTACCTAGCCAAGTGCTCAGGGGCTTCCAGGGAGAGACCTAAGAGAGGTGCTGATCAGCTTTCTCTTCGTGCCCAGGAGAAGTCTGGGGTAGAATGTACAGTTTTTCTGTATTCTTGGTGTAGCTTTCGGCAGGATTGATTAAGTGGGGGGAGAAAAACAAACTTTGGCTTGGGGTTCACACTGCTTCAGTATGAATCCTGTCCTTGTGACTTACAAGATGTGTGATGTAGAGTGAATTGTTTGATCTCTCTGAGCCTCAGTTTGCTTGTCTGTAAAATGGTTCTGTTACCATCTGTTTTATTGATGATGTTCACAGAATTAAATGAGATAAGATAGGTTAAGCATTTAGCATTGTCTGGGGCATTGAGTGGACTTTCAGTAAATGTTTGTGCCTTTTTCATTTCCCTTCTAAAGCAGGTTTGATTACGTATTTGCTTTTGCTCTTGTATCTCTGGGAGGTCATCAGTAAGCACTGTGGTTCTTTGCATGTTATATGCTTTTCTACTTATATCCTATTTTGTTATCCTCCCAAAATATTTATGAGGAAGTACAATACTCATGCTTCTTTGATAGATAAAGAAACCAAGGCTCAAGAGATTAAGCAACCTGGTCAATGGTCACAAAGATAGTACTTGTCACAGGTCTGACTTGCATTCAAGTCTTTGGACCAAGAATCCCTTCTCTTCGTAGTTCTTGCTTTTTCTTGGAGATCTGCATGGAGCCTGACTTTGTGGTGACCAAAGATCAAGCCAGGTTAGTGCTGTCTCTATTAGTCATCCTATTCCACCACCGTTAGAAATACCCTGACCTAAGGTCCACTCCAGGCATAATGAAACTCCTCTGGAGGCAGGGCTGTGTTTGTTAGGTTGAGTGTGGCCCTTTTGTTCTCTAGGACTGGGACATCATATTTAAATCTTGGTAGGTTTCAGACAGGCAATCACAAAGAAGGTGTGCCTCTGTCTTTCAGTCCCTGACCCTGAAACCTCACCCCCGCGTCAGGGTGCCGATCTTCATGGACTATGTGCCCTTCTTTCCAGGGTCACCTCTGGGTGGTTGGCTTTCTCTTCTGAAGACCACAGTTTCTCTTTTTCTGAGTTCATTAATCATGTTATTTTTTTCATTTTAGGAGGCCTAGTAGTGGTAAAAGTCTCAAGGTGTTACACATAGTATATAAATAATACCTTATTAAACCTTCCTCAGTGCAGCCTACCTTCCTAATAAGATCCTGAATGACACAATAGGTTGCTCCAGAAGGTAGTAGGAGAAAGGTACCATAGGTAGATAATAGCTGTCATTATCAATTCCTTTACCCATCACCAAACTAAAGTCCTTAATTGCACAGTGTCCTTTTAGGACTGGTTTGGGTTTTTTTTGAGGGTATCCAAAATCCTAATTTTAATTTAGTTTTCCATATATGTAAATAGTTTTAGGATCTGGTGATGTGGACATAGTAAGTATTTTTTTTTTTTTTTTTTTGTATTTTTCCGAAGCTGGAAACGGGGAGGCAGTCAGACAGACTCCCGCATGCGTCCAACCGGGATCCACCCGGCATGCCCACCAGGGGGTGATGCTCTGCCCATCTGGGGCATCGCTTTGCCACAATCAGAGTCATTCTAGCGCCTGAGGCAGAGGCCACAGAGCCATCCTCAGCGCCCGGGCAAACTTTGCTCCAGTGGAGCCCCAGCTGCGGGAGGGGAAGAGAGAGACAGAGAGGAAGGAGAGGGGGAGGGGTGGAGAAGCAGATGGGCACCTCTCCTGTGTGCCCTGGCCGGGAATTGAACCCGGGACTCGTGCACGCCAGGCCGACGCTCTACCACTGAGCCAACCAGCCAGGGCCGTAAGTAATTTTTGATAGAACTTAATCTCAAAATCACGTAGCTGACCTTCAGAGGTAGTAGAACATAATTATGTTAGTCTGCTGTGGCTGTCATAACAAAACACCATAGACTGGGGGCTTCAATACCAGACATTTATTTCTCAAAGTTCTGTAGACTGGAAGCCCAATACAAAGGTGTCATCAGGGTTGAGTTCTAGGGAGGTTTCTCTTCCTGGGTTGCAGACAGTCACTTTCTTGATGTGTCCTCACATGGCAGAGGGAGCAAGCTCAGTGTCTCACCCTCTTCTTATAGGGGCGGCACTAATCCCATCAGGGGCTCCACCCACATGATCTTATCTGGGTCTAATTACCTTCCAAAGGCTTTACCTCCAAATACTATCTCACTGGGGTTAGGAGTTCAACGTATGGATTTTGGGGAGACACAACCATTAAGTCAACGACAACAATGTAGTGAGAGCATTGGAGATATAACCCAGATATCCTGGGTTAAAAATTTCAGTGGTAGCACTTGCTAACGATTTGATTTCAGGTCACTTAACCTCTTTGCACCTCAATTTATCTATTAAAATATAGAATTTTCTGAGTAGAGTTATTATAAGAATTAAATTTAATATATGCTCATAAGACATTCCTGAGGATGGATATTCACGTGTGACATACCTTGGGAGTTTATGTGAAAGCAATCGGAAACCTTGGAATGCTCTGAGTTGTGGAAAAGCCCATGTGGCATTCCTTTAGAGCAGGGGTCCCCAAACTATGGCCTGCGGACTGCATGCGGCCCCCTGAGGCCATTTATCCGGCCCCCGCTGCACTTCCAGAAGAGGCACCTCTTTCATTGGTGGTCAGTGAGAGGAGCATAGTTCCCATTGAAATACTGGTCAGTTTGTTGATTTAAATTTACTTGTTTTTTATTTTAAATATTGTATTTGTTCCCATTTTGTTTTTTTACTTTAAAATAAGATATGTGCAGTGTGCATAGGGATTTGTTCATAGTTTTTTTTATAGTCCAGCCCTCCAACGGTCTGAGGGACAGTGAACTGACCCCCTGTGTAAAAAGTTTGGGGACCCCTGCTTTAGAGTGACATGGAAATTGTTGACACTTTGGTAATATGCTAAAAGTGGTGCAACATTGCTTCACAAATGTTGTGTGCACAGAGCACATCCTGTGAATTGTTCTGAAATGATTTCATATATATCTGTCCTCATCTTATCTCCTAGTGACTTCTGCCAAAAAATGGGAAGCATTTTGGCAGGAGCATTCAGATACATCTGTCCCATAGTCCCACCTGAAGCCAGACTTCCAACCTCTATTAGCTTAAAAATAACTTCTACTTTCTGCCTCCCACCCCTACTCTCAGTTCACCCCCTTATTAGCTCAAGTACTATTCAAACTGAATGTATTTGTTTTTTGCTAATACCATGAGTCTACCTCTTCCCACCTCACCAGGTGGCACCTGGTCAGTGATTTGAAACTTTTATTTATCCCTTGGTGGACACATATTCTTGAGTAGAAAACGTTATGCTGGGTTTATAACCACTTTTTTTTTTTTTACTTTGCCATCCATTTATTTGTTTATCTTCATGTTCCACCCTGTCCAAGCACAAATTGGAAGAAACCAGAGATGAAGTAATGAAATTTGAGGACTTCTCTGAAGCTTTTCCTGGTTTCACACCATCACTGGCCCTGAGGGAGTCAAGTAAAGAACTATTTCCATCCTCTGCTGTCCTCTGTTCTCTCCTGGGTTGATGGTACCTGTTACCATCTCCCAAGGGGAGTGTGAGGATGAGTCATGTGAGTTCCACATGTGTGTACCCAGCCTGGAACTCCCCCTGAACTCTAGACATAATATCTACTTGGAAATGTCTAATAGGCATCTCAAACTTGGCACAACCAATAAAGAACTCTTATTTCCAACTCCCCCTCCACCCATTCATTTCCTGAAAGAGGTAAAAAAATGAGACAAAATAAAACAAGAAACAAAATATAAAACCCTTTTCTTCTGGTCTTCCCTAGGTCAGTAAACAGTAACTTGAGTTGCTCTGGCTAACAAACTTGACATTATCCTTGATTCCTTTCTCTCTTTCATAGTCCACATTTGACACATGAGCCAGGCTAAGAACTCTGCCTTCATAGTCCATCTACTTCCTGGCGTAGTCAATACCATAGCCCAGGGGTCCCCAAACTACGGCCCGCGGGCCGCATGCGGCCCCCTGAGGCCATTTATCCGGCCCCCGCTGCACTTCTGGAAGGGGCACCTCTTTCATTGGTGGTCAGTGAGAAGAGCATAGTTCCCATTGAAATACTGGTCAGTTTGTTGATTTAAATTTACTTGTTTTTTATTTTAAATATTGTATTTGTTCCCGTTTTGTTTTTTTACTTTAAAATAAGATATGTGCAGTGTGCATAGGGATTTGTTCATAGTTTTTTTTTATAGTACGGCCCTCCAACAGTCTGAGGGACAGTGAACTGGCCCCCTGTGTAAAAAGTTTGGGGACCCCTGCTTAGCCCTAGTCCAGGTCACTGATGGCTCTCACCTAGGTCACAGCTCTCACTTCCGAATTGTCCTGCATTAGTTATCTGTTGATAAGTAACAAAATCACCACAGTGTGGTTTAAAACAACATACAGGTATTATGCAGTAGCTCTGTGTGTCAGAAGTCTGGGCACAGCGAATCTGGGTTCTCCGCTTCAGGAAATCCAACAAGACGACAATCAAGGAGTGACCCAGGGCTAAGGTCTCACTTGAAGGTATGACTGGGGAAAGAGTCACTTCCTCACTCACATCCACCTGATCATAGACAAGGTTCAGTTCCTCAAGTGCTGTTGGATGGAGGGTCTCAGCCCCTTATTGGCTGTCAGGCAGAGGTTACCCTCATCCACACAGCTTTGCCATGTTTCTTCATTAAAATGCACAAGTCAAGAGAGCACTAGAAAGAATCTGTTAGCCAGCTGGAAGTTACAATTTTGTATGATCTAATCATTGAAGCAATATCTCATCACCTTTACCATATCCCATTGGTTAAAACAAGCCACAGATTCTGCCCAAATCCAAAAGCTTTAATGCCAAGAGTCAGGGATCATTGGATGCCATCTGAGAAGATGCCTCCTCCATTTGCCTACAGTTTCTTCTCTATGCAGTGCCAGAGAGAGCCTTTAAAGCACAAATTGGGTTATGTCATCAGTCTATTTCAAAACTTCCATCTGTTTCCTATTTAGTTCAAATAGACTCTAAATTCTGCACAATGGCGTTGCACTATTCACATCTTAAGATCATTTTCTCTGTATCTTCTAGTTCCTGAAATGCATCCAACAGTGACCCATTTCAGGGCTTTTTACTGTAAGTCACTTTGCCTGAAGTCATCCTGCCCCAGTTATATCTGTGGATCACACTTCACTTTTAATTCCAGCTTTTGCTCCAATGTCATGTTCTAAGAATGGCCTTTCTGGACCATGCTATTTATCAACAGAAATTCCTTCATTTTTCTCTGCCTCCTTACCCTTTCTTATTTTTTATTTCTCAATACTATTTTTTATCTACTTAAAATACAATATGCTACATTTAATTTGTCTGCTTTTCACCACTAAAATTAATGCTCCATGGAGCAAAGACGTCACCTGTTTTGTTCATGCAATCTATATAAAATGACCTAGTTGCTAAAATAAAAGGGAAATTAGTTAGGATAAATACGAGCACATCAGAAGGAGAAAAAAAGAGCACAGATTTCTTCGAATAATTAGCCTCTAATTATCACTGAGACCAAAGTACTATGCTCTGATCACTAGAGAGAGGTGTATCTTCCTTTAATTAAGATGAGAATTCCTTCAAGGGCACTCGGTCCCTTTACTGCTACCTCATCAAGCAACTGTCTGTCACAACTCGGTTTTCTAATTGCCTTGTTCCTAGGAAAGTTCATGAAAGGAAGGCTGTTGGACACACATGTTCTGGTAGCTAGAGTTAATCATTCTCACTGTTCTCAACATCTTCCTTACTAATTAGTAAAGTGATGTTCCTGTTTATAAGGTAGTGGCAGAGCTAAAATTTAGGGACAGTCACAGAATCACATTTACGGACCTGGAAAACTAAGGTCTCCCCTTATACTGTCTCTTTCTTCCAGTGGGTGGCACCCATGATGAAATTCACGTGGAAAAGCCATCCAATCTCACTCATCATGACCATCCAGTATTCTCGGGAGGCACGGACATTTTAAGAATGGTCAGATTCAAGTTCATATTTGCTTAGATGCAGCAATTATGGAGCTTTGAAATGAACTAAATGAGCTTAAATTTTGTAGTTTGTTAACTGGGTGAAAAGGGAGACATTTCTGTGGCGTTGACCACAGAGTTTACTTTTAATGAACAAATTTTCATTTAGTGAACTGCAGCAAAACAAAACAAAATGCTGCAGCCATTTTTCTTTCAGTAGCTATCTAATAAAGCCTAAACTGGCCAACTCCCATGCCCTTCAGGGCTCCCGGAATACAAACAGGAAGTTAACATTTCCATAGCAATAACAATTCTGTAATAAAAGCTGAGGAGAAACAATAAAACAGAAGGTCAGGATAAAAGCAACTTACATTTTATTAACACCCTAACACTACATCAGAACTGATTTTAAGTATTAAAACGGAGTCAGAGTATAATTAGAAGACAGCATTCGTAATCAAATGACATTTGTTCATTTTGAGGCATGGCTTTGTTCTGGTCAGATACCTAGCTAGCAATTGGGACACTGACTCAAATAATTGGAATGTCTCTTATTGTCAAGGGATCTACCTTTCATCAATTACTTATTTTCTTTAACTGTAAATGCCTTAATAGTAGTTTTAAGATTTCTAAGCCTTCTACTCCTTTAAAATTGTCGAGCACCAAATTAGTTTCAAAGAAATTCTAGTTCAAGGATGACTCTTTTATATTCTCACATCACCTCTTGTTACTGAAATGGGATTTTGACATGGGCCATTAACACTAATTTTGAACATTTAGTTGCAACTATATACTCTGCAGTTTACATGTAATCCATAGGAAAATATCTTTTTACACATCTGCATCCTGGCCCTAAGTATCCCCACTTGGGACATATAGTTGGGTTGAAAAGCGTGTTTAAATATGTCACAGTACTGATGAGACTGAAGACTCATCTACTCAATTTAAGTAAACAGAAGCCTGATAACCAGTGGAATAGTAGCATGACTCTCCTTGGACTCCATTTGTGATAAGTGTACTATGCCTTCATCCCTAAACTCAACAGATTACCTTTCTTAACGTCGTCCTAAGTGGCCTACTGTCAGCCAGAGCTACGCCAGTGTCAAAGTTCTTCGGTTTCAGTATACTAGGCGCTGGCAGGAAATTGTGTAAGAAATTGTGTAAATGGAATGCTGCCCTCTTATGGTCCCACAGATCCTTCTAGGACCAAAGGGGAAATCCCAATCTCCAGCTAGGGCGACTGAGAGAGGGATTTAAGAGCTGGAGGAACCTGGAAATTTAACCCATACTTTAATTTTATAAATTACAAAATAAAGTTGTACGGAGGCGACTCATTCCAAGTTCATAAATCAAGACGACATCGAGCCGCGGATAGAACCCAGTACATTGTTTTACCGATGCTAATGAATATTTGGATACAATTTTACTTTCTGGTTTCCTAATTGAGGTATTTCAAGAAAAATCACAAAACATCAATTTTTACCAAAGGGAGTTGTAATAAAGTTAAGTATACTAAGCCAATATGATGTCAGAACTTCTCAAATGTTATTGAAGACTCACATTCTATCAAATCAGAAAAATTGGAGTTTTCAAATATCAAATTAAAAAATTTCCAGTTTCCAGGACATTTTTATATTCTCCCAAGATCATTCTTACCATTTTTTTTTTATCACCCGAGGTGTCACAGGACCCGTTGAATACTTATATAATTCATGGAAGTCTATCAAGTATTGGATAAAAGCATTTTTTTCTCTAAAAACCTCCCATCTCTTCCAACATTCATATTTTTGTTTGTTCCCTCACTGTTGTTTTTATTTAAATCAGCTTTATTGAGGTATAATTTACATAACATAAACTACATACATTTTAGTGTGCAGTTTAATGGGTTTGGACAGATGTTTGCACTCATGTAAGCATAACCAGAGTCGAGATGTAGAATGAGTCTGTCACCCAAGAAACTTTCCTTGTGCTTGACCTTAGTCAGTCTCCCCACTCTGGTCCCAGGCAAACATTTATGCTTGATTGTTTGCTTTGATTTAATCTGTAAAGATTAGATTTGCTTTATAGACACTGTCATACATAAAAAATCATAAAGGAGGTACTCTTTCATGTCTGGCTTCTTTCATTCAGCATAAGAGTTTTGCGATTCATCATTGTCTTGCATATTAATAGTTTGCTCCTGTTTATTTCTGAGTAGGATTTCATAGTATCGATGTGCCACAGTGTGCATCTTCTCACTAGCTATTGGATATCGGGGTTGTTTCTCATTTTTTTATTATTAAGGGCAAAAACATTGCGTTGCAAATTCATGTAGATGCCATTGTGTGGTCATGTGTTTTATTTATCTTAGGTAAATACCTAGAAGTGCAATTGCTGAATCTTATGTTAAGTGTATGTTTCACTTTATAAGACACTGCTAAACTGTTTTCCAAAGCAGCTGTTGGATTTCACATTTCCTCCAGAAATGTATGAGAGATCCAGTTGCTTTCAATTCTTGCCACCACTTGGTATCATCAAGATTTTTTAAAAAATATTTTATTTTTATACATTTTAGGGAAGGGCGGGTAGAGAGAGAGAGGAGAAAAAGAGAGAGAGGGAGAGAGTAGGGGGGAGCAGGAATCATCAACTCCCATATATGCCTTGACCAAACAAGCCCATGGTTTCGAACTGGTGGCCTCAGTGTCCCAGGTTGACACTTTATCCACTGCACCACCACAGGTCAGGCGGTATCATCAATAATTTTCATTTTAGCCATCCTAATGGTTAGTGGAGACTTCTCACTTTGGTGGGGGCTTTAGTTTGCATTTCTATGATGAGTACTGATGCTGAGCATCTTTCACGTGCCCATTCACCACTTAAATATCTTCTTAGTGATGTAGCTGGCTAAATCTTTTGCCTATTTAAAAAATTTGGGTTTGCAACTTATACTTGAGTGATAAGTGTTCTCTATGTATTCCAGGTGTCAATCTTGTGTCAGTTATATGTGTAGTCAATATGTCCTCCCAGGCTGTGGTCTTCTCAGCTTCCTAGTAACAGTTATGAAGCCCGTGTGCTATTGCTGGAATGTTTATATCTCTCCCAATTCCTGTGTTGACAGTAACCCCCAAGGTGATGGTATTAAGAGGAGCGCCTTTGGGAGGTAAGTTTGTCAAAATGGTGGGGACTTTTATAAGGGATTAGTGCCCTTATAGAAGAGGCCTGAGAAAGTTCTCTTGCCTCTTCTACCATGGGTGACACGGGGAGAAAATGCCATCTGTGGAGAAATAGGTCTCTACCTGACACCAATACTGCTAGTGACTTGATATTGGACTTCACAGCCTCCAGACCTGTGAGAAATAAATGTTTGTTGCTACGTAGTTCATGGTATTTTTGTTATAGCAGCTTAAATGAAGCAAGGCACCATGCTATTGTTTTAAGTACTGTTCTTTTGCTCACTGATCAGTATTCTGTTAAGACATTATTTTGGTAAATGAGCTTGTCAAAATGTGGCTGTCATAAATGACCACAATCCTAGTAGATATTTCTTTCTCCTCTAAAACATCATCAATATATTATTTAATTACAGAAATATGTACATGAGACTCAAGAATAGAGACTCACTATATAACATATAATTTGAGAAATGATTTTAAAAACTACAAGCCTCTCCAAATACATCCTGTCTTAATATTGAAGAAGAGAGGAGAGATTTGAATTTCTCATCCTTTGCTGTAAATGAAAGGGCAAAATTAACATGAAGGAATATGTAAAAATACAAATTATTTCTCTCCACAAAGCCTTCAAATGTCACGTCAGGAGATAGAGCTTCAAAGGGAATTTTTCATTTAGACACAATCCTCATCTTGAAGAGAAAACAAATGGGTACGAAGTGACCCCGCTGGCCTCGTGCCCACTCACAGACCACAAGTGCCAGAGGAAACCATGAAAGGAACCACTTCAAGGCAGATCAGCCACCGAAAACTTCAAGGAAATCACGTCAGCCACGCATGATTTATCTGTGGACCTTTGTTAGAAAAAGCAAGCGGAATGGCCCGGAGCTAATGGGAAAAGTCATCAAGTCAGAAGTCATTTTTTGAAGTGACACGAAGAAGCAGGGACTGACATCCATTTCCTAGACTTAGCGCTTTCTCTCTTTCAGGGAATTAGGAAAGGGGAAGGCTGCTGAGTGTACTTCAAGACAGTATCATTTTCACAAACTGGACAGCCTTTATTCTCTCCCTTCAGCCTAAGAAAGATTTCTAAAATTAATTCATTTTTATTTTTACGCTTTGGTACAGTCAAGCGCCGAGTAATGACTCTTGGGTCAACAACGAACCACGAAATACTTATACAATGGTGGTTCCATAAAGTTATAACAAAGATGAAAAATTCCAATTGCCTGGTAACATTAGCCATTGTAATGCTGTACCACAATACCTTACACCAGGGGTCCCCAAACTACGGCCTGCGGGCCACATGCGGCCCCCTGAGGCCATTTATCCAGCCCCCATCGCACTTCCAGAAGGGGCACCTCTTTCATTGGTGGTCAGTGTACTGTATGTGGCAGCGCCACAAAGCACGGTGTCGCTCACGTACAGTACTACTTCCGGTGACGCGGGACAGATGCGTTACGGCTCCAGAAGCACGTCATATCACTTGTTACAGCTAGCAGTGACAAATGTGGAACCAGACATTGACCATCTCATTAGCCAAAAGCAGGCCTAAAGTTCCCATTGAAATACTGGTCAGTTTGTTGATTTAAATTTACTTGTTCTTTATTTTAAATATTGTATTTGTTCCTGTTTTGTTTTTTTATTTTAAAATAAGATATGTGCAGTGTGCATAAGGATTTGTTCATAGTTTTTTTTTATAGTCCGGCCCTCCAACGGTCTGAGGGACAGTGAACTGGCCCCCTGTGTAAAAAGTTTGGGGACCCCTGCCTAACACGTATGTCTGTGATGATGCTGGTGTAAACACACCTACTGTGCTTCTAGTTGTAGAAAAGTACAGCACACACAATTACAGTAGGGAGCCGTGCCACCTGGGTTTGTGTGAGTGCACTATGTGATGTTGGTGCAATAACAATATTTCTGAAATTTCATATATATCATTCGTTTTTATTAAAGATTTTATGTATTGATTTTAGAAAGAGGAGGGAAGGAGAAATGTGTGTGTAGGGTGGAGGGGAGCAGGAACCATCAATTCATAGTTGCTTCGCGTAAGTGCCTTGACTGGGCAAGCCCGGGGTTTCGAACCGGCGACCTCAGTCTTCCAGGTCAAAAGCCTTATCTTATCCACTGTGCTGCCACAGGTCGGCCACATATATCACTTATAATCTAGTCATTGGTATTGTGTAGTGTGTTAAGAAACTAAGCAGTAAAGCCACATTAGCTAGGATTGCTTTTCAACTGCACCACAACTGGCCATGTGACATTTGTCAAATATCTACCTCCTTGTGTCTTGGTTACCTCAGTGGTGTACTAGCACACTTTTCAAGTCATGGGAGAATGGAATGGGATACAATGAGCACATTTCTCACAATCCTCCCTGGTCTAAATGAAGACCAACAAAGAATAGGTGTTAAAATCTTCACATCAACCCCATGAGGTAGATCCTCATTCTACAGATGAGGATGCCAAGACTTAGAGAAAAAGTAACTAGCACAAGAATTGACAAATGGTGGAGACAGAATGCAAATCCACTTGGATCCGGCAACAAAACCCGGGCTCTAAGCACTCATAAAACAGATTGTTTTGTAACCTTTTCATATTAGAGTCTTTTGCCTTTACACTTGGATACAAACTCCAGAGAGTAGGTGCAACTGTACCTTCCGCTTGTAACAGGTTTTCTTGTGAGGCTCAGTTCTATGCCTTGGAAATACTGGTAAAAATTGCCAAAAGAGGGAAAATAGACATTTATACAGCACTTAAGAAACATCTGTCTATGTGTTATGTATCTATATGGGTTTTGGGGTTGTTGGTTTTTTTTTTTGGCTTAATCCGTTCAACTTCTTTCATCCAGCCCCCAACGCGCTCCCCTCGGACAGCTGTCAGTCTGTTCCATGTCTCCATGCCTCTGTTTCTGTTTTGTTCCTCAGTTTATTTTGTTCATTTGGACGTGGGCAAGGGGGGGTGTGGGAACAGAAAGAGACTCTGCTTGGAGCCACGGGCACATGATGCAGTGTGCAGGTGATATTTTATTGGGTTATACACTTGAAACCTCTATGGTTTTGTGAACCAATGTCACCCCAATAAATTCAATTTAAAAAATTGTCTGCTAAGAACTATAGCCAGATACTGAGATAAATTACATTTATATTTAATCTCTTTCCAACAATCTCAAGAGGCAGGTGTTACTATCATTGTTTTCCAGATGTTTTCCAGATGTTGCCTAGAAGATGCATTTTTCTTTCTTCTGACTATGCATTTTCCTTGTGGAAATCACAGTCGTTGGGAGCAGAATTTTAAAACCAG
Source organism: Saccopteryx leptura (assembly GCF_036850995.1). Lineage (NCBI taxonomy): Eukaryota > Metazoa > Chordata > Mammalia > Chiroptera > Emballonuridae > Saccopteryx > Saccopteryx leptura. Next base: position 354,955,260 of record NC_089505.1, read on the forward strand.
ATGAAACTTGATAAGAAACTTGATTCTGCTACCTACTGAAGTATGTGACTTTTTATTAAACTCTGAGTTTCATCTGTAAAACGCAAATAGTAAATACAGTCTATATCAATGGATAATTGTATTAAATGAGGGCCTGACCTGTGGTAGCATAGTGGGTAAAACACTGACCTGGGTGCTGGGGTTGCTGCTTTGAAACCTGGGCTTGCCTGGTCAAGGCACATGTGGGAGTTGATGCTACTGCTCCTCCCCCCTTCTCTCCCTCTCTGTCTTCTTCTACTCTCTCTCTCTTCTCTCTCTAAAATGAACAAAGTCTTAAAAAATAAAGTCTTCTCCTGGAATCACAGTAAGCAGGCAATAGATGTAAGCTATTGTTATTGTTGCTGTCATCACGGTTAATAGGACTTTCCATTGAACCAGTTGAAGTGAAAGAACCTTTATTCAATATTAGCCTGAATGTCAGTTTTCACTTTAAGGTGAGAAATGTCCTCTCTAAAATGAAAAGACTTTGGGGATCAATTATACAAGTAATTGAATCAGTTTAAACAACTCCACTGGACTGTCCAAAATAATCATTGTTTCTATAAAACAGTTGGCAGAACTGTTTTAAATAAAACAGTAAAAATATCACTTTCTGACCAGAGGGTTGCCTATAAGTTTATGGGAACAGACAGCACATGATGAACAGGCAGAGATCTGTACGCAACGCTTTCCTCTCCAGCAGAAGAACTGGACCTCAGAGAGGACTGTGAGGCAAGACCTGCTGAGACGTTATCATCATCTGGTGATGGCCTTGAGGAGTTCAAAATCTCTTGGTGAGGAAAATGTCACACATAACACTGTTATCCCAATTTACTTTTAGACAGCTAGGATAAGCTACCTTTGCTCCACAAGGATCAGTAAATTGAAAGTGGTTGTTATAATTAACAACATTATCAACTTTCTGAAATTAATCAAAAACTGGAATATTCATATCAAATATTATACTGTAAATGGTACACATAAATTTGAGCTTTCGGTGGGTAAAATGTTGTTTTTGATTATTCTGGTACAACTTTAGACTCTAGTCCTAGTGCTTCCATTATGACCTTTAATTGTTACAATACCATGCATCTCAGCACAAAGTAACTGTTCACAGAGAGAACAGTTGCAAGATGGAATGGGCCATGCTAGAATTAGGTGGGTTCCCTTTGTAGAGAGATTCAGAGACTGCGGACTGCTCGCCTGGAAGGTTGCAAAACAGATGTTAGCATAGGATGAGGAGTCTGAATTGATGTTACTCAGAACTGGTTACATTCATGTCATAGAACTACCATAACTCAGTCCCACAGGCTGAATGGCTTAAACAACAGAAATTGATTTTCTCAAGTCCCAGATCAAGGTGTTGTTAGGATTGATTTCTTTTGGGGCCTCTCTCTTTAACTGGTACATGGCCATCCTTTCCCTGTGTCTTCCTGTGGTCATTCCCCCTGTGTGTGTGTGTGTGTATGTGTGTGTGTGTGTGTGTGTGTGTGTGTGTGTCCTAATCCCCTCTTTTCATAAGAACACCAGTCACATTGCATTAGGTCCAACCCTACCCTAATGACCTCCTTTAATGTTAAATACCTCTTTAGAAACTCTATCTCCAAATATAGTCACATTCTACAGCCCTGGGGGCTAGGATTTCAACATACATATTTGGGAGGCAAGGCCACACATTTCAGTTCATAACACTGGTTCTGTAGGAGAATCACTTGGGGCCCTGGTTAAAGATTCATAACTCCTCAGCTCCACTATTGAAGAGAGATTTGTTAGATGACGGGAGTAGCAACTTAAACAAGCATCTAATAATAGTTAGGACATGTTTTTTTGCAAGTAGCCTAAGATCTACCTCAAACTGGCTCAATCAACATAGAGAATTTGTCAGCATACACAATTGAACATTTCAAGAATAAGGTGTTAGGAGTACCTTGCTTAGGAGCCTAGATGATACTATAACGTGGCACTATACAAAGTGTAAATGATGCTCTAACAGCCGGCTTCTCCTATCACGTTTCTTCCTTCTGCTTCCACTGTCTGGCCTCCATTTCTGAGTCCACTCGTGGTTGAAAGATGGCTCGGCCCAGCCCCTGTGTCTTCAGAGCTTCACATTTAGTGGAGCTGAGGGTAGATCTGGTTAACTTTTTACCTGTAAAGTGACAAAATGAATGTTAAGTGACAAAAAAAGGAAGAATGAAAGAAAGAAAGAAAGAAAGAAAGAAAGAAAGAAAGAAAGAAAGAAAGAAAGAAAGAAAGAAAGAAAGAAAGAAAGAAAAGATCCTAAATAACCTAAATGGCAAAATAGGGAAGAACTAAAAATGAGTGAATTTCTGTATTTTCTGAGTAAGGTTGTCAAGTGACCTAAAACAAAAGATGCAAAGTATACAATTATACAAAGTATAAATTCAAAGTCAACTTTAGCAATAGATTAATAACCCAGATAGCATTCACTGAGTGCTTACTATGTGTTAGGCTCTATGCTGCGTGTTTCATATGCGTGTTTATATTCTCATTGTTGTCACTACTGTACAAACGGGGAAACTGAGTCTCCCAGAGGCTGTCACTTGCCAAGGTAGTGAAGCTAATAAAGGAGAGAGAGCTGGGATACAGGGCTCAGCATTTTGGTTTTAAATGTTCTGCTTCTGAATGTCACCTTCTGCTGCCTCATTAATATACTAGCTATGAGAATTATCTCTCTCTTTTTAAAAGCTAATTAATTTTTGTAATTATTTTTCTTTCAGTTTTATTGTGGTACACTTGACATACAGCACCATGTATGTTTAAGGTACACATAAGGACTTGATTCATGTATATTGTTAAATGATTACCTTATTAAGTTTAATAATCACCCATCAGCTCAAATACATACAAAAGAATGCTTTTATGCTTGTGATGAGAATTTTTAGGGTCCATTCTCTTAGCAACTTTCACATAAACCCCACAGCAGCGTTAACTGGGGTCATTATGCTGTACGTTATATCCCAGAATTAGCTCCCTTCAGCAGAGCTGACCTCCCTCAGTAGTTTTGATCTGACAGCAATGTTGGGGATGAATGGGAAGCACTATTATTCATTATAATCATCTACACGGATTCGAAAGACCACTGTCTGACTTTGGTTTGCAAATTTGTCTTCCAAACTCAATACACAGTGGTTATAACACTGGCCACAAAAGTCTTCAGAAGGTGATGACGTATTAATTCAATTCGAAAAGAGTCCCAAAATGCTTCTTTGTCCTTTACTGAAGCTGTGAGTTCTACCTGATGACCAGGTCACCTGACAACCTTACCAACTAGCCGACTGAGAAGCCTAACAAGCAATGTCACAATGCCACTGTCCACTCTGTGTGTTGTCCATGTTCAGCTACGCACATTTATTTTACTGTTGAATTGCAGCAAACGTGTAGGTAGGACTTTCCCTGGAATTTGAGCCTTTGTCCTATTGCTGAGAAAAATGCATATAAATTTCAGAGCCAGTTTAGTGGTCTTTACCAAAAATAGCTTGGCCTTTTGACTCACCCAGGCTGCCAGTAAACTCTGTTTTTTTTTTGCCCCTCTCCGCAGATATGCTAAATCTAGTAACAGCATGCCAGTGCATTCTGAATTGGAGGCAACACTGAATTTGTTTTAGTTTGGGAACCCTTGTTATCGGTATATACGTTGTATCAGAGAACATTGGGGCAGGAAGCATCTGACAGATAGTCAATGTTCAGCCCTGCCTCCTGGATTTATAGATCAGACAACAGAAGCCCAGAAAGGTTAAGTGACACACCCCAAGGCCACCTTTGCTGGTAAGTGGCAGACCCAAAATAACTCAGCTACAGATGCGTGAATCTATCTGCCTTCTGCCCGAGTATCTGCAGGTCTCGCGGTGGGGGGTCAGCCCCCCTCACTGTGGTCTGGGAGGGTGATAGCAAGGTACTATCCTGGCTGCCCTGGGTTTACAGAATTTTCATTTCACCATGGGCTGCTTGAGCAAGAAGGCATATGGGAAAGTCAAATGGTGATTTCACCCATATGTAAATAGAAAACAGAAAGTAACAAACAAACTAAAAAAAAAACAACCTCATGGATACAGACAACAACAACGGAGTGGAGGTTATCAGAGGAGAAGAAGGTGTTGGAAGGTGAATTAGGGAAAGGGATCATATATATGGTAAGGGAAGGAAACTAGACTTTGGGTGCTGAGCACATAGTAGAGTATATAGATATTGAATTATAATCTTGTACACCTGAAATTTATATAATATTATTAGCCAAATTCAATCAGTTTTTAAAATATGCGAATATATATATATATATATATATATATATATATATATATATATATATATATATATATTTTGTATTTTTCTGAAGCTGGAACCGGGGAGAGACAGTCAGACAGACTCCCGCATGCGCCCGACCGGGATCCACCCGGCACGCCCACCAGGGGCGATGCTCTGCCCACCAGGGGGCGATGCTCTGCCCCTCCGGGGGTCGCTCTGTCGCGACCAGAGCCACTCTAGCGCCTGGGGCAGAGGCCAAGGAGCCATCCCCAGAGCCCGGGCCATCTCTTCTCCAATGGAGCCTTGGCTGCGGGAGCGGAAGAGAGAGACAGAGAGGAAGGAGGGGGGGGTGGAGAAGCAAATGGGTGCTTCTCCTATGTGCCCTGGCCGGGAATCGAACTCGGGTCCCCCGCACGCCAGGCCGACGCTCTACCGCTGAGCCAACCGGCCAGGGCCGCAAATAGATATTTTAATGCTTAAACTTGGGTGGCTTTCTTTCCTGGTTCTGGGGAAGAGGCTCACGTGCATTGGCAGGGAGCTCTGAGAACCTTCACACCCGAGGCGCTGTGTGGCTTGGAGGCCTCCCGTCGCCGCAGGTGGCCCGGAAGGCCAGCGTTCGGCCCTTCACCCAGCGATCCAAACCTCCGCGTCTCTCTCCATCCCTTTGCAGCTGAGCGAAGGTTTTGTTTTCATACAGGTCTTTCTTCTCTTGGGTCTTTCTGTCGTGCTTAGATTTCAGGATACGTTCTTGTGGTGTTTTGTTATTAATTGAGAAAGACATGAATTATTTCTAGTTTAATTTGATCAACCTGTCTATAACATGAAGGTGGAATTTGCAGTTTAAAAATATAACTTGGACATACTAAAGAAGGCACATTTGCCTTTGCTGAGAGGATATTCAATGTCTCCTTAAACAAATTGCCTAAATATAATAAAATCTGTGTAATAGCAATTTCAACTAAAAAAAAAAGGGTAAATCACAGACGGCTCATCGACCAGTTTTGGGCGTGTATGCCAATTCTGCAGGTGAGGAAATTAAGTCTCAGAAAATAAGGAATGGGGTAAGACTGCAAAGCTAGGAAGCGGTAAACATGGGTTTGGACCTAGATCGATGGATCACCACTGGTCACGCTCTTTCTTGCTAGACAATCAGCCTTTAATGACTTGAGTGTCAATGTTTGCCTTCAGGAATGGGAAAACAAAAATCTACCACAAAGTGTTTTCATATTCTTTAAATCCTTTGCTCTTTCTAAGACCTTGAGAAGAAATGGGATGTCATTGTCCCCATTTTAAGAAGAGATATCTGAGCTTTAGAGAAGTTAGATGACGTCTCCAAAGTTGCTTGCCAGAAATAACTGACGTGGGACTCAAAAGCAAGGTCTTTGAAGTCTAAAGTAAAGTGGTAGTGGAAAGAATTTGGCATGTGAGGTCAACAGACCCAGGCTGAAGTTCTAGCTATTCATCCCATTTGTTCAAAGTACTCTAGACGGATTCCTTAAATTTGTGACTTGGATTCTTGTCATCTGCTGAATGGGCATCAAGATAATATCCTGTTGCTGGATTATTTACTAAATGAAACAATCTATCTAAAAACCCCTTTTCAGTTTAAAAATAAATTTATAAAAGTTACAAGTAAAACAATTTTTTAAAGTTGTAACTTTTACAACTTAAGAGTTATAACTTTTAAAATAATGTAAAGTTAATTAGTCCATTGGTAAACAATGGAAAAATTCTTGTTTGCTAATGAAGATTATTGACCCTATTATCAATTTGATCCTCACAAAAAGATACTCATTTCAGATTATTTTGGCCATTCTCTTTTCTAATTTATAACATAAGAGAATTGGAAACATTCAGCCTCTTTTACTCCCAAGACAGCTGTGTAAGCTGTAATTATGGAAATGCATCTTAAGCAGATTTCTAGAATCTGAAAATTAATGCAGTTCGTTTTCTAATTGTTTTTCTTCTGTCTTTTCTAAACAAGTTAGGGGCTATTTGAGGGAGAAGAAAACATTATGTGGATGAGTAAAAGATGACATTTTTGGGAGAATAGAAAAGGTAGATTTTTCAGTGAGCCTCTGCATTTGATAACATAAGATGATGCTTTTTTATCAGCAAAAATCCCCTTGAGGAAATCAAAACAACACCTATCCAAGTGGCAATGTTTTCTTCAAACCAAGCATAATCAAATTACTTAGTAATCATTTACTTTTAAAAAGATGCCTTTAGTGGGCTAAGGATTACAAACATTCTAATACCCTTTATAGAGTTTTTTCCTGCATTAAAATTTATAATTAATTAAAAAAAACAAGATGAATACATTTGAAACAACAGAACAAGAGTACATACTTGATTTTAAATACTCTCCACTGTACTTAAAACCTTTTTTAAAATTGATTTTAGAGAGAGAGGAAAGGAGAGAAAGAGAAACATCAATTGATTGTTCTACTTATTTATGTATTCATTGCTTGATTCTTGTATATGCCCTATTGGGATTTGAACCCATAACCTTGGCATATCAGGATGATGCTCTACCAACTACACTACCTGGCCAGGACCATCCACTGCATTTTTTTTTCAATGAGAGGAGGGAAGACAGTGAGACAGACTCCCACATGCACCCCGACCAGGATCCACCTGGCAGCCCCCATCTGGGGCTGATGCTTAAATCAACCAAGCTATTTTTTAGTGCCTAAGGCTGACCTTTAGACCATAGAGCTATTCTTAATGCCCTGGCCAATGCTTTAACCAATTGAGCCACTGGCTATGGGAGCGGAAGAGGAAGAAAAGGGGGAGAGGGAAGGGGAGAGAAGCAGATGGTCACTTCTCCTGTGTGCCCTGACCAGGAATTAAACCTGGGACATCCATACACTGCGGTGATGCTCTATCCACTGAGCCAACTAGCCAGGGTTACTGCACTTTTAATGAAATGCCCTATTGGAATTGGTGTTCTCTCTGACTGCAGGGTGACAACCTTAACCAAAATGAACTAGGAGTTATTGAGGGGTTGCAGGGAAACAAATACTTATTAAACACTAACAAATGTGTGAGGCAGTTAATCCATATATTGACCCTGCGATTGAGTTCATTAAACCTTAGCATCTTCATTTTTAGCTGAGAAAACAGATTTAATTTTTTTTATTTATTCATTTTAGAGAGGAGAGAGAGAGAGAGAGAGAGAGAGAGAGAGAGAGAGAAGGGGGGAGGAGCAGGAAGCATCAACTCCCATATGTGCCTTGACCAGGCAAGTGCAGGTTTTGAACCGGCGACCTCTGCATTCCAGGTCGATGCTTTATCCACTGCTCCACCACAGGTCAGGCTGAGAAAACAGATTTAAAGTATTTACACTTCAGCCTGACCGGGCAGTGGCGCAGTGGATAGAGTGTCGAACTGGGATGCGGAGGACCCAGGTTCGAGACCTCGAGGTCACCAGCTTGAGCGTGGGCTCATCTGGTTTGAGCAAAGCTCACCATCTTGGACCCAAGGTCACTGGCTTGAGCAAGGGGTCACTTGGTCTGCTGAAGGCCCATGGTCAAGGCATGAGAAAGCAATCAATGAACTACTAAGGTGTTGCAACAAAAAACTGATGATTGATATTTCTCATCTCTCTCCGTTCCTGTCTGTCTGTCCCTATCTATCCCTCTCTCTGAATCTCTCTCTTTCTCTGTAAAAAAAAAAAAAAAGTATTTACACTTCAAATGACATGGCAAAGGGGCGGTGACTCAGCTCTGAGTGATTCTGACCCTGTTCTTTGCTCACTGGCTTGTAAGGAATCTCTTTGTAGTCTGTGCTTTTGCCATAGACCTTTCTCTTTGGTTGGTCACACTTTATAACTGATGAGTGTTTGGGTATCTTCTGCCTTATGGAAATGCTCCACTGTTAATGGACCATGTTTCATGGCATATAAATTTATATACTGAAGACTGAAGCACAGAT